>NC_137820.1:3502560-3809096 GCF_963921795.1 Nannobrachium achirus | reverse complement strand
CTGAGGGCCTCCTCCACCGGGTGTCGCTCTCCATTCCGACACTCCGAAATGTACTTCTTATTGTCGGAGTGGCGACACTTCCATAGAGGTTAGGTTTAGGGTTAGGGTTAGAGATAGGGTTAGTGTCGGAAAGGAGACATGTCGGAGTGGCGGGTGTAACCTCCTCCACCCCAGCCTCCACCTTTTTGAGTCTGGCTCAAATACTTGTGATTGTATGTCAACGTATTGACATATTAGCTATTGTACTAGTGTACTATTTTATCCCTATGGGGGGGTATGCTTAAAGTTCCCTGATTTTGCTTAGCAGGCATCCATCCCTCAAACGCCAAGTTTAACTGTATTCCATTTGTTCAAGACATTATTAAATCTCCTTTGACGTGAGTGTTCCTGACTATATATGAGGTTACTGAAACATCAACTGTATCCAAATAAATGATCATGAAAACCTGCTTTCGGCTTGAGAGCATTTTCCAGGTACTCGTCTGCTGTTATGGCTTTCCCTTCCAGCTCCAACTCCAGGGTGAAATCTCTCACGGCCCACACAAAGGAGGGAAGGAAACGTATGTATGTCTGATCGTCGTCCATATCCGACTTGATCTTGATATGCTCTGTCAGCGCCGTCACGTAGCTGTGCGTTGTGGTGTTGAGGTTGACAACGTTTATAAAACTTATACCGTTTTCAGTGGGTGGGGGCATGTGTACAAGTGGCTAAATATGTATTTTTAGACTCAATAAGACAATGATTTCTTTATTACTATTTAGCCCCATAAGTCACATCTGCCCATGAAATATTGTGGTGCATCTTGGGAATGGGCTTATCCTTATTGTGTCTAAAACACATTTAGCCACTTGTACTGTATGCCCACCTCACTGAAATCAAAATAATTAGAATGGCTAAAACGATAGAAAGCAGTAAATGAAACCATTTTACACGCATCTTTTCTTTTCTCTAATGACAATCTAAAATATGAACCCTTGTTGTTAAGATTTCCCAAAGGCCTGCTAATAGACTCAATAATCAAATAGGTAGGCCCTAAGGGTTAGGGTTAGGGTTAGGGTACCTAACCCTAACCCTAACCCTAACCCTGGCCTAATATATCATTTGAGTAAAAGAGTTAATAACGAGGGTTCAGTGTCTTGAGCAAGACTCTGAACCCCTAACTGCTCCTGATGAGCAGGTTGGTGCCTTTCCTCCACCTTCGGTGTATGACTGGGTGTGAGTTAGGACGAAAAGGTCGACAAGTCGACTCAGTCGACTTCATTACACAAGTCGACTCCCACCAGAGAAAGTCGAAAGTCGATCTACATGCTCACAACGCCTTGTGTTGCGAGACGTTTTGAGCATGTAGATCGGCTATTTTCACAATTTCTGCCTCTATATATTTGACAATTTGGACAATATTTAATTTGTCATTTTAGAGGTATTAAAAAGTTTTTAAATTGGCACTTTAGAAATGTGCAGATACCCTCGATACAATTAAACTTAATGTTGGTTTGTTTACAGTTGAGTGAGAAAACAATGTTTCACATTAAGTTAATCATCCGGGGACCCCCCAAAACAATTGGGGGGTCGTGTGTGATGTGATGATGTCATCAAACCATAGAGTTGACTTCAACTCAACTTTTAAGTGAGCCGAGTCGACTTGCAAAAATCACAAGTCGTTAATGTTCTAGTGTGAATGGGTGAATGTAATGCACAATCATTGAAAGGCGCTATATAAGTGCACCATTTAATAATGAGGTTGAATGACTGTTAGGATACTGCAGGTTCTCCAGGGTTCTGTTGTCGATGGTTTAATGACTGTTAGGATGGTTTAATGACTGTTAGGATGGTTGGTTTAATGACTGTTAGGATGGTTTAATGACTGTTAGGATGGTTTAATGACTGTTAGGATGGTTTAATGACTGTTAGGATGGTTGGTTTAATGACTGTTAGGATGGTTTAATGACTGTTAGGATGGTTTAATGACTGTTAGGATGGTTGGTTTAATGACTGTTAGGATGGTTTAATGACTGTTAGGATGGTTTAATGACTGTTAGGATGGTTTAATGACTGTTAGGATGGTTGGTTTAATGACTGTTAGGATGGTTTAATGACTGTTAGGATGGTTGGTTTAATGACTGTTAGGATGGTTTAATGACTGTTAGGATGGTTTAATGACTGTTAGGATGGTTTAATGACTGTTAGGATGGTTTAATGACTGTTAGGATGGTTGGTTTAATGACTGTTAGGATGGTTTAATGACTGTTAGGATGGTTTAATGACTGTTAGGATGGTTGGTTTAATGACTGTTAGGATGGTTTAATGACTGTTAGGATGGTTTAATGACTGTAAGGATGGTTTAATGACTGTTAGGATGGTTGGTTTAATGACTGTTAGGATGGTTTAATGACTGTTAGGATGGTTTAATGACTGTTAGGATGGTTTAATGACTGTTAGGATGGATGGTTTAATGACTGTTAGGATGGTTTAATGACTGTTAGGATGGTTGGTTTAATGACTGTTAGGATGGTTTAATGACTGTTAGGAGGTTGGTTTAATGACTGTTAGGATGGTTTAATGACTGTTAGGATGGTTTAATGACTGTTTAGGATGGTTGGTTTAATGACTGTTAGGATGGTTTAATGACTGTTAGGATGGTTTAATGACTGTTAGGATGGTTTAATGACTGTTAGGATGGATGGTTTAATGACTGTTAGGATGGTTTAATGACTGTTAGGATGGTTGGTTTAATGACCGTTAGGATGGTTTAATGACTGTTAGAGATACTGCAGGTTCTCCAGGGCTCTGTTATCGATGGTTTAATGACTGTTAGGATGGTTTAATGACTGTTAGGATGGTTTAATGACTGTTAGGATGGTTTTAATGACTGTTAGGATGGTTTAATGACTGTTAGGATGGTTGGTTTAATGACTGTTAGGATGGTTTAATGACTGTTAGGATGGTTTAATGACTGTTAGGATGGTTTAATGACTGTTAGGATGGTTTAATGACTGTTAGGATGGTTGGTTTAATGACTGTTAGGATGGTTTAATGACTGTTAGGATGGTTTAATGACTGTTAGGATGGTTGGTTTAATGACTGTTAGGATGGTTTAATGACTGTTAGGATGGTTTAATGACTGTTAGGATGGTTTAATGACTGTTAGGATACTGCAGGTTCTCCAGGGCTCTGTTATCGATGGTTCCCATGCTGTTGTAGACCAGGGTGCTGCTGAGCAGCACGGCCACGGCACAGATCCAGTTGTCATTCTTTGTGTCGCCCTGAAACCACAAGTCAATGGCATGCGTTTGTTAATTCACTGTTGTTAAACATAGTGCATCGTTTACAGGCTTTTTCATGTTTCATCTAGAACTGTGGTTCTCAACCTTTTCAGGGCTGTGACCCCGCAAAATAATCATATTTTAACCGGGGACCCCCCACCCTGATAAGCACTTGGAGTGCAAGAGTTGAGGTATTCGATTTTGTGTGACTGCCCCACAGATACATATTGTGAAAATAGCAGCTCTACAAGCTCACCACGCCTCGTTTTTGGATTACTTTTGATGCAGTAACAGTCTTTTACTTTTCTTTTCTTTTCTTTACTTTTTACTGGGTCCTGCAATTGTCACTGTCATCTGGGGACCCCCAAAAATCAATTTTATTTGGACACATCCAGGGACGTGCAGAGATTGTTAGAGAGGCAGGGGCTGAACTTTGTAAAAGGGCCTTTTGGTGAAAATATCGAAAATAGCAGAGGTCGGCTATTTTCGGTGCTTGATACCACACTGAACTAAGCATAATCAAGTGAATACTGGAGATGTGGCGTAGCGGCATGGATTTCTACACAGAGCGGGCAATTCTTTCAACATAAGATGCTGCATTGACGTTCAGGAGAGTTTGGACAAGGCAATTCTCTTGAATGCTGCCTTCAGGTATGGCATGGAAAGAGGGGGCATTTGCATTTCTTTCACCTTAGTAAAAAACTGCATTCATGGTCTGGAGAGGGCACTTTTTACAGACAGATAAAAGGGCAGGGGCTCAAGCCTCCTTTGATGTCTATGTGTGCATGTGCCTGTACACAACATCATTACTTGGTGCGTGCGTGCGTGCGTGCGTGCGTGCGTACGTGCGTGCAGTGTTGTTGTGTCATTCATATTCTGAAGAAATCCGGGAGACTTGACGTCCAGTAATTGGGTCTTATGATTATGATCAAAATAGGTACATTATATTGGTGTGTAAAACAGGAAATCGTGGCCATGGACACCTTGGTCCCGGTCCGGACATATTGATGACCCCAGCGTGAACCAAAAGGACGTCTTACCTTCTCTACGTCCCCCAGGCCCTCCGTGTCCAACAGCACCAGGGTGTGGTCCTCCTTGGTGGGGTGGGGGGACACACCACATCCACACGCCCTTGGTCTTGGACTGGATGGTGGACCCCAGGGGGAATCCTGGAGGATGGATCATGGGTCAATCATAACAAACAGAATGGCATCAAATGATATTTCAACTACACCGCATGCCTATATCGAATGAGTCTGTAAAGGGCAAATAGCAATACTATGGACCCGTGGTTCTCAATCTGATGGTCGGGACCCCCAGATGATTAACTAAATGTGAAACGTTGTTTTCTCGCTCAACAGTAAACAAACCAACATAGAGTTTGAGTATATATAGAGGGTATCTGCACGTTTCCAAAGTGACAATTTAAGGACATTTTAATACCTCTAAAATGACAAAGGAAACATTGGCAAAATTGTCAAATATTAGAGGCAGAAATTGTGAAAATAGCCGATCTACATGCTCACAGTGCCTCGCAAGTCGAGTCGTTGTAAGCATGTAGATCGGCTATTTTCACACTAGAACCGTGTTATACAAAATGTAATGCCTCAACTCTTAGTGCTCGTCAGGATGGGGGGGGGGGGGGGGGTCCCCAGTTAAAATATGATTATTTTGGAGGTCGCGGCGCTTTACAATGTGCATTACATTCACCCATTCACACACACATTCGTACACAGATGGCGGAGGAAACCATGCAAGGCACCAACCTGCTCATCAGGAGCATTTAGGGGTTCAGAGTCTTGCTCAAGGACTCTTCCACACTAAAGGCCCATTCCCACTGGGCCAGATAAACAGATAAAAAAATCTCTTTCTCCAGATATTTTTCTATTCAAAGTGAATGGTAGATACAGATAAAAAAAATATCTACCACAGATATTTGCCACAGATACTTTTATCTGTGGCAGCTATTTTTTTTATCTGTATCTACCATCCACTTTGAATGGAAAAATATCTGGAGAAAGAGATTTTTTTATCTGTTATCTGGCCCAGTGGGAATGGGCCTTAACTCTGGGGGAGTCCAGGATCGAGTCACTATATGACCTGTTAATCTTTGCCAAATCACAAACACAAACACCCCGTTCGCTGTGATGCTCAATCACTCAACATGACATTTAATACCGGTCGTCCTCACCTCAAACTAAGTAGCATACAATCCACAGATGACTTTCATTCCGGAACTGATGATAATACAGTAGGGAATAATCATTATTCCCTGGTGTGAGACTTAACAGTCCCTATGGGACCTGTTAATCTTTGCCAAACCCCCCCCCCCACACACACACACACACACACACACACACACACACACACACACACACACACACACACACACACACACACACACACACACACACCCTGCTCATTCACTGTGTTGCTCAATCACATGACATCAATACAGATTAGTTCACAACACAAGCGAAATAGCAAGCCATCACCAGGCATCATATGATGTAATATCATGCTACAAAGCATCATATGATGCTTTGTAGCATGCTGAAATACTATAGTATCTAAAAACACAGATTGAACACAACAAATACATTTAGCGAAGGAATATAATGACGTAGCCAGTTCGGGGGAGTGGTCTGGAGGTTGCGTGCGCTCACGTGGTCGGGACCTGCGTGTCCCGCCTCCTATCCACAATACATAGGTATACCTGCCTGTAGGTAGTCATTGTTGCTGTAAGCTGCTGCAAGGTGCTAAAAACACAGATTGAACACAAAAAATAACTGAAGATTGTGTTGATCGTGTCCCAAACAACAATAAAATAACATCTGGTTGTCCCAGAGGTGAAATGGTCCTTTAATGTTAGATCTCTCTCTCTCTCTCTCTCTCTCTCTCTCTCTCTCTCCCTCTCTCTCTCTCCCACTCCCTCTCTCTCTCTCTCTCTCTCTCTCTCTCTCTCTCTCTCTCTCTCCCTCTCTCTCTCTCTCCCACTCCCTCTCTCTCTCTCTCTCTCCCTCTCTCTCTCTCCCACTCCCTCTCTCTCTCCCTCTCTCTCTCTCTCTCTCTCTCTCTCTCTCTCTCTCTCTCTCTCTCTCTCTCTCTCTCTCTCTCTCTCTCTCCCACTCCCTCTCTCTCTCTCTCTCTCTCTCTCTCTCTCTCCCACTCCCTCTCTCTCTCTTGTCGGTGCTTTCCAGCTAGCCGATGTTGCAACGTGTCACTTCCCGTCTCCTGCTCTAACAGAGAGCCGGGGCGTCAATTGGGTATGGCAGGGGTATGCAGCTGCCATACCCTGGGTCCAGGGGGGAAAATAAAAGTTACTTTTAAATATAAATCCATGAATGTCTCTTTGTCTATCTGTGCTGGTTATTAAGTTTTTCAATTACAGCAAAATAACTACAAATGCAAAATTTCCACACTTGTATTCTCCCCATCTTGACAAAATGGTATATAATTGTGGCACGTTTACTAACCAAGTTTAGCTGCACTTGAACAACCATTCCAGGCTGCCATATCCAGCCCAAGAAACCGTAGAAAGGGGGAAAAAATAGAATGTACTTCTTAAAATAAATCTATCATGCCTGTTGCTAAGGTATGGTGTCTTGCATGCGCGTGAAGGCGCGCATGCAAGACACCAGTCATGTTGCCATACCTTAGCTTTTTCTGAACTGACGCCACTGACAGAGAGGAGCAGGGCGGTAGTGGAGAGCAGACAGTGTGACATGTCCAAAGATCCACTAACAGTATTATAGTGCTACAGTGGTTAAAAAGATTGTGATCATGTTTAACTGTATGAAAGGATATGAAAAGTAAAACTAGTTTACATGTACTCATGTGTGATTAGGATCACCTTAAAGGAATAGTGACTACAACATGGCCATTCTATGTCACAGAATAAGCGGTGCTTGCTGCTGGCTGCTCCAGGTCTTGGCCCATGTTAGAACCTGGCATTATACAGTAGGTGATGTGAGGACACGGTGTGGAGCAGCATGACTGCACCGTCATGGTATGGGTGGGGACAGGGCCTTGAGGTCCACCCACCAGGGACGTGCTGGCCATTGGGAAAAGCAGGACAACTCCCGAACGGCCGGTTCATTCCCTGCCGGTCCAGGCCGGCCATTAGGAAAAGATTTAAAATAACATTTCGGCCTTCATTCCATTTTTGGGGGCTGGGCTGCCAACAAAGCAAATCGTCACTGTCGGGCAGAAACCTCGTACCTCCAAGTTTCAAATTTGTAAATTCTTTTGCTAAGCAAAGCCCTGCTTCATCATACAAGGCCGTCGCACAAAAGTAGTGAAAACAGCAGATCTACAAGCACACAACGCCTCGCGGGTGCGAGGCGGTGTGTGCTTGTAGATCGGCTGTTTTCACTAGTTTAAATCATTTTTTAAATGATAAATACAAAACAAACGGTTTTAGACATACAAGGTTTCCACCCGACAACGATGAAATATAACTCATGTAATTGGCCCATGCACTGGCTTGTCACTTGTCAAGATCTGGCAAATCTTTGAGTAGCAGCAGCGCTATAGAGAGAGATCTCTCTCCATAGTGCAATGAGGGCCTCTACAACTCTTTTTCCCGGGCTGAATCAGGGGCCCAGCACGTCCCTGCCACCCACATAGGATGGATTCACTCCAATGCTATGATATGATAGGTCAGAAGATGCTATGATATGATATAATGCTATGATATGATAGGTCAGAAGAGTAGAGAGAGGAAGGCTTTGGTGGCTCCCAGCTTATAGATAAAACAGGGTAGGACTTACTGTAGTTCTTATCTCACTTATCAATAGGTTGTTTCTATACGGAGGAGATCATTGGACTGATCACCTATGTTCTCTCTCTCTGCTCAAAAATTGGATCGGGTAAAAGGATGATAGAAGTGTAGGGTGAGTTTTTAAGAAGGTCTAATTGAGGTTATCTATGTAATCAAATATTAATTTGGCATTGAATATTTGAGACAATTATTAGATTTTGTACAACTTTTGCCTGAATATCACGCTAAAAGCTATCTTGCAAACCTATAATAAATGTGTTATTTCCTGCATTTAAAGAGAAGTCTCACAGAGTTATTATTATTATTATTATTTTCACATTTGGGACTGAGTTACTAGGGCCCAACAAGGTGGAGGGGCCTTAATTATTTTACATTTTAGCCAGATATACAATCTCACAGCGCGGCACCGAGTGCTGCGCTGCGTGCTTGTAGATCTGCTATTTTTGAAAAGTCATGAAAATGTGTGCAAATCTTTGAATACATGTATTTTTAAGCGAACATTTGTAACTCAAATTTTGCTTCTGGGGGGGTCCCTAGAACTAAATATTTTGAGATTGGGGGGTCCGTGGCCAAACACATTTTGGGGGTCCTTCACGTGAAAAAGTTTGAGCATCACTGACATAGAAACAGGTTTTTTAATCTTTAAAAGAAAAAAAATCACGATAAAATAATAATAAAATAAAAAAAAATGCAGATCTACAATCGGTGCCGTGCTGCGAGCTTGTATATGCTATTTTTCAATAGTTAAAGGAGCTATAGTCAACTTTTTCATGAAAAACGGATGCTAAAATAAAAATAATGTTTTTCGAAAATATTTTATAAAAAAAATAAGCTTCATACATGTGTTTCTATTCAAAAATGACCACAAAAAGCGTGAAATAATGATAAAATAATCATTTTAGCCATTGTCGGACCGGCATTTTGTTTACATTCTAGTCTATCTGCATATTTTAGCATCCGTTTTTCAAGAAAAAGTTGACTATAGCTCCTTTAAAGCACAAAATAATGCGTAATAAATGCCGTACCCTGCAGGGCCCAGACTTTGGTGCGACACCCCTGGTAAACCTGCTCACCTTTGTTGGACCCGGCCAGTTTGTTCATGAGGAAGGACTTCCCGGTGCGGTACAGGCCCACCACCGCCACCACCACCACATGCTGCTGGATCTGCTCCAGGATGGCCAGGGCTCCGGGCTCCACGCACAGCCTGCCATCAGCGCCCGTCCTTATCAGACACACCGGCTCCTTCATGGACACCATGCTGTCACTGTGGGGGAGAGCAGGGACGAGCAGAGAATGTTAGAGAGGCAGGGGCTGACATTTCTAAAAGGGCCTTTTGGTGGAAATATCGAGAATAGCAGACCTCCAAGCTCACGAAGCGTCGCAGTGAGTTTGGATGTCGGCTATTTTCAGTGCTTGATACCACACTGAACTAAGCATACACAAGGCAATACTGGAGATGTGGTGTAACGGCATGGATTTCTTAACAGTGAGGACAATCTTTTAACATAAGATGGTAGCCTACATTCAAGTTCAGGAGAGTTTGGACAAGGCAATTCTCTTGAATGCTGCCTTCAGGTGTGGCATGGAAAGAGGACATTTGCATTTCTTTCACCATAGTAAAAACTGCATTCATGGTCTGGAGAGAGGGCACTTTTTACAGACTGTTAAAAGGGCAGGGGCTCAAGCCCCCTGTCATGTCTATGTGTGCACGTGCCTGGGTGGAGAGACAGCAGCAGTCGGAGAGGGGACATGAGGATATAATACGCCTCTTTTTCACCCCTTTTATTCGACGAATTAGCTTCATTATAAATAAAAATATATATATCATACCTTCTTTATGATGTCCTTCAAAAGTATTTAGGCCTCCAACCAACGGTCTACCCAATGAGAGGATGAAGAGTCAGAGAGAGAAGAAAGCACCGTCCTTGTTCTAGTCTCCCATCTCAAACCCTGAACTCAACAAACCTTCTCTTTTTATTCTCAAACCCACATGGAAACTTTCTCTTTCACTATGAAAATGCATACAACTTTCTCTTTCACAATGACAATGCATACTTCAACAGTGGCATGGAAACCACCATCTATTGCAACTTTCTTAAGCCCAGAATAGACGGATAATTGTTAAAAAAGTCCCCCCTTATCACAACATGGGGCGACTTCTATCTGAACAGGAAGGAACAAGAGGAACTTCCCACCCTTTACGACACTCTGCTAACTCATGGCCGACTGCCAGCCTACCATGACTTGCATTTGTTGCATCTAGCAGACGCGTACAGTACTTAACAAGTAGTGATGAAAGGTATCTGTAACAAGAAAACTAAATAATTATCTATTGATCTTTTAATCTTAACTGTTCCAGGTAGTCAACAAATTATTTTATTTGAGACATAGCTAATACATTGATATTTGAATACTTTTATGAAGAGACACAGGGGGGATTTTGTTTGAAATGAAAAACAACAAATGCAGAAGTAACGTGGTCACTCAGGAGACAGCAGTTGAATAATCAGGGGTTATGTAGGCTTGTAATCATAATGAATCAAGCCTTATAATTTTGAATCATTGTTGTATAATTATAATCACGTTATAATTTTCATTTGCTAAATTATTCATTGGTGTTTAATCACTTTAGTATAATAATTCCTTTGTAGTCAATCAATGGGTCACACTGAAATGATAATTCTTTCCTCCACATCATACTGTAGCGTCATGTTCATTTGTCTGTTTCCTGTCAGTTTTAGTGAGTGAGACACAGGAAGACAGATCTGGGAGTGGAGCCAACTTGTTCTCTGCAAACTGTGGTGCTTTCCAGACACACGCTAGTCTCGCGTGGCCAGACTGTTGACTCCGCGATTTGGAAATGCTCCCGTCATACAGTCTGGCATCCCCTTCAATGAAAGAAAGGAACTCACCATCATACGGCATTTACAGGCTAAGAAAAAGTAAATCCATCCCAGGGAAACTAAACATGCAGACTTTAGCGAATGCAGTGTTACATTGAAACAAGTGACCTATGGAAAAACCTTACCCCAGGAGGAGCTGTTGCCTAGTACACATGGTCACAATTCTGTCTGATACAGTTGACACGCATCTTCTACTGCTCAATGAATGAGTACACAATGCATGCTGCTTAGATGTAATAATATATATGTATATTAGGGATGCGAATCTCGACCACTGAGGCGATACGATACGCATCACGATACACTACCAGCGATATGATATAATTGCGATACATTGAAATCTTGCCGATACGATTCATCACGATTCACCCCTGACCCCGATACGATGCGATATGATTCACGATACTTTGCGATACACCTCTGGTCCTTACGATGAGATACGATTCACGATTCGGTGCGATTCAACACAATGCAAAGGATTTATATTAAAGCCCATGTAAATTTCCCCCCCAAAAAATTACTAAAAATGCATTACATTTAATTTCCAAACAATTTATTGTTTCACTGTAGTACTAGGCTCTGTCTAACAATCCAACTTATTGAAATCTGGGAGAACACTCCTTGCTGGCTGGTAGAATTGTTTGATTAATACTATATCATTATATCATTATTATATATCATTACATCCTCAACACGTGGTCAGGGACCCCTAGGGTCCTCAGAGTTATGTGAGGCGGCCAAATATTAATAGTTAGTTGTTACAGTAACCAATTGAACCCTAGCAAGTAGCAACCCTATAGAGGAACATTAGCCAATACATTAACACTTATTGAGGGTTTAAGAGATACTAATTCATGGATTATAATGAATAACATAAATCAATCATATTAATAGAAAAGATAATGTGTGAATAAATAAACACAACATAGTAATGTATTAATGTCACTAATGATATAGTGCTGTCAAACAAGTCTCTGACAAGTTTTAATCTGCAACAGTTTTATATAATAGCCTACAGTAGCTTGATCTCTCTCTTCTCAGTTAAGGATCCTTGACCTGTATTATTATTATATTGTATGAATATAATCTAGGATTTTGCCATTTCTAGCCAAAATGTTTTAAAACGTAGATATTTGAGTCACAACGCGTCGCATTGTGAGCTTGTAGGTCTGCTATTTAGGTGCGTGCGCGACACCGTCGAGCTGCCAAGTATAAATCAGGCTCCAGCCTGAGCCTCTCTTTGCAGAGGGAACAGCAGCAGCCTGCAGCTACAGTAACAAGTTGTGAAACAGTGTCAAATACTTTGTTTTAATCGCTAGCTGCACGCCCAGTATCGTTGTTGTAGTTCATACGTGTGTGTAGTTAAAGCGTGGAAGCTTCTGCTTTGTTTAAATCAATTCCGTCGCAGACTCGACAAGAAGAACAAACGGGTGTGGAATGTGGATCATAATATCACGCAGCGTGCTCCAGTCCAGTGACACAACAACGGATCACATCAGCGAACATTGGACAGGGATGTTATAAAGCTAAACGTGGTACTAATCGTGCATGTTTAACCAGTGGGCTCACGACTCACGAGTGCTGTCTGTCTGCATTCGGTCACCCGGGTGTTCACTGCGCTGAGTGTGCTCCGCTGAGCAGCTCAGTGCTGCTGTAAAAGACGCATGTCTCGTCTGTAGAGTCGCTACAAGTGCTTTTTGGGGGGAGGGCTGATGGGGCATTCAATGCGCCTCGGAAACACAGGATAGAATAAAATACTATTATGCAAAAACCGATCCAACCGTGGAGTGTACCGATCCAAACACTCACGATACGATACAATCACTGATTCCAGCCGTCAATTGTACCGATCCACCCTGAATGAACCGATTCACTCGTGTCGCGCACGTTTGTATCGCGATTACGATCCGTACCGGTATATCTTCGCATCCCTAATGTATATGTATATATAGCCTATAAGTATTGTATGTTTTTATAACTTGATAATATTTTTTGTAGTGTTCCTGAAAAAAATATATAAAAAATATATAAAAAAGGAAAATAAATACTTAAAGGTATATTCAGTGATTGTATTTCATTCAAATAAAAATATAATTGGTACATTTTCCATTCATTCTCCTCACTAGAATGTGTGCTGACCATATAAGGACTTCCACCATGGCCCGTGTTACGAGCATAGCTAGATTCGGTTTTCAGGTGGCCAGCCAGTCCTCGACCAATCAGGGTAGAGTATGGCCGTAGTTATGTTATGATGTTTAGTTATGATGGTCAAAATAAATGTTTTGAGAACCACAGTCTGCTAAATGCCTAGATTGTAAACAACTGAACTCATAAAATGCCACAGTCTCGTAGTAAATCAGTATCATACATATCCTGAAGCTGGAGGATATGTAGGCCTACCGATATTCAGTGATTGGGTCTAATGATCAAAACGATAATGATGGTGTAAAAAATCTATAAAAAACTAAACATTTACACGCTGTAAGGCCAGTAAGGGACAAGATGACCCCCGGCCACTTTCATTATCACTGAATACAGCTTAAATATTAATATTAATAATAACAATAATAATATTCAAATATATTCAATATTTGAGACATTTCTAAGACCAATATTCGAATTTCATTTCTGAGGAATATTGGCAGCTCTAAACTGGCACCATCATGGCCGAATGGTTGAGGGTTAGGGAAAGGGCCTCGAGGTCCACCCACGGAGGATGGATGGACCACAATGCTATAATAAGATACTGTAGGTCCGATGAGTAGGGAGAGGAAGTGGGGGGACGGGGCTTTTGTAGCCCCTTAAAAAGTGGTGTACTGAGCCAATGTCGGGCTCTTCCGCACTGAGGACAGATACCTAGAGATCTATTGAAAGTAGGCCTAGCTATATGCCACTCTAAACTGGGGACTTAAAGACTCTTAACCAGAATTAGTATAGCATCAGGGTACTTGGTAAAATAGATGGGGTAGGAAAATCAGCCAAATAAAGAGCATGGTTGGACAGTGAGCTCCCAGCCTACCTATAACTTAGGATGGGACTTAGTTCTTATCTTAGTTATTTAATAGGTTGTTTTATGGAGGAGACTATAAATGGGCCAGGGGTGACTCATCATGATTAGAGCCCGACCGATATATCGGTCAAACCGATATATTGGTCGTTTTTGGACCCCGATGTCAGTATCGGACATCGTTCATTATCTCTCCGATGTATCGGTTGTTTTTATAAGTAATATTAGACCACCATTTGATGACATTTAGCCACTCAGACCCAAAACTTAGAATATATTGTCGTTGCCCGTAAGGATCCATTGGGTTTCATTTTACACTCACAAGTTAAAGATCTTATAAAGGGTCCATTTGGTTACCAAATCTCCATCATTTTGCTGGGGACCACCTAGAAATCCCTCAAGGACCACCTGAGGTCCACGGACCATTGGCAAAAAAAGGAGAAAAAGGTTTTGAAGGTAAGAAGTTTTAGAAATGAAGGCTATTTATTATCATTTTATATTATTACAAAACATCGGTTAAACATCGGCAATCGTGGTCTAGCACTCACTGTCGGCAAACATCGGCATCGGTAAAAAAATATGGCAATTACGATAGGGATAGACCTGTTATTCCTATAACCTACTGGGGACGATTGCATGATCGTAATCTTGCCCCGCGCACCTATTACACCATTGCACTTACCGTAGCACCTCAATGACCATACCTGTAATTTAGATAGCATTTTGTATGTTTATATTATAATTTTTTATGATTTTTTTTTAACGAATAGGTGCTTGGCCTACTATTTCTTTCCATTTGATGTACCGATGTATTACCTCACTTATTGTATGTCGCTCTGGATTAAGAGCATCTGCTAAATGCCTAAATTATAAAATGTATTACAGTGACACAACATTTACATGTATAAGGGCACGTCATGATCACACTGAAGTTTCTGCTAATGCATTTCAATGGGAATGAGAGGTGTCTTGCCATCTGCAGATTTGTGAAACATGCAGATGTGCCGTTTCAACTCTTTCCTGAAAATGTCCTGCTAATGCATTTTTTCCACACGTTTCTGTGTTTTTCAGAAACATTTTGAAGGAATGCAGGGTGGATGTGGATCGGATGGCTTTCACAATGACAATGCTTACTTCAACAGTGGAATGGAAACCACCATCTATCGCAACACCTTTCTTAAACCCAGAATAGACGGAGAATTGTTAAAAAGTTCCCCCTCAGCGCAGCATGGGGACACTTCTATCTCAACAGGAACAAGAGGAACTTCCCACCATGCGACTTTCCGACACTCTGCTAACTCATGCCCGACTGCCAGCTCACCATGACTTGCATTTTTTGCCTCTGGCACGTACTGTACATAACAAGTAGTAACTAGAAAAGAAAATTTCGAAGAAATTTTAAGTGTGCCTGCAGCTCGCTAAGTCTGTGCAACCTTGTGTAGCGGTTGGTGTTAGCATTAGCGTTATTAACATTAGCATTTTTTGCATAAACTTTAACATTATTGTTCTTCATATGACACCACCCACATGTCTGTACGACAAACGGTTCACGAGAAAACGGGTCACTTCCTGTTTGGTGAGGGGCACTTCCTGTTTGGCGAAATAGGCCCCAATTAAGTTTAAGGACTCTTAATCTTGTCATTTGACGCAACCCGCGTGTCTGTATGACAAACGGTTCACGAGATCAAGGGTCACTTCCTGTTTGGTGAGGGGCACTTCCTGTTTGGCGAAATAGGCCCCAATTAAGGTCATGGACGATTAATGAATTAAAGCTGCAAGCAGCGATGACCGGGCCCTCGCAGCTCTACCCACGTCACAAGGCCAGCAGCCAATCAGAAACCAAACAGGAAGTCAGCCATTTCGACTAATTAGTGGCGTTTTGGCGCATTTTTGGCCGTTATCACGGGTCGCACATTAACGACAGTTTTTTGAGCAAAAAATTGTTTTGTGAGAAAAAAAGTTTTTTGAGAAAAAAAAACGTTTTTTGAGAAAAAAAAAGTTTTGAGGAAAAATTGAGGAAAAAAAAATTTTGAGAAAAAAAAAATTTTGAGAAAAAAAAGTGAGCAAAAAAAATTTTGAGAAAAAAAAAATTTTGAGAAAAAAAAAATTTGAGAAAAAAAAAATTTGAGAAAAAAAAAATTGAGAAAAAAAAAATTGAGAAAAAAAAAAATTGAGAAAAAAAATGTTTTGAGAAAAAAAAAATTGAGAAAAAAAAATGAGAAAAAAAAATTTTGAGAAAAAAAAATTTGAGAAAAAAAAAATTGAGAAAAAAAAATTTGAGAAAAAAAAAATGTTTGAGAAAAAAAAATTGAGAAAAAAAAAAAATTGAGAAAAAAAAAATGTATGACACCAGCCGCGAGTCTGTACGACAAACGGTTCATGAGTTATAGAGGCACTTCCTGTTTGGTGAAGGGCACTTCCTGTTTGGCGAAGGAAGCGTCAATTAAGGTTAAGGACTCTTAATCAAGTCATATGATACCAGCCACAACTCTGTACGATAAACGGTTCATGAGATGTAGAGGCACTTCCTGTTTGGCAAAGGGCACTTCCTGTTATAGAGGGGGCGGGGCTTAATCAATTATTGGCTGGAAAAAGACCAAAGTTGTGTGTGCATTTTAAAGTTTAAATCACGTTGCTAGGCAAAAGTATGGCAGAGTTATGTGGCGCCAAAGTTTCTGGTTTTTTTTCGGAGTCCCCCATTCAAAGTCAATGGGGGTTTTTGAGCGTAGTTTTTTGCGAATTACGTTGCCATGGTAACGCGGATCGGAAAGAAAAGTAATAGCACACCATTCCCGGCCGAGCCGCACATTTTGATGTATATATTGCGGGGGTGGCGTAAATCGTGCAGCAGTTATTACGTGCCGAAGTTTCCCCCATTCTAAGTCAATGGGGTTTTTTGGCGTCGTTTTTTGCGAATTACGTCGCAATGGTAACGCGGATCGGAAAGAAAAGTAATAGCACCCCATTCCCGGCCGAGCCGCACGTTTTGATGTATATATTGCGGCGGTGGCGTAAATCGTGCGGCACTTATTACGTGCCGAAATTTTGTGGCGACATTACTTATTTACTTATTTACTTAAGTATGGCGGATTACAATAAGTGTTTTGCCATTGCTTTGCATGGCAGGCACACTTAATGAACGGTATCTGTAACAAGAAAACAAAAATAATTATCTATTAATCTTTTAATCTTAACTGTTCCAGGTAGTCAACAAATTATTTTATATGAGACTAATCCATTGTTATTTGAAAACTTTTACTTCCAATACTCTCTTTTGGGAAATAACAAATCGATGGGCCTGGACACAAGCCCATAGATTCCCATCAAACAAGAATTGACTTGAATTTCCCATTATGTCATGATTCATGATGTATGTATGCGCCCTGTTGCGCTAACCTCTGTGCCCATGAAATGTCTTAAAAAGATTGTTTCCAAACATCTCCTTAAAGAAGTCTCCTCCCGTCTAGATCCTCATCAGTTTGCTTACCAGGCAGAGCGAGGGGTTGACAATGCACTGCTGACAATGACCAACAGCATACTAGAACACTTGCATAAACCTCACAGTTTTGTGAAGTGTTCAATTAGAAAAGAAAATTTCAAAGAAATTTTAAGTGTGCCTGCAGCTCGCTAAGTATTAGCATTATATTTTTTAACATTAGCATTTTTAGCATTAACATTTTTAGCATTTTTATTAACATTAGATTTAGCATTTTTAGCATTATCATTAACATTTTAGCATTAGCTAGCATTAGCATTTTAGCATCAGCTAGCATTATCATTCTTAGCATTAGCTAGCATTAGCATTTGTAGCATTAGCATATTAGCATTAGAGCATTAGCATTTGTTAACATAAGCATTTGTTAGCATTAGCAATACCATTACCATTTCTAACATTAGCTTTTTTAGCATTAGCATTTGTTAGCATTAGCATTTTTAGCTTTAGCTTTAGAGGAAGTAGCGGTTAGCCTTTGGGACCAGTAACAAATAAAGTTTCGGCCAATCAGAAGAGGGGGCGGTGCTAAGTTCAAATTAAGGTGAAGAACTCTGAAACAAGTTAAATGGGGCTAAGTCCCTAGTTTAGACACCGAGTTTTGAGAGGTTACTATTCTGTAAACTGGAGTAAAGTCTGTTTAAAGCTCAGCCAATAGGAAGACAGAGGGGGCGGGGCTTCAGCAATTACAGGTCGTCCCTATTGGCCAGAAAGATTCCAAAGTCGTGTGAGTGTTTTAAAGTTGAAATCACGTTGCTAGGCAAGTATGCCAGAGTTACATGGCGCCAAAGTATCTGTTTTGTTCTGCTTTCCTCCATTCAAAGTCAATGGGGTTTTTGTGCGTAGTTTTTTTACGAATTACGTTGCCATGGTAACGCGGATCAGAAAGAAAAGTAATAGCACACCATTCCTGGCCGAGCCGCACATTTTGATGTATATATTGCGGGGGTGGCGTACATTTTTAGCATTAGCTTTAAAATTAACGTTTTAGCATTAGCATTTTATTAGCATTAGCTTTAGCATTTTGTAGCATTATTATTAGCATTTTTGCATTAGCGTTAGCTTTTTTAGCATTAGCTAGTATTAGCATTTTAGCATTTGCATTTTTAGCATTTGTATTTTTAGCATTTGCATTTTTAGCATTAACATTAGCATTTTTAGCATTACCATTAGCATTGGTTAACATTAGCATTTTTAGCATTAGCATTAGCGGAAGTATCGGTTAGCATTAGCAGTTAGCCGTTGGGACTGTGGGACCACCCACCAAGTTTGAGACCAGTAACGTGTTGGGAAGTGGAGTTATGGCTATTTAAAGCCAATAGGAAGACAATAGGATTTTTTTTCTAGTTATTAACTCATTGAATGCCCTTTTCAAGATGGCCGCCAAGTACCAGGATGCCACGTTCCTAAATTTCTAGTGCACGGATCAATTTTTAGTGCACGGATCGTGCACGCCCATGCACCATATATGCACCATATGTGTAGTACTTTTTAACAGCTTTCAAACAAAAAAATCCGCTTGGAAATCCGTTCAGGCATTCATGAGATAGAAGCCTTCAAAGTCAGACAAAACAAACACTGCCACCTTACTAAATTTCTAGAGCACGGATCAATTTTTAGTGCACGGATCGTGCACGCCCATGCCTAGATCATGCACCATATGTGTAGTACTTTTTAACAGCTTTCAAACAAAAAAATCCGCTTGGAAATCCGTTCAGGCCATTTTTGACATTTTGAAAGATGTGTTTGTTATGGGGCTAAACATGGAATTTCGCAATTGCGATCATGCCTAATACATTTGAGGCATTTTTAGAAATTCTTTTATAATTTTTTTTTTTTTTTTTCAAAATGGCTTCCAACTCGGGAAACTCGGGCTGTGGCAGCCTGGGACTACTGTAATAACTCGGGAAACTCGGGCCTTGGCAGTCAATGAGTTAAGTGCTCCTGCCATGCAATGGAAAAACACTTATTGTAATCCGCCATACTTAAGTAATTAAGTAATTAAGTAATGTTCTTGCAAATTTCAGCACGTAATTGGTAATTGCCACACAATTGGTGTGCTATTACTTTTCGTTCCGATCCACGTTACCATGTCAACGTACTTTGTAAAAAACGATGCCCAAAAACC
This sequence comes from Nannobrachium achirus, assembly GCF_963921795.1. Lineage (NCBI taxonomy): Eukaryota > Metazoa > Chordata > Actinopteri > Myctophiformes > Myctophidae > Nannobrachium > Nannobrachium achirus. The sequence goes on along the minus strand of NC_137820.1, from coordinate 3,789,521 downwards.
CCTTTGACTTTGAATGGGGAATATTTCGGCACGTAAGCAGAACAAAACCGATACTTTGGCACCATACTTTTGCCTAGCAACTGTAATTGCTGAAACCCGACCCTCTGTCTTCCTATTGGCTGAGCTTTAAACAGACATAACTCCAGTTTGCAGAATGGTAACCTCTCAAAACTCTGTGTCTGAACTTACTTATTACTTAAGCCCCGTCCCATTTGACTTGTTTCAGAGTCCATGTCCTTAATTGGTTTGACATAGCCCCCTCTTCTGATTGGACAAACATTTATTTGGCTTTATCTCGTCAACCGTTTGTCGTACAGATTCCTGGGTGGGGTCATTTGACTTGTTTCAGAGTCCTTCAGCTCAATTGGTTTAACTTATTCCCGCCCCTCTTCTGATTGGCCGAAACTTTATTTGGCTTTATCTCGTCAACCGTTTGTCGTACAGACTCGTGGGTGGCGTCATTTGACTTGTTTCAGAGTCCTTCAGCTTAATTGGTTTAACTCAGCCCCGCCTCCTCTTCTGATTGGCCGAAACTTTATTTGGCTTTATCTCGTCAACCGTTCGTCGTGCAGACTCGTGGGCGGCGTCATTTAACTTGTTTCAGAGTCCTTCAGCTTAATTGGTTTAACTTAGCCCCGCCCCCTATTCTTATTGGCCGAAACTTTATTTGGATTTATCTCGTCAACCATTTGTTGTAGAGACTCGTGGGTGGCGTAATTTGACTTGTTTCAGAGTGTTTCAGTTTAATTGGTTTAACTTTGCCCCGCCCCCTCTTCTGATTGGCCGAAACTTTATTTGGATTTATCTCGTCAACTATTTATCGTACAGACTCATGGGTGGCGTCATTTGACTTGTTTCAGAGTTCTTCTACTTCTACTTGGTGGCACCGCGACCCATTATGGATTTCTTTGTGTTTCTCTCAGGTTTCAAAAGCATTATATAACACTTTGGTCCAAAGAGTGCCAACAAAATGCCAAAACTAGATGCTAAAATAGCAAACACCTCCACAACATCTGCATATTTGCCTGGAGAGCTGATATATGCTGGGATGAAGGCTATCCACACGGCACAGAAGATCAACATGCTGAAAGTGATTAACTTGGCTTCGTTGAAGTTGTCTGGAAGATTCCTTGCCATGAATGCTAAAAGGAAACTGAGGAGAGCCAGTAAACCAATATAACCCAACAACACTGCAAAACCAACTGTTGATCCCACTGCACACTCATAGACTATCTTATCACTGTTGTATTGAGTGTTTTTATGAGGAGTTGGTGAAGCAGAAACCAGCCATACAATACAGACAATTGCCTGAATGGAAGTAAGAGCCAGAACTGTTCCTCTCTGCTGTATTGCACCGAAAAACCTCATAATGTCTGAACCTCCAGGTTTGGAGGCCTTGAACACGGCCAACACCACCATAGTCTTTACCAATACACAAGCCACACAAAGTACAAAACTAATGCCAAACACTGCATGTCTCAGCTGACAAGTCCAGAGTCTTGGATGTCCAATGAACAGAAGAGAACACAAGAAACAGAGTTTCAGTGAGAGCAAAATTTGGAAACTGAGTTCTGAGTTGTTGGCGCGCACCATGGGAGTGTCTCGATGATAGATGAAGATTCCCAGGACAATGGCACAGAGAAGGGTGCCTATCAATGAGATGGTTGTCAAGGAGATACCCAGGCCTTCATGGTAGGAGAGGAACTCCATGCTCTTAGGGACACAGTGGTCATGCTGGGGACTGGACCAGAAGTCCTCTGGACAACTGGTGCACTCTGTAGAGTCTAACAAAGAAGAGAAGATTAAAGTGACAGACAAGACTCAGCCTATAGATTTTAAAGGATGTTAGGGATTTACACTCCTTTAAGGCCTTCGGTAAAGCGTTCCACATTTTGGTGGTATAGCAGGAGAACAAGTTTGACCCTTTGTTTGAGCTGACTGGGTTAAACGTGATCTGTGGCGCTGCCTCTGGTGTTGTAATTGTGGACATCCTTAACATTTTTAAAGTATTTTGTCAGGTACATGGGTATCTTAGAGGTGTAGTGTATCTTGTACACCAGGCCCAATGAGAACCTACCAGTCTCATTGCTGATCTCTCCCTCAGAACAAGCAATGCAGTCAAAGCAGCAGACAGGTTCTCCTTTCCTTCTGGCCAGACGGGTTCCAGGCGAACAGCTCTCACTGCACACTGACCGAATTGGCTAAAGAGGAAACAATGATCAGTTTAAGTCCAAAAGAACTTACATTCACAACATCAGGTATTTTAGCCAGACAACATTGACCTTGTTGGTTTCAAAGTTCCAGAAGATTCTGTCTTCATCCAGGATGAGTTCTTCACCTGCGGATTCAGACTTCTTGTACACGCCTACATGCTGAACCTTTGCACTTCCATCAGGGAGCCACCCCAAGTTCATGACATCACAGATTGGTGAGGCATCACTGTTCTGATCAAATGATACTTGATCTCCGACTGATGTGGTAAAGTTAACCTTTTGCAGATAATACACAAGCTAGAAAAGGTGATGAACAAAATGGCGAAGAGCAAGCGACACAATTAGCCACAAAATATATATTTGTCCCAACCTTGTGTGTAATCGGGGAATGGGAGAGGGCCTTCTGTGTCCTATAGCGCGGAATACATAACAACACACCTGCCATGGCTGCACTGTCTGCAAAGTGGCACAGCTGTGCCCAGTGAAAGGCCCTCTTCCTGGCACACATTGCAACATGTCATGGAGGGCATGGGCCAGAGCATAGACAGCCTTGTACACATTAACCTCTATCCTGAGATCAGACACATCCAGAAGTTTAGTTTCTGCTGTTCCCAGGTCCTCTTGTCCAGAACACACCCTTCCACCAGCATCCACCCACTCTGATGGAAGGGGTGCAAATTTACACTGAAATGTGTGCTCCCAAAACTGCCTCACCTGAAGAAACAAAAATTATTCTTGAGCGACGGACGGTGGTTGGCGTTCTCGTTCTCGCTCTGATCGCGCCGCGGAAAAATACAATTGTTCCACGAATACAAAGATGAACACAAGAGTCACATCACCACGTTGAAATGAACCAAACTATGCTTACTATGATATTTTCATGGCTGTTGTCCAGGTGGTTTCGGGGATGCACTTCCAACAGGAAGTCCTGGAGGCCTGGGATCTCTCCGCGGTGGATCTCGATGCCCAGCGTTCCTCTCAGGTAGGGCATGTAGCCAGGAGCCAGCAGGTTAGGGTCCGCCAGGAAGTCTGTACCAGCGACCCACTGGAGGCCGGTCACCTTCTGCCTCACCACCTAGCAACAACATGCACATAAATGGTAAATAAAATGGTAAATGGTGCATTTATATAGCGCTTTTATCCAAAGCGCTTTACAGAGATTGTGCATTACATTCACCCATTCACGCACACATTCATACACCGGTGGCGGAGGAAACCATGCAAGGCACCAACCTGCTTACCGGGAGCAATGTGGGGTTCAGAGTCTTGCCCAAGGACCCATCAACATTAATTCAGGGAAGCCCAGATTCGAACTGGGAACCCTTTGGGAACCCTTCGTGCTCTATTAACGGTTTCTCTACGCCTGAGCTATGCCGCCCCACATACCTGTCACCTTCTGCCTCACAACCTCTTGAATGTTATCAATTATAACTAGAAATACTGTTCCTACGAAACAGTGTGTGCTTGCATGTAACACCATGCAGGTTCGGCCTAGCGACTATAGGCGGGCGACACGCAAGTGTTGCGGCGGGTGTCAAGAACCCTTAAGCTCACGAGCTGCTAAACTAACACGGATCATTGACAAAACTCCAACAACCTCGTCCATGAGTTTAAGCGCACGGATCCCGTGTTCGATGACGGCGACCACGCGAGCCGTGGAGGTCTTCATGACAGAGACGATCCTCTGCAGCTCCACAGGGCTGCTGTCCCAGGGGAGGATCCCTACGTAGGCCAGGCAGCCCAGACCAGACTGGGACAGCTCTGACTCCAACAGCTGGCCCGCGTCCCGGCCGTACGCGTCATCACTGTACAGGAGCCCTGCCCAGGTCCACCCGAACCGCCGCATGATCTGCAGCATGGCTCGCACCTGAGAGTTAATGAAAGAAAAAAGTCAGAGAGGCCATGAAGGCCATGCCCCTCAGTTTGGCCTTGTGCCCCTCCAACCAATGGCATGACCTGAGGCCACACTGGCCTTAATGCCCCAGCTGACTGTACCACTTTCTCCTCTGTCTCTGTCTTGTCAATATCTAGACACCAGTGTCTCTTTCTTGTCATGTAGACACCACAATCTTGTTGAGTCCCCATTTTTATCCAATCCAGTACCTTCTGATTTGTGCAGGGCTGAGCATTGTAAATACCAATGTATTTATTTCACAGCAGATATTCTACATATTACATTTAACCCTTAACCCTTTTAGGGCCTTATTGTAAAAAAGTTGTACAAAATGTACAACTCCAAAGGCCAAATGGCCTTGCCCCTAAAATGATGAAATTCCAGGCCTGCCTGAGACCGATTCTACAAAATGCCTACATCAGTGGTTCTCATATGTGTTTGTTGCAAGGAGTAAGGACCCCCAGAATGATGTATTCTTCTGAAAATGTACAAGCTTGCTGCACTGTGAGCTTGTACATTGTTATTATTATTTATTATTATTACACTGCTAATATTTTAAGAACTATGGCCTACTGTTCTAAATACTAAGAGTTTTCTGAATATCTTATGCTGCAAAATGTTGAGTTGAAATCTAAAATGACAACAGATGCAATATCAACTAACAGTCACTAGAGGGCGGTGTGGACCAATGTACAACAGTATTATTATTATGAGGTTGACCTGGATGGCACTGCTTATGATGGTTCTGAAGAAGGAAGGGTACTGGCTCCGGTCACTCAGACACGAGCACATGGCCCAGTAACTGATCTGAAAGAGACACAAAGACAATGTTCTGTAATATGATATGTTCACTGATACAAATGAATAAATACATGATTGAGATTATACAGAACCAGGATCACGTGTCACACATTTCGTCAGGTCGCAAGTTACTATGAGAAGCTCCAACGGCTGTCTGTCAGTCAGTCAGTCTGTCAGTCTGTCCGTCACATGAACTTTGCACACACACTCCTTGGATGGCAACTCACAACCTCCACCCCATTTCTCACATGGCCCTCTTGTAGCACCACCATCAGGACAATTTTTGAAAAGCAAATTTTTGGACCCTGCTCCTACAGATGTTGGCCTAAAATAACGCAAAGCGGTACATTATATCTCTAAAGTCATGTCATCAACATGGATCTGTCCCATTTGGCCATTTCCCTCCCGATTAAGGAGTCTTACTGGTATTAATATGGTTGTAACCTTATCATGTGTGGATCACAGCCATTCATACACAAGGTCCAATGTGGAAATACGTCAAACATGCTGAATGCATTGCACTCTGACCTTTATGAAAACCTACACATTATAAAATCTGAATAATGCTCTTTCAAGCTTTCCTATTGTATCGTTGCTGTCGGGTGTAAACCTCATTATGTCCCAAACTGTTACTTTTCAGGATATAAAAAAAAAAAAAAAACAGCAGCAGATCTACAAGCTTAAAATTTGTAGCATTGTAACACGTTTTGAACTGTGTGCCATCCACTACCTACCGGTACACACAAACAAACGTAAAATGTAAATGTAAAATATGCAAATCATAATCAACCAAAACACATCATCATCAACAGGCGACGGCGCAGCAGGGGGGGTTCCAGTAGCATTTAACTTACCAGGGGAACTCGGTACAGACCGACCACACTAGAGATGCTTCCAGTAGCATTTAACTTATACCAGGAGAACTCGGTACAGACCACTAGGGATGCGGTTCCAGTAGCAATTAACTCACCAGGGGATCTCGGTACAGACCGACCACACTAGAGATGGTTCCAGTAGCATTTAACTCACCAGGGGAACTCGGTACAGACCACTAGAGATGTTTCCAGTAGCATTTAACTCACCAGGGGAACTCGGTACAGACCACTAGAGATGGTTCCAGGAGCATTTAACTCACCAGGGGAACTCGGTACAGACCACTAGAGATGGTTCCAGTAGCAATTAACTTACCAGGAGAACTCGGTACAGACCGACCACACTAGAGATGGTTCCAGACTTCCAGTAGCATTTAAAGGTGTTTTCAGTGATAATGAAAGTGGCCGGGGGTCATTTTGTCACAGCGTGGAAATGTTTAGTTTTTTATCGATTTTCTACACCATTATAATGTTCTCGTTTTGATCATTAGACCCAATCACTGAATATCGGTAGGCCTACGTCTCCAGCTTCAGGATATGTATGATACTGATTTACTACGAGACTGTGGCATTTTATGAGTTCAGTAGTTTACAATCTAGGCATTTAGCAGACGTTTTTAATTCAGAGCGACTGTGGTTCTCAAAACCTTTATTTTGACCATCATAACTAAACATCATAACATAACTACGGCCATACTCTACCCTGATTGGTCGAGGACTGGCTGGCCACCTCTGAAAACATAATCTAGCTATGCTCGCAACACGGGCCATGGTGGAAGTCCTTATATGGTCAGCACACATTCTAGTGAGGAGAATGAATGGAAAATGTACCAATTATATTTTTATTTGAATGAAATACAATCACTGAATATACCTTTAACTTACCAGGGGAACTCGGTACAGACCAACCACACTAGAGATGGCGATGGAGGCAGCCGAGGACTCTGCGCCCACGATGCCGAGGGTGGGAGGAGAGCCCCCGCAGCTGGGGTCCAAGTGGAAGCGCTCCTCTCGGCCGCTGATCAGAGACATGGCCGAGCGGAAGCCCACCCCCAGCGAGTAGCAGGTGTCGTAGAGGTTGTAGCCCAGCGTGACGTTGGGAAGCAGCCCGGGGTCTCTGTTGATCTCTGAGATGGCAAATGCCATGGCCTGGGCCTGCCTGAAGACGTCGATGCTGAAACTAACAGTTTACAGTTTAAGGCATATATATTCACTGTCCCATGGACTTCACTATACAGAAAAAAAAAAAAAAAAGATTTTGGTCTATCAAAACAGCCCAAGCAATGTTTTTCATGCAAAACACGTGCTTGCAAATGGATTCAGAATCATGAAGAACCCCTTGTTTGACCCCTCACATGCTACTTATTCTTTTCTTTTTTAACAATAATGTCTTTTTCTGTATAGTGAAGTCCATGGGACAGTGAATATACAAATGGCCATAACCTTTTTTTTCGCAATGTTTCCGGCAGAGCAGGCCTCTCATTCTGTGTACCTTAATGACCAAATTAATAGACAAAACTAAAATAAAAAGTATGTTGTGACATCACAGGTCCTCTCAAATGTTGGGCCCGTGGCTCCCCAACTAAGGGCCATTTAGTTGTCAGCAAGGTAATACATGTGTTACAAAAGTGTAGAATTATTCATCTAGGATCATAGTTAAACCAAGAACCTAACATCAGTCTAAACAGTAGAATATCAAATAGTATCCATTTTAGACAAATAATAGACATTGTATAATATTAAATCTATTATCTGTACATTGAAACTATAGGGTCTACAAATGAGTCTGACATGGCATCTGTCTACATAACACATCTTTTAGCTTTTACATAAGCCTGCAACAAGGCTATGGCACTTTGACCTTTCATATTTACATTGTAGAAATACACAATATGAACTAACCCCATATGTTTAATAAAAACAATAAAATATACAACATCAATAAATATACAATGTGAACTAACCCTATGGTACTGTACAGTCAAAGACATACAATACAATGTGAACTAACCCTGTGGTACCGTATGTCAAAACAAGGTCCCTGTTCTCTTGCTTCGACTAAAACTATGACATCCACTGACGTAATGTTTAAAAAAAAAAGAAAGGAAAGAAAGAAAAAAAGACATGGTGACTAAAACTACAAGAAGATTTGTTGACATTTTCGACAAATTAATAGCTAAACTAAAATGTTAAGGAGGGAATATAGTGGAGAGAAGAGATCCAGTAGAACTAAAATTAGTCATTCTGTATTTCATTCAAAGGTAAAAGCACACTACATGAAGTCATTTTAAAGTCAGTAGCTTATCTTAGTTTGAAGATTGATTGCAATATTGAGTGAGTGTAAAGTTTCAATGTCCTCATATTGAAACAAATAGCCTATGTATTAAAGTAAAGAGAAGGATGCACGTTTGAGAAGGATTTTAAACAATGTGCTTTAAATGTAGAACGGGTACACAATAGAATGTATTATTATTTCATGCTTTAACTATTGAAAAATAGCAGATATACAAGCTCACAGCACGGCACCGAGTGCCGCGCTGCGAGCTTGTAGATCTGCTATTTTTGAAAAATCGTGAAAAATAGAATTTTGACCCGATTCTATAAGTGTCTTTTGAATCCTTCTAAGATTTTTTTTGAAAAACTCAATGTTTCTATGTCAGCAATCTGGCCAGCCATCCTCAAAGAAAAGGTCCTTTTCACATAACTGGAGCTCAGTTAGTCTGTTCTTGAGAGACTACTATGTCAGTGGTTCTCAAACCTTTTCATGTCAAGGACCCCGAATTTATTTGGCCACGGACCCCCATCTCAAAATATTTAGTTCCAGGGACCACCCGGAAGCAAAATTTGAGTTACAAATGTTCGCTTTGAAAATACATATATTCAAAGATTTGCACACATTTTGCTATCTGCTATTTTTCACTGGTTAAAAGTATTCAATAATTCTAGGCCTAAATGGGTTAAGTAAATTTACATTTGTGTCGACTAAATCAACTGTAGTTTAGTCCTGAGTCTTCATGGTATGGTAGCAGACTAAAAGCAAAACATTTCAGATGACTAAAACGTGACTACAACGTGAATAACTTTTTCAGTTAAAAAGGCTCAGAGGTTTGCTGTCAAAATGACCCATACCCACCCATAGCAAGTGGGGTCCTGTTGCTCGGAGGTGAACGTCAGATCGGGGAAGACGGGCGAGAGGTGGAAATCAAACAGGCCTCCCAGAACCAAGTCCCCAGGCTGGTACATCCTGTTGAGATTCAACAGAGTCTGTAACTCACAGGGAGAAGAGGAAGCTGAGGAAGACAGAGGAGAGAATGAAGAAGAGAACAATATCAGGTATGAAAGCAGGTGTGTGTCTAGAGAAGCCCTCATGACTGTCCTGCTCTGTCTAACACCCCCTCCCTTCTCCTCAATACATTGTCCAGTTGTGAGCTTTTATACACAGTGCTGCTGTGCCAACGCGTGGTGATCTTTCACAACACCCGTCAGTGCTGTGGCATCCCCTGTGCCACCTTGGCATTACGTAATGTTTCACCAAGGCCCACTGAGGCACCAGTGGAGGCCGGGCTTAACAAACACAAACACTACTTTAATTATGAAAATAATGTTGTGTGTTGTATCAATGACACTATGCAAGTGGCTATATAACTAAAGTTACTATTAGTATTATTCATAACACCAGTAAGACTCCCTAATCGGGAGGTAAGCGACCGTTTAGTTGATCCTGGCGATAAGGTTGGGGTCGAGGAATGCTCTCTTCCCTGGTGAGAATTGCCCCTTTATATAGGGCTTGTTTGTGTATTGTATGACATCACGCCACATCATCAGCTGTGGACTCTGTGATGTCATCGTATCTCCATATATGGCCATCTCCGTATATGGAGATATAAGTCGTCCATGCCCAAGTATGGGCTGGTGAGGTCAGATTTTGTGTGATGCGTAGGTTATCTCCATAAATGGAGATTCAACATTCCAGGTGTAACTATGGCTGCCCGTATGACGTGAGAGGTGGAGGTTGTGGATTGGCAGGCAAGGAGTGTGTGTGCAAAGTTTGGCATGTCTTGGGGCAACGGTGGCGGAGATATGAGTTGGGGAAAAGTGTGACATGACGGACAGACTGACTGACAGACAGCCAGCCGGTGGAGGTTTTGGTAGTAAATGCGACCTGACGGTCGCAATTATTACCAGTAAGACTCCCTAATCCACAAATATCACAACCTCCACCTCTCACGTCATACGGGCAGCCATAGTTACACCTGGAATGTTGAATCTCCATATATGGAGATAACCTACGCATCACACAAAGTCTGACCTCACCAGCCCATACTTGGGCATGGACGACTTATATCTCCATACGGAGATGGCCATATATGGAGATACGATGACATCACAGAGTCCACAGCTGATGATGTGGCGTGATGTCATACAATACACAAACAAGCCCTATATAAAGGGGCAATTCTCACCAGGGAAGAGAGCATTCCTCGACTCAGACCTTATCGCCAGGATCAACTAAGCTTATAGCTTATCATCACATCCAACCATCTTAAGATACTCAGCCAGTGGGGAATGCTCTCTTCCCTGGTGAAAATTGCCCCTTTATATAGGGCTTGTTTGTGTATTGTATGACATCACGCGGCCACATCATCAGCTGTGGAATCTGTGATGTCATCGTATCTCCATATATGGCCATCTCCGTATATGGAGATATAAGTCGTCCATGCCCAAGTATGGGCTGGTGAGGTCAGACTTTGTGTGATGCGTAGGTTATCTCCATATATGGAGATTCAACATTCCAGGTGTAACTATGGCTGCCCGTATGACGTGAGAGGTGGAGGTTGTGGATTGGCAGGCAAGGAGTGTGTGTGCAAAGTTTGGCATGTCTTGGGGCAACGGTGGCGGAGATATGAGTTGGGGAAAAGTGTGACATGACGGACAGACTGACAGACAGCCGGTGGAGGTTTTGGTAGTAAATGCGACCTGACGGTCGCAATAAATAGCCCATAATGACTGCCTTGTGATCAAAATAAGAACATTATCATGGTTTGTAAAACAGAAAATATAAAATCTGCAGCGGACAAGGCCAAGTCTTTGCCACAGACACATTTTGTTCGCGTACGGACATATTGATGACCCCTGCCGTGTGTCCGTGAACAGCTAATCTCTGGCATTGTTCGACCGATCGGCATGAAACGTTTCACACTGCACACTCCATGGAGGCCATGCAGAACCTCTGATCCAGATGTTTCATATCAGCCTGTTATACTGTAGCTTCAGCTCTTATTAGTATTATCTCACCATGAAATGCATTTTAGATTTGATAAATATTTATATAATATTATTAATTATATCAATAAAAGTTTGTTCTATTTATTATTCTATGCACAAATAAATCACATTTTTGAGGGCCTAAAGATGCTCTAAAACTTGCCAAGCTTTAAATGCTTCAAGAGTGGCAAAATAGTATGTAGGCCTATTTTATGGGTTTTTCTAATATGAAACCCCACATTACGGTATTCACATACTAACTTCAAAACACACGTGAATCAATGAAAGTACTTCCCAGGAGGATAGTCAGGTCCAGTTCAACCCGCTCAGTGTAAAAAGAAGTTCTTGTCAGATGTATGGTCACATTTCGCCACGCAATTCCACCAAACGGCAAGTGCTTTGTAATTTGGCTAATATATATATATATATATATGTATATATATATATATATATATATATATATATATATATATACTGTATATATACTGTATACATAGTGATTATAGTCATAGCAACACCTACTGCCAACACGAATCATAATAATCATAGTCATAGCACCACCTACTGGTGAAAGGAAGTCGATCTGTACAATTAGGGCCCTATCTTCCACTCACCTTACTCCATATCCCTAAATAGCCGAGCTACAAGGTCACAACGTGTCGATGTAGATCGGTGAAATATGAAATTGTTTTTTCAAAATAATAAAATATGGCAAATAAGTATAGGCATTATGGAGTAAGGCCTTTAATCTATCTGCGACGCAACAACACGTTGCATAGCAGATACTGTAGGCCCCTTAGAATGTATTTTGGAGATGGGGCTGTCATGAATTCAGGACACATTTGTGCGAGGGCAGGGCTGGACTGGGACATAAATTGGGCCCTGGCATCTTGGCCCAGACCGGCCCACCATAACTGGCGCGAACCGGACATAGAAGATCTACAAGACCACAACGTGCCGTCGAGACAGCTGTGTGTTATGGGCTTGTATCAGCTGGTACAATTATGTTTGTGTGGGACTCCTGGGCCACAGTAGCCTATGATTGGGGTATGAGGCCGGCAGTGGCGGGCAGTGCATTTTATACCCAGGCCTTCAATAGATCCTCCCACAAGCTTAGCGGCTAGAATTGCGCACAAATTAACGTGATTATAGTGTCTTTCGACATAACCAGGCAACAACAGACAAACACCAATATCCAAACCAAGCTGATGAGATCGGAGACAGCTCACAGTTCTTTGAAAGAACTGTCCAATGAGAAATGGGAACCACTTCCAGGGATGGGATCTATAGACTGTAGGGCTATGGGAAACTAGCAATGCCAAAATAAAAGCCTTAGGTTTCTGTGGCTGAAGGGTCTGAAAGAATACGCCCAGCAAGGCAAACTCAAGATCTGATTGGACAGCACGACCAGCCTCACTGAGTGAATGAGAGACAATGATGGCAGCGTAATAAATACAATATGTTTGTGGGAAAGTAAACATATATTATGAAATATAAATGTATTTATCAGGCAAGTGCAGGGCCAGCAGAGAAGGCCTTGCAGGCCCTGACTGCCCACCACTGGAGGCCGCTATTCAGAATTTCAGATGACAGGTGATGTGTCTCTGCTCTGTGGGCCGGTGCTACTGAAGGATTTTCATTCGTTATATTAGTTTTTACTATCATCCCCTGAAGCAGTGGTTCTCATACATGTTCATGTAAAGGACCATACCGATATGTATTTGGCCGCAGACCCCCATTGGATTTTGTGTTCAGGGACCCCCACAAGAGAGGATTTGTCCACGTCCAAGAATGATTTACTAAAAATATAATTTGGAGAGCGCAAGCTTTGAAAGCTTATTTCCATTGATGTCCTGTGGGTGTAAATGTGTGTGCATTCCTTAGTTCTGAGCTTTGCTCATTCAGAACAACAGCAGAGCATAATACCCAGGTGTGTGTGTGTGTGTGTATGTGTGTGTGTGTGTGTGTGTGTGTGTGTGTGTGTGTGTGTGTGTGTGTGTGTGTGTGTGTGTGTGTGCGTGCGTGCGTGCGTGCGTGCGTGCGTGCGTGCGTGCGTGGGTGTATACCACTGATGACATCTGGCCCAGGGATGATGAAACACATCATCACAACACTGGGAAGATAATTAATTCTTCACATCTTAACGAGGGGAGTCACTTGAGAGTATTTTAAAACATGTTGGAATCAACAAGAAAGATGCAATTGGAAATTACAACTGTGGTTGCCTTCAGGCGAGTCACACTTGCAAAAATGTCTGTATCTGTCAGTCCTTGTTCCTTTTGGAGTGTGTTGGGTCAAAGATATTTAATTTATGAAGATAGCCCAACCTCATTGGATCCACTAGAGTGCGACATTGTACACAAAGCCTAGAAAGAGCCTCCTAAGTGGGCGCCGTCTCTGATGGCAAATCTCACGCACGTCCTGTTTACTGGTGCTACAGATTCCGCGAGAGTGTGTTGCTGGGGCAGATAAACGGCGATAATAAAGTAGATTTTCTCCTTTGTGTCACTGAAAAAAGCCACATTATGATGACAATTTTGTTAATATTATTTGGCTTAATAATAGTTCAGAAGCTGTGTTATCTCTCTCATTGTAAATGAATATACCTGCTTCCACCTCCTAAAAAGGTATCCACCTACGTCACGCAGAAATCAGTCTGTTCCGCCCTCTTGCTATCGCCCCCTCTTCTGATTGGCCAAAACTTTATTTTGGCTTTATCTTGTCAACCGTTTGTCGTACGGACTTCTGGGTGGTGTCATTTGACTTGTTTCAGAGTCCTTCGGTTCAATTGGTTTAACCTAGCCCCGCCACCCTCTTTGATTGGCCAAAACTTTATTTGGCTTTATCTTGCCAACCGTTTGTCGTACAGACTTGTGGGTGGTGTCATTTGACTTGTTTCAGAGTCCTTCAGCTTAATTGGTTTAACTTAACCCCGCCCCCTCTTCTGATTGGCCGAAGCTTTATTTGACCATAACTCCACTTCCCAACACGTTACTGGTCTCAAACTTGGTGGGTGGTCCCATGGCCCCAACGGCTAACCGCTAATGCTAACCGTTACTTCCCTTAATGCTAAAGCTAAAAATGCTATTGCTAACAAATGTTAATGCTAAAAAGGCTTATGTTAAAAATGGTAATCCTAATGCTAACAAATGCTCATGATAAACAAATGCTAAAAAAAGCTAATGCTAGCGAATGCTAAAATGCTAATGCTAGCTAATGCTAAAAATGTTATTTAAAAATGTTAATAAAAATGCTAAAAAAATGTAATGCTAAAAATGCTGATGTTAAAGCTAATGCTAAAAATGCTAATGTTAAAAAATCTAGAGCAAATGCTAACACCAACCGCTTCACAAGGTTGCAGACTAAAAATTCTTAGAAATGTTCTAATTAAGTGTGCCTGCCATGCAATGCAATGGCAAAACACTTATTGTAATCCGCCATACTTAAGTCAGTAAGTCAGTCAGTCATGTTCTTGCAAATTTCTGCACGTAATAACTGCCGCACGATTTACGCCACCCCTGCAATATATACATCAAAATGTGCGGCTCGGCCGGGAATGGTGTGCTATTACTTTTCTTTCCGATCCGCGTTACCATGGCAACGTAATTCGCAAAAAACTATGCTCAAAAACCCCCATTGACTTTGAATGGGGGACTCCGAAAAAAAACTAGAAACTTTGGCGCCACATAACTCTGCCATACTTTTGCCTAGCAACGTGATTTAAACTTTAAAATGCACACACAACTTTGGTCTTTTTCCAGCCAATAGGGATGAGCTGTAATTGATTAAGCCCCGCCCCCTCTATAACAGGAAGTGCCCTTTTTCCAAACAGGAAGTGCCTCTACATCTCATGAACCGTTTATCGTACAGAGTTGTGGCTGGTATCATATGACTTGATTAAGAGTCCTTAACCTTAATTGACGCTTCCTTCGCCAAACAGGAAGTGCCCTTCACCAAACAGGAAGTGCCTCTATAACTCATGAACCGTTTGTCGTACAGACTCGCGGCTGGTGTCATACATTTTTTTTTTCTCAAAAATATTTTTTTCTCAAAAATATTTTTATCTCAAAAAAAATTTTTTCTCAAAAATATTTTTTTTCTCAAAAATGTTTTTTTTCTCAAAAATGTTTTTTTTCTCAAAAATGTTTTTTTTCTCTCAAAAAAATTTTTTTCTCAAAAAACTTTTTTTCTCTCAAAAATTTTTTTTTCTCAAAAAACTTTTTTTTTTCTCAAAAATGTTTTTTTTCTCAAAAATGTTTTTTTTCTCAAAACATTTTTTTTTCTCTCAAAAAATTTTTTTTCTCAAAAAACTTTTTTTTCTCAAAAAACGTTTTTTTTCTCACAAAACAATTTTTTCTCAAAAAACTGTCGTTAAAGTGCGACCCGTGATAACGGCCAAAAATGTGCCAAAACGCCACTAATTAGTCTAAATGGCTGACTTCCTGTTTGGTTTCTGATTGGCTGCTGGCCTTGTGACGTGGGTAGAGCTGCGAGGGCCCGGTCATCGCTGCTTGCAGCTTTAATTCATTAATCGTCCATGACCTTAATTGGGGCCTATTTCGCCAAACAGGAAGTGCCCCTCACCAAACAGGAAGTGACCCTTTACCTTGTGAACCGTTTGTCGTACAGACGCGTAGATGGCATCAAATGACTTGATTAAGAGTCCTTAACCTGAATTGGGGCCTATTTCGCCAAACAGGAAGTGCCCCTCACCAAACAGGAAGTGACCCTTGATCTCGTGAACCATTTGTCGTACAGATGCGCGGGTTGCGTCAAATGACAAGAATAAGAGTCCTTAACATTAATTAGGGCCTATTTCGCCAAACAGGAAGTGCCCCTTACCAAACAGGAAGTGACCCTTTATCTGGTGAACCGTTTGTCGTGCAGACGCGCGGGTGGTGTGAAATGACTTGATTAAGAGTCCTTAACCTTAATTGGGGCCTATTTTGCCAAACAGGAAGTGCCCCTCACCAAACAGGAAGTCACCCTATATCTCATGAATTGTTTGTCGTACAGACGCGTGGGTGTCATCAAATGACTTGATTAAGAGTCATTAACCTTAATTGGGGCCTATTTCACCAAACAGGAAGTGCCCCTCACCAAACAGGAAGTGACCCTTTATCTCGTGATCTGTTTGTCGTACAGACATGTGGGTGGTGTCATATGAAGAACCATAATGTTAAAGCTTATGCAAAAAATGCTAATGTTAAAAAATGTAACGCTAATGCTAACACCAACCGCTACACAAGGTTGCACAGACTTAGCGAGCTGCAGGCACACTTAACATTTCTTAGAAATTTTCTTTTCCAGTTATTATTATTATTATTAAGTATGGTGGATTACAATAAGTGTTTTGCCATTGAATGGCAGGCACACTTAATGAATAATACGAATGCAACGAATGTGATTCTCTCGCTTAGGGTATTGATTACTGAACAGAGCAGATCATTGGCAGATGCCAGCTCCAAATCTGTGGACTATAGGTGATCGGATGGGGTTTTTGTGAGGCTGACAACACTTTCCAGCATAGTAACATACAGAATAAACTGTCCATATAGTATGGCTTTCATAGAAGTCAGTCAGTTGTATTTCACATATTCATATATATTTCATTTGTTTATTCCATAAATATTTGTCATCACAATTGTGTTCGTGGGGAAGGGGGCTTGGGGGGGGGGGGGGGGGGTGCAGCCCCCCTTGGAGCCGTCCCTGTCTTTAACCTTCTTTATTATAGATAATAAAAACCACAACCACGTGAAAACTAGAAAATACTTTTTCCTGAAGAAACAGAAAATATATTATCATTGAACTTCCGCTTCTATGTCTTGGTGGCACCACGACCCATGATGGACTTCTTAGTGTTTCTCTCAGGTTTCAAAAGGATTATATAACACTTTGGTCCAAACAGCGCCACCAAAAGGCCAAAGCTAGATGCTAAAATAGCAAACACCTCCACAACATCTGCATATTTGCCTGGAGAGCTGATATATGCTGGGATGAAGGCTATCCACACGGCACAGAAGATCAACATGCTGAAAGTGATTAACTTGGCTTCGTTGAAGTTGTCTGGAAGATTCCTTGCCATGAAAGCTAAAAGGAAACTGAGGAGAGCCAGTAAACCGATATAACCCAACAACACTGCAAAACCAACTGTTGATCCCACTGCACACTCATAGACTATCTTATCACTCTTGTATTGTGTGTTTTTATGAGGAGTTGGTGAGGCCGAAACCAGCCATACGATACAGACAATTGCCTGAATGGAAGTAAGAGCCAGAACTGTTCCTCTCTGCTGTATTGCACCGAAAAACCTCATAATGTCTGAACCTCCAGGTTTGGAGGCCTTGAACACGGCCAACACCACCATAGTCTTTACCAAGATACAACTCACTGACAACACGAAACTAATGCCAAACACTGCATGTCTCAGCTGACAAGTCCACAGTCTGGGACGTCCAATGAACAGAAGAGAACACAGGAAACACAGTTTCAGTGACAGCAAGAGTTGGAAGCTGAGTTCTGAGTTGTTGGCGCGCACCATGGGCGTGTCTCGATAATAGATGAAGATTCCCAGGACAACGGCACAGAGAAGGGTGCCTATCAATGAGATGGTTGTCAAGGAGATACCCAAGGGATCATAGTAAGAGAGGAACTCCACCTTCTTAGGGACACAGCGGTCACGCTGGGGACTGGACCAGAAGTCCTCTGGACAACTGGTGCACTCTGTAGAGTCTGACAAAGAAGAGAAGGTTAAATGGACAGACCCTTTCTTCCAGTATCAGTTGAATGATAACCAACTGTACATACACAATGTAAACCTACCAGTCTCATTGCTGATCTCTCCCTCAGAGCAAGCAATGCAGTCAAAGCAGCAGACAGGTTCTCCTTTTCTTCTGGCCACACGGGTTCCAGGAGAACAGCTCTCACTGCACACTAACCTAGGAGGCTACAGAGGAAGGCAACAATGGTTACAGTCCAAGCCAAATTACATTCACATCATGAGCTCAACATCGGGTATTTTAGAAAGCCAAAGTGACCTTGTTGGTTTCAAAGTTCCAGAAGATTTTGTCTTCATCAAGGATGAGTTCTTCACCTGCAGATTCTGTCTTCTTGTACAAGCCAACCTTCTGAACCTTTGTGCTTCCATCAGGGAGCCACGCCAGGTTCATGACATCACAGACTGGCGAGGCTTCACTATTCTCATCAAATGATACTTGATCACCAAATGATGTGGTAAAGTTGATCTTTTGCAGGTAATACACAAGCTAGAAATGATGGTGAAAAAATTACAAAGAGGAGACTTAAAAAAGTCAAGTGTTTACCAGATACACAGTTGTGACACTGACATACTGTTTATATATTAACTACATGCTTGCCGTATTTACAAAATGTAAGCATGAACTATATTTTTGGTGGCCCTGTAGAGGTTGGGGACATTGAATAGGAATGGACAATGTTCAAAGCTTCTAAGATTGAAGCAGCGGCTGTGAGCTGTGGTCAGAAGGTCTGGAAGGGGTGGTATTGAAAACCCTGGTGAACAGTGGTGGTCAGGGAAGCCGTCGGAATGAAGTAGAAGGCCTATCTGGGTATTGTCGAATGCACTTGCAAGGTACCAGCTGGCCCGAAGGGCAGCAGCCATGGAAATAACAGTGATAAAGCAGTGTTGGAGGAGTTCGGAGAATCTATTGAGAAGGACTTTGGGCTTTACCAAAGTACTTCTGGAAAACTATCAGGAGGGGAAAGCAGGGAACCATCCAAGCTGTGTAGAGCAGGGATGTGACTCAGAGGGATGCTGACTTCAAAAGTGAACGTTGTTAGGGGGGAGTTTGGCAGGCCTCCCCCAGGGCTGCATGTCATCTATCCTGTTGTGATATTCATGGACAGGATCTAGAGACGGAGTCTGGTGGAGAGCGACAATTTGCTTCACTGCTATTGCGAATGATGTGGTCCTGATAACACCATCGGTTCAAGACCTTCATCTCTCTCTGCATCAGTTGACAGTTGACTGTGCGTCAACTGGGATGATGAGGATCAGTAGGCTATCTCCAAATCTGAGGCCATGGTTCTCAGCAGGATTGTGGATTGTGCACTCCCAAGTAGGGAATGACACTTTGCCCCAGGTGAAGAAGTGTAAGTATCTTGGGGATGAGTGAGGGTAGGACGGAGCAGGAGATCAGCCAGAGAATCGGAGCAGCAGGAGCGTTATTGGAGTCACTGTACGGTAAAGCTCTCGGTATACCGACTTTGTTCCTAACTCTCAACTATGGGCATGAAGAGTGGGTCATGACAGAAATAATAACATCACAGAGGTAGACTAGGTGGTTTATGCATCAAGTACGGATGCCTCCCAGGTGTCACCCTAAGGAGGTCCTCACTGCAAATCCCTCTGGGATGGCAGGACCAGATGGGGGCTAATATTGCTCGGCAAAGGGAAGTCTGGAGCTCTACCGCGATTTAATTAATTAACAATCAGACAAACAAACAACAAAGAAAAATGTATAATTCATTATAAAAAGATGATCAATAGTTTCCTCCTAGTCTGTCAGTCTTTCAACTGGAAACTCTAGTGATTTGTTTATTAATATCAAACCTGCCATGGCTGGGCTGTCTGCAAACTGGCACAGCTGTGCCCAGTGAAAGGTCCTCTTCCTGGCACACATTGAGACATGTCATGGAGGGCATGGGCCAGAGCATAAACAGCCTTGTACACGTTATATTCTCCCCTGAGATTAGACACATCCAGAAGTTTAGTTTCTGCTGTTCCCAGGTCCTCTTGTCCAGAACACACCCTTCCACCAGCATCCACCCACTC
The DNA here is from genome assembly GCF_963921795.1 of Nannobrachium achirus. Taxonomy (NCBI): domain Eukaryota; kingdom Metazoa; phylum Chordata; class Actinopteri; order Myctophiformes; family Myctophidae; genus Nannobrachium; species Nannobrachium achirus. The sequence goes on along the minus strand of NC_137820.1, from coordinate 3,769,664 downwards.
TGATGGAAGGGGTGCAAATTTACACTGAAATGTTTGCTCCCAAAACTGCCTCACCTGAAGAAACAAAAGCAATGTTTATTAATGTTTAAAACAAACATCAGATTGAAATGTCGAGCTTGAATAGGATACTAAATTCATTGTGAGGATAGCCAAAAGACAACTTGAATACGATGAACGCTATGTGAGCTCACAGAATCATCTCACCCCAACAACGGGTTGTTTCAGATGATGTAAAGTGACTCCACAGCCACAAGGCCGCTGGCAGTAGACTGCTAACTAGAACTGCACTCTGTCTTGGTGGTAACATGCTCCTTGTGCCATCACCACTGGCATCACCACTGGAATGCTGGTCCCTTTGAACATTGAAATTAAACCAAAACACTCACCAAGTTATGCTCGTGGCTGTTGTCGGGATCATTTCCGGGTCGTATTTTCAACAGGAAGTCCTTGAGGCCTGGAATGTCTCCACGCCGGATGGAGACCCCCAGGCTGCCTCTCAGGTAGGGGATGAAGGCACCAGGACTGTGGTCGTTGGAGTGTTCTATGAACTGTACACCAGCGACCCACTGTAGACCTGTCACCTTCTGCCTCACCACCTAGCAACAACATGCACATACCTGTCACCTTCTGTCTCACCACCTAGCAACAACATGCACATACCTGTCACCTTCTGCCTCACCACCTAGCAACAACATTAAGGGTGGGGGAAAAAATCGATATGAATCGATTATCGGTTTCAACACTAGCGATACGGCCGCATCGATGCGCGTTTACCCGGATCGGTCCAAATCGCGGCCGTATCGGTCGATGTATCGGTCCTAAAGTTATTAATCGGATTAATCGGATTTTAGCATTAAATAATTAACCTGCTGTGAAATTCTGAACTTACTTACTCATCGTTTACTGTTACAAATCATTACTTCAAAAGTGAGCGCTGCTAGCAGTCAGTGCTGCAGTGCAATGGAAAGAAAAAAAAGAAAAAGCTGCCTGCTGCTCTGTCCTCCGCTAGAGCTGGGTTTCCGCATACTGCAGTCACTGTCCTGCGGGAAGCCGCAGATCTACAAGCCCACAGGGTGTTGTATGTGGATGGGTTGTAAACTTATAGATCTGCTACTTCCGACATAGCACACTGGTGCGTGTATGACGCTCGCATGTGCGACACACAGCGACTTGTAAACAAACCAACAACGTGGTAGACTAGTTCCATCACTATTCACTATGGGTTATTCCAGTGGAGAAACGCAAGTTTGGATTTTATAAGAATGCAACAGTAATGGATTGGATAACACTTTTCCCAGTAGAACCATCAGAAGTCCCCGCGCTTGTCGACAGCAAAGGTAATAATCACAGCATCAGCTTTTATTGCAAAGGGCGACTATAGAGTATTGGTTTTCAAAGTGGGGTCCGGGGACCCCCAAGGGTCCTTGAGGGAGTTCTAGGGGGTCCTCGGCAAAATGATAGGAACCAAATGGACCCTTGGGTATGTGTAACTCAGCAGGGGAGTGTACAAATGGAACCAAATGGACCCTAATGAACCCTTGGGTATGTGTAACTCAATGGAGTGTACAAATGGAACCAAATGGACCCTAATGGGTCCATTTGGTTCCATTTAAACTTAAGACAAGAGCCTGATCCATATGTCAAACTGGGGGTCCTTGACATTGATTTTTGATTTTTTTTTAGAACTACTGCAGTAGAGCCATAAGATAACAAGTAGACATGATGTGTGCCAGACTTCAAATGTTGCACTTACTTTATACTGCTGTTGTTACTGTTGTAAAGTGGATCTCTTCGAAATGATCTTATTGACTGAATAACAGCAGGCTCTTTTACTAGTTTTATTTGGTGATCTGATCTGTGGCATTGCTGAGGATTGATCTGATCTGTGGCATTGGTGAGGATGTATTTTAGTTTTTCAGTGTTATTATAGCAGCTTTGCAAAGTACAATTATTGCACTGTACTGAAGCCTGAAGGGCCAGGCCTTTTGTGTGTTTGTTTTATATTTCTCCACCTGACCAACTGTAACTGCTAAAGTGAAGCTCTTAGAAATGGGTGTGTGAGACAGATTTTCAAACCATGTCAGTAGGCTTTGTAGTTTACATTAATTATTTTTTGTATCTACATGTCTGTGTCTATTTAGAATGAACACAACAATGACATGATACTAAAATGATTTGTCATCCATCTTTCTTTACAATTTTCTGTTATTCCTTGGTCTTTTATGAGATATCCATTATTTGAAGGTCAGCCATGCTACTTTATAGATCAAGTTTCTTAATTAAAAATGGAAAATGTATGTTTCATTAAACGTAAGTATCAGATCACACCGTATCGCATCGAATCGTATCGAATCGAATCGAATCGGATCGAATCGAATCAAATTCCACAAAATCGAAATCGTATCGAAATTGCACCAAATCGAATCGTATCGAATCGTTCTGTATGTAAGCCGTATCGTTTCCGAATCGAATCGTTAGCCCATGTATCGGATACGTATCGAATCGCCTTGTAGGGGATGGATACACACCCCTAAACAACATGCACATACCTGTCACCTTCTGCCTCACCACCTAGCAACAACATGCACATACCTGTCACCTTCTGCCTCACCACCTAGCAACAACATGCACATACCTGTCACCTTCTGCCTCACCACCTAGCAACAATATCCACATCAACAACAAAAGCAACAGCAATAACCAGTAAGACACCTAAGGGCGAAAAGCAAGGTCAAGCCATGTCTTGGCCATCTGTCCAAAGGGATTTGGTTCCCCTGTCATCACAGGGATCTCCATATATGGCAATAAAAGGTATTTGGTTCCCCTGACATCACAGGGAGTAGGAGTAGCAAACAATGTGTTTAAGGAAAACATGATATGGCACAAAATGTACTCTGGCACAAATGTATAATAATACATTCTTATGTAAACTATATAGACGTATACTGATTCAATTAGCCAGTAGCTATGCCCCTCCCAAAAAGCTTTTGTCCAGTGCTAGCTTAGGATAACTTCCTGCTTGCCAAGGTTTGCCTTGGCAACAGCCTTGGCAAGCTGTCGGTTGCTAAGCTAGCATTGGACAAAAGCTTTTAGGGGAGGGGCATAGCTACTGGCTAATTGCATTGTCGTTAAATATCAACCTATTTTCTTTATATAGGCCTACACAAAAGGATGTCTTCACTTCAACATAACTAATTTCAGATTTCTTATGATTATAACTTATGATGTTCCTAAATGAACATGGATCTTTCAAAACCCCAACCTCGTCCATGAGTTTAATCGCACGGATGCCGTTTTCAACGACTGCGACCACGCGAGCCGTGGAAGTCTTCATCAAAGAGACGAGCCTCTGCAGTCCAGCTATGTCGTTGTCCAGGGGAATAGGTTCAGCATAGGCCAGGCAGCCCCATCCAGACTTGGCCAGTTCAGACCGGAAGATCTGGGCTGCATCGTAGCCAAAGTCATCGTTGCGATACAGCAGTCCAAACCAGGTCCACTCGAACCGTCTCATGATCATGAGCATTGATTGCACCTGATTGGATGAAGAATGGAGGGATACGTGGCTTAGCTCACTCATCTACTGCCTATGACTAGTTTGACGAGTTTGACCTAAAAAAAAAGAAAAAAAACGTTTTTTTTTTTTTTTTTTTTTTTGTAAAAATTATTTTTGGACCACATTAAATCTAGTAAACATGATTTCAACCCCCATACAACCCCATCTTTCATACAGGGCAGCCATCTTTGTTTACATAACATGTAAAACATAATGGCTGCTATCTCAAGAATGCCTGATTTTTTTGTTTGAAAGCTGTGAACAGCCTGCACACACATGGTGCATGATCTGTGCATGGGCGTGCATGATCTGTGCACTATAAATTACATGGAAGTCTATGGAGACTTCTGGCAGGGAAACCTGAAAGACGGCATATTCAAAATGGCAGGAAATGAGTTAATACCAGGAAAGCATCAGTGTCATTTTATTCATTGGCTATTCAGAACATTTTGAAAATGTGTGCAAATTTGATTATATGACTCAAATCTTTGCTTCTGGGGGTCCATGGAACAAAATATTTCTGAGATGGGGTGTTGTTGGTGGCCAAATACATACAGCATACTTTTCGGGGTCCTTGACATGAAACAGTTTGAGCACCAATGATATAGAAACATACATTTATCTGAAAACTGTTAGCATTTGACTATACTGTAAATATGTGTACTGATTTGCGTGATGTTTGGACATCATTTGTAGCACAGTGTGTCATGTGTAGCACATTGTGTTCATGGTTTGAGGGATTTTGGAGCACTTGTGCAAACTTTGGAAGTCAATCTTAGCCAAACAGGATGGAATATGGAAAATCCGAAAGACCTGTTTTCTTTCATGACTATAGAGATACTGTGTAGTGATCTGAGTGATATTTGGACAACATCTGTGTTCGTACTGTGTTTTACATCTGTATTAGTACTGTGTTTTGCAAATAATGGGCCTCCTGATTGCCCTATAACAGGACCATCTGAAACATTTCTGCTCTGGCATCCAGGGAGAGTGTGTGTGCACAGTTTCACAGTGAATGGCTCAACAGTGCTGGAGATTAGCTGTTCACAGACGGACGGACACATGGACACATCATATGAACACATCAACGGACACATCAATGGACGGAAGGGCGGGCGGGCGGGCGGACGGACAGACGAACATGGTGCAAAACATTGTCTCGGCCATGTATTTTGGCTTAGGGGGGACAAAAAGTTGGTTCATTTCCCCTTCAATAATACCAATTCATATTGTATGTTATATTGTAGGACAGCAGGACTAGTTACAACAAGGTACAACTTGTAAGACTTCAAGAAACATTTACCAAAACATTTGCCAAAATCTAAACAGTGAATCTCCTGCACAGATTCCACAATGAAATGGTCTAACGAGTGTCTTTTGATGTAGTCAACAGAGACATCAGGCTCTAGCAGTAATCAGGCCCGTCGATAGGGGGGGGTAAAGGGTACTCTTTACCCCGTTCCGGGAGTGGGGGGGCCCCGTGGGTGGGGGGCCCCGGCCCGGGCCCCCTCCCTCCGGCCCGGGCCTTTGGAGGGCGCACTTACACTGTCAGTTACGGTAGGCAGGAATCTTGGAATCTCATTGGGTCAAGATGGCCCACATGACATTTATCTCCTTCGCTATTCGCTCTCATACTAGGACATGCTTTGTTTGCGGAAGAAGCTACAGTGCCGACTGCCGACTCCGAGACAAGTTTGAGTGAACATTAATTTATTGGAAACATATGGATTAACACATGGCGAGGACGAGGAGTTTGCGGGTCGGTAGAAAGAGTTTCAACAATGCGGTGAGCACCTTATATATTGCATAATTGTACATGTTTGGAGCGGCAGTTCAGCGACATCTCTCTCTCTCTTTCTCACTCTCTCTCTCTCTCTCTCTCCCTCCCAGAGAGACGCAAGCGAAGCGAAGTTGCACAAAATAAGTTATACAGTACATATTTCCTTTTAATATTAACCTGAGTAAAATAAGCTAAAATAAGGCTTTGAAATAGGGCACAGTTTAAGTTGCACGTGGACGATGGACAGTCAAATCTGTATTATTAGTTAGAGTATGTTACAGACACTTTGAAACAAGAGGGCACTTGTGTGAGTAAAGTTGGCTAAGTTGTCCAGCCACTGCACACCTATTTGAAGATGGAAAAAAATGGACTGGGCTGTTCCATCCAGAAAGATGAAACACGTTATCATGTGGACAGAGGACACGTTAAAATGTCACCGTGGCTTGAGTGGAATATATCCGAGGAGGCACAAATGCTTATCAACTGAATTGTCCCAAACAGCTGTCCTAAACCAGATGCAGGGACGCCTTTATCTATTACAGTAGCTTGTGAGTAGCCTAAGCCTATATACTTTATTACCTTATGTCAGCTGAAAGCTGAGCCATATTTTGAAGGATTAATCTGAAATACATATTTATGTGCAGCAGGCTATATGCTTTGTTTCTTATTATGAAGGAAATGTGTTCTCAAAGTAATGCAATGTTCAGGTTATTGAGCAACCATTTACGCACGCCGATGCGCAAATGGTAACATGGTTAATTAATGTATTTGTGCAAGATGGCCCTAACATTTGTGTACATACTTATGTTCAAACAGTACAATCCAACATGTACCGATGTCTCTGGTTCACAACATTGGCACATTACACAGACCTGCTTGTCATTAATGCATACAAATATCTATGACCGATATTTTTATCAGATGTCCGGTAAATTTTAACCATGCCAGTTACAGTGATCAACAGTTTAAAACCCAGTTTAAAACCCTAGCACAATCTCTGAACGGTTATGCCGCCATGTAGAACCACTTTTAACCATTTTTTTACTTTGAAAATGAGTAATTTCCTGTGAAATACACGTTATTTCGGCCCGCGCTGCGCGCGGGCCAAAACACGAATACGGGCACGCGTGGAGGGGGGCCCGCGTGGAGGGGGGCCCCGGCCAGCTCTTTGATATTGACCCCCTTGCCAAAAATACTCTCGACGGCCCTGGCAGTAATAACTGGTATCAGTCAGGTGTCTGGAACATGACAATGTACTACTTTAGAGGTTCACCTGGACAGTGTTGCTTATGACTGTTCTGAAGAAGGAAGGGTGTTTAGTCCGGTCACTCAGACAGGCGCACATGGCATAGTAACTGACCTGGAAAAGACACACACACACACACACACACACACGCACACGAGCACACGCACACGCACACGCACACGCACAAGATCTCTTCTGTAACATATGTGTAGTGAGGACTGACCAGATTGTTCTAAACCAGCCACTCAGCTCACCTCTCCCCTAGATTTAGCCCTCTCTGCTAAACACCACTCACTGATATAATACATACAAGAATGAACTAGAAACAAAGAGGGAAATCCAACAGATCCATGTTGATCACATGACTGTACTCTCTACCGATTTGTGTGAGTAATAGACAAAATCTGCAGGAGTACTGTCAAATAATGTAGGAGTTTATCAAAAGTCTGCCTCATGGAAGCGCTAGAACATGCTCATGTGAGAAATGTGGGGCGGAGGTTCTGAATTGGCATCCAGGGAGTGTGTGTGCACACGGACGGACGGACAAAACATAGTCTCGGTCCTGCCTTTCGGCCTGACGGAGACAATGAATGAATGAATGAAAGAATGAATGCGTGTTTTATTTATTGTTGCATTGCCTGCTTTATGTTGTAATGTTTTGTTTGTCTCAAACCAAGGAACCACGATGGAAGTAAGTCACTGATTTCATTGTGTTTTTATCCTTGAAGTTTCTGTGAGAAAAAAGAATAAAACATGTTTTTCTTTAAACCACGACCTGTCTGTCTTCACTTAAAAACGATCAATTAATAGAAAAGCCAAAAACCAATCTAAAATCTGTAATTAATGCCCTACTTCATCATACTACGGCGTCACACGAAAGCATACAAAGTAGCAGATCTTCAAGCTGGTCAGTAGAACTCACCATGGGCACTCTGTACCGCCCTACCACACTGGAGATGGCAACGGAATGTGATGACCAGCTGTCGCCCACAATGCCCAGCACTGGGGGAGATCCGGCGCAGCTCTCGTCCAAACGGAACCGCTCCTGTCTCCCGCTGACCAATGACAGCGCTCCGCTGAATGCGATTCCAATGGTCCAACAGTTGTCATAGATCCTATAGCCCAGAGAGACGTTGGGGAGCAGGCTGGGGTTTCTGTTGATCTCTGCCACTGCGAAGGCCATGGTCTGAGCCCACCTGAACATGGCAATGTTTAAACTGTGCACGCACGCACGCACGCACGCACACACGCACACACACACACACACACACACACACACACACACACACACACACACACACACACACATACACACACACACACACACACACACACACACACACACACACACACACACACACACACACACACAAATTCCACTTAAATGGGAGTAGTTCACCCAAAAAGTACTCATCTTCTATCAATTACACATCAAATGAAGCATTGAATTCATGGAGATCTTTTTAGTTTGTTAGTTGTCGCATTCCTAAGCTCATAATTTGATGAAGGGCGAGGAATCATTAGCATCTTTCTACTAGTCATCAAACATAAGTTTTAGGGTGAACTACTCCTTCAAACTTTGTGGGAAAAAAACAACATCAACTAATTCTATGGTCAAAGTCCCTGTTCTCTTCTTGCTTGCTATTGTACAGTGTGTGTGATATTAGGGCTGGGACACGATTAAAAACAATAATCTAATTAATTTAGAGGCTTTGTAATTAAATAATCGAATCACGTGTTTAATCGCCTATAAATATTTGACCTAAAAAGCAATTTTATTTCAATTAAAACACATTTTGTTATACAAGTGAGTTTTAAAATCATTCAATTTCCCATCCACTGGGCAGGGCAAATAGTCCTAAGCAGTCTGATCGGCAGCTTCTCCCAATTGTGTGCACTGGGGTTTGTTGACTGTTGGTTGGTGTACCGGTGTGATCAGTATGCCTGAAACTCATCCAGTGAGAAAGGTCCTATAGTGCAAAATCTAAGTCTGATTAAAATGTGCAATTCTTTTTTAAATCATGTTAATTTTCTGTAATTAATTAATCAAAATGAATCAATTAAAGTCCCAGCCCTATAATATATCATATTAATATGTCTAATATTGTACAGTGTAAATGTGAAACTCACCCATAGCACGTGGGGACCTTAGGCCCGGAGGTGAAGGACAGATCAGGGAAGACATGGGAGAAGGAGATGGGAAACAAGCCTCCCAGAACCAAGTCCCCAGGCTGGTACATGCTGTTGAGATTGAACTGAGCCTGTAACTCACAGGAGGAAGAGGAAGCTGAGGAAGACAGAGCAGAGAATGAAGAAGAGAACAATATCAAGTATGAAAGCAGGTGTGTGTCTAGAGAAGCCCTCATGACTGTCCTGCTCTGTCTAACACCCCCTCCCAGCTCAATACATTGTCCAGTTGTTAGCTTTTATACACAGTGCTGTGCCCTCCCCTGTGCCAGCCTATGGTAATCTGTCACAACACCCGTCAGTGCTGTGCCATCCCCTGTGCCACCTTATGGCATGACGCAATCTTTCACCCACCTGAGCAGAGGCTGTTATAGAAATGAATTAACTCATACAGTGCCATCCGGCCACAAGGGGTGCTAGAGTGCCAGAAATGTATCCATAGACCTTCTTTATAGCTTTCGTCGACCCTCTCCCAACTGCCTTGTGTTTTCACTCCAGTCAATGCTATGGGTGTCGAGAGGAGGAAGCTAGCTGACACGTAGCCAAAATGCTAACCCCTTTAGAAGCCCGATCTAAAGCTATTTCAGCCGCAAAAAACTTTCTCTTTGGGTCTGGGGACACAATCCGGAGAAAATCCTGTCTAAAGATGTGATTTATTATTGGAGTGGGCGGCGCGATTTGGCCGTTAGCGCGAATACGGCCCGTGGATGGCCGAGTCTAAGTCCCGGCCAAGGATGGACGTCTAGACCGGGGCTTCATTGAGGCCTCCGATAAAATAATTCATTTTATTAAATATCCCGGACATGTTCGGGATAGGCACCCTGGAATACGTCGCGCCGCCTACAATGAACATTGGGTGAACATTTGGGGGGGTCTAAACTTTATTTTAAACCATTTTCAATGAAATAAATCGTCGGAGCATCTAGCGTCTCTCGTTGGTGAGCGCTGGGCGAGCCGGGACCACCCACGTTGCTCCAAGCAGCTCGGGGTAAGTAAAATAGCAAATAAAAAATTGTTTTTGATCCAGAATATCCCGAACATGTTCAGGATAGGCACTTAAAGGGTTAATGTTTCACAAGGATGAAGGATTTGAAGAATTGACAAAGATTTATTCAAAAGGGAAAAACGTTGAACAGAGTATACAGCATTCATAGCATCAGAGGAGCAGGCCTCCTGGCCTGTCCTGTCAGCCCCTCCGGGCACAACCCTCCCCTGCACCATTATCATACAGCTCTTATAGTCCATTCTGACACAACCCTCCCTGCACCATTACCATACAGCTCTTATAGTCCATTCTGACACAACCCTCCCCTGTACCATTATCATACAGCTCTTATAGTCCATTCTGACACAACCCTCCCTGCACCATTACCATACAGCTCTTATAGTCCATTCTGACACAACCCTCCCCTGCACCATTATCATACAGCTCTTATAGTCCATTCTGACAGAGATGCTATTCTAACATGGTAACATGGTCTTATATGGTTATGTTCTAAAGATAAAGCAGAAAATAGTTACACACAGTACAGATTATGCTGACACGGAGAGGTAGAAGTCACAGGAGGATGCCAGCTGTTGGTTTGACAGCTGCAGGCAAATCTATATTAGTGTGAGATTTGCTTTACACTAAATTCTACATTTGACACTACACAAGTGGATATACAGTATAAATACAATTACCAAGCTATACAGATGTTGTATCCTCCATGTGTCTTAAATAACTGAAAAAGTAGCAAGGTTTGAAAATGACCTGTAAGTATGACCCCACCAAAGAAGTTTTTTAGTCCTTTCTGCTAGATTATATAAACAAACAAGGATACAGAACAAAACCAAACTCTGCTGATTTTGCTGATTTCGTATCCTTGATATGTCCTAAATAACTAGAAAAAGGTTGCAAGGAATTCTATTAAGGGAAAGTTTTGAAAATGGCCTGTAAGTATGACCCCACCAAAGACGTTCTTGGGCCCTTTCTGCTAGATTATGTTTTTAATATTTGTTCCTCATGAAAACAAGGATACAGAATATCAGTGACAAGAATGTGTTATGATCACATAATCACACAACGGATCAATTACTAATCAAACAACTACATTACATTATGTGGACACAATATGACAATACACAATGTCATCTTCATCCTTTTCAGTGCATTTGTATTGAGTTAGTGCGACTGGATCCTCTGCAGTGACCCATTCTGGAGTGCATTCGATATTGTTCTTTTTGCATGTGCATCTCGGGGTGCTGCAGTCAGCCTGGCAGTTGCACTTGATGACCTGCAGAAGCCTTTCTGGAGCAGGGGGTAGGGTCGTCTGAATTGGCATAAACCCCTCATCACATTTCTGCCATCCCCATTCTGTTGGATCAGGTCCATTTGTAGATCCCTTCCATTCTTGCACTTGCAAGTACACATGTAGGCTGTGATACTTTGCTGCTGCTGACGTTGGAGGTAGACGCTTTTAATCCAAAGCGACTTACAATAAGCAGGTAATACATCACTATAATAAACAAGATAATAATTATGTCAGTTCATCAACAGCAATAGAACAAATGCAAATGAATATCTATCTAGAAAACAATATAATCAGTCAAGAAAAAGAAGTTCTAAAAAACCTAAAAACATATGCTAACTAGCTTCATGTATGGTCATTGAGTGTTACAGTAGTGCTAAGGGTTTAGGTGGAGTCTGAAAAGGTGAGTCTTCAGTCCACGGCGAAAGCTAGCGAGTGAGTCCGTTGTTCCAAGTGCGACAGGGAGTTTATTCCACAACTTTGGGGCCAGGAGGGCAAACTATCTTGGACGAGTAGATTTTTGCCCTGGGGTTTTTAGCGAGTGTTCTGTCAGCATCCCTGTGTTGGCTGATCTGAGTGAACGGGTGGGGGTGTAGGGGTTGATCAGGTTTTGGAGGTATGGAGGAGCCATACCTTTGGCTGCTTTGAAGGTCAGCATCAGTGTTTTGTATTCAGTGGGAGCCAGTGGAGGCTGCGGAGAATGGAGGAGAAGGGAGGAGACATGTGAGAACTTAGGCTGGTTGAAGACCAGTCGTGCCGCGGCATTTTGGTCTTCAAGTAGAACTAGATGTCACTTTCTCACGGAACCGATGATATCGGAGGGTGTCTGTTGATTTTACATTGTAGAGAATCACCATTGCTTTTTCTCCAGCTTCTGCCACATCATCTGTAGAAGCTGAATGTTCATAGAACACCTGGGCTTTCTCTCGGAATGTCACTTTCTTTGAATATCTTGAGGGAAGCTCCCTTTCCAATCCCATGGAGGCGAGATGTAGCGTCGCATCCAAGAACTGCATGTAAGAAATAGATGTGTTTACACATGTCTGGGCCAAGTTGTTGTTTTGTAGCCTCGGTGTTCCAAATGAGAGCCTTCTTTGTGCTTTTCCTTGACTTGGAACAAAAAAACTGGTCATGGGATGCACGCTCACTAAAAAAATCAGGGTTTAGAATACGCATGTGGGATCGTTGGGATTCAGATCTTTCATCGGTAGAAACATAACAGTGGCCTTGCCAGGGTGGTCACCCTAAGAGGATCGATGTTTTCCACAAAACATCAAGATTTTCACAGCTGTTCTGGACTTGAAGGTTGACAAGCTTCTGATAGGTCAGTGAGGTCAAACCGTGCCTTTCATCTTTGTGGTACAGTATTTGTACCCTCCCAACCATTGCCACATCCAAGGCAGGATTTGCTGCCTTCTTCTCATTTCAGGGGTTATGGTCGCAATCATCCCCATACCATAAAATAAACATACCATATGTTGTGTTATATGGTTTTGTGTTGTTTTTTGTGTTGAACATACTTGTGAAGACAAATTTCCCTTCGGGGGACAATAAGGAATATTATTATTAAATACCATGAAAAGTGCCAAGCCCATTCAGCGAAGGGATGTTATGGTCAACATTGTCAGCCACATATTGGACACATTCTGTTGATAGATCAGGAATGTTCGTTCCATGGGATTTGGCTGCTTTTTTTTTCTTTTTTTCAAACTGGTGCACCTCCTGGTATGAGCAACAAAACCCAAGACGATGAAGAGTGTCAATGAAGAACCGCAATGCAAAGTGTTAATATAGTTGCACGCCCAACCAAAACTGAAGGGGTGCTAGCATGACCCTTGGTCTAGTTGCTTGTCCGATTGCTGCCATTTTTGCTTGAGTTTTAGTCCAAGCAAAAAGTTCTTCCAGGAGCATCCGAAGAGTATCTGGAGGAAATATTATCTAGGCCGCTTGTGATTCCATGTCATCAATAGCTGGATAAAATTCATTTGATAATCCAATGTGATATTTTTGATATCTTGTTTGATTTTCTCTTCACTTGTGTTTGTTTTCTTTTGCTGTGCCTCATAGTAATCCTGCAGCACCCTCCTTGGCTGTTGTCCTGATTTTAACCACATTTGGTTTCCCATTGATCTCTGTGTAAATTATGTTTTCACCAAAGTGCTCTGGCAGCCTCTTCTTCATGTGGGTGTTACCATATGCTTCATGTTCACTGTGTGCAAGCTTCTGCTGCATGAGATCAATTAGATAATTTATGGTGATCATCATCATTGTCTTCAATATACTTAACAACCTCATAGAACGCTGCTGTCCTCTCATCAGCCTGAGGCCGGCCAGCTTTCACCCTCTTGGACTGTGTTTTTCACATATGCTAATGGTATCTGTTTCTTGGTGCGAAAATTCACACTGCAAGTCTGGCGGTAGACTGCATCTGTTGAGTGGAGGTAGGCTATGCACATGCAGAATCCTGGCCTTCACAGTCTCTGACCAATCATCACCTCGTTCGTGACAGGTTGTCAAAAGTGTGTCCTTGAATTCAATAGTTTTAACTAGGAGAACATCTTGTTTTTCTTTTTTACAACCTGAGCTAGTGTAGGCTACCACCAAAGAGGCAGTCAGTGCTGTAAGAGAATCTCTCTGTACTCAATGTACTTTTGGCAACGCTGTTTGTGTACCTTCTCACCAGGTACAGTGTAAATATTGTGTCCCCTTGTTTTACTAGCCTGGTTTATAGATGAACTTCCCTTTTCCCCCAAGTGTTGATATTGATGGCCCTCCTCCATCTACGGATTGCTTGCACATTACACACTTTTCATTTGCCTCCATTCTCTGCAAATGTACAACAAACTAAAGTGGGATCTGTGTTTTTAATCTACAGTACAGTACTGGGAAGGTCAACTACTTTATACATAAATAAGAAAATAAAGGCCAGCTGGCTTAACCAGATAGTTTAGCTAGCTGGCATTAAAAAAAACACTATTACTGAGGTTGGTTCAAACTGTCACAGTTTGAGATGGGAGAGGACCCAAATGCAGGCCGAAAAGCAAGGTTCAGAAGTGTTTATTAACACAAGTGTTTATTAACACAAACACTGTGTGTCAAACACTAGAGGAGCAAGAGTGACACCAAGCACCATGAGTACAAGTCATAATCTGACAAAAATGAACAAACAGGGGAGTATATATAGACACAGGGTAACAGGACACAGGTGAAACTAACAGACCATCAACACAGGGATAGGCTAGGACTGGGTCAATCCCGCCACTCCGACATGTCTCCTTTCCGACATGTCTCCATTCCGACTCTAACCCTATCTCTACCCCTAACCCTAAACCTTAGGCCCATGGGAGTGTCGCCACTCCGACAATAAGAAGTCCATTTCGGAGTGGCGACATGTCGGAATGGAGAGAGCCTCCCGCTAGGGGTAAATGGACACAGGTACACAACATAGGCTAATCACTGGTGAGATAAGCCAGGTAAAAATAGCAACAGAGGAAACCAGGAGATTAAAACATGCAAGAAAATAAAGGTACAGTGAGTGTAAAAGTAAAACTCTAACTACAGTAAAGAAACAAGGACGGCAACGACAACAGAATAAAAGGAACACAACTTGAAACAACAACTATAACTAGAAAACAAGGCACACATAAAAATACTAAAGAATAGGGGTGTGTATCCATCCCCTACAAGGCGATTCGATACGTATCCGATACATGGGCTAACGATTCGATTCGGAAACGATACGGCTTACATACAGAACGATTCGATACGATTCGATACGGTGCAATTTCGATACGATTTCGATACGATTTCGATTTTGTGGATTTTATGCGATTCGATTGGATTCGATACGATTTGATACGATTCGATGCGATACGGTGTGATCTGATACATACGTTTAATGAAACATTAATTTTCCATTCAATTAAGAAGCTATAATCTATAAAGTAGCATTGCTGACCTTCAAATAATGGATATCTCATAAAAGACCATGGAATAACAGAAAATTGTAAAGAAAGATGGATGACAAATCATAAAATAGACACAGACATGTAGATACAAAAAATAATTAATGTAAACTACAAAGCCTACTGACATGGTTTGAAAATCTGTCTCACACACCCATTTCTAAGAACTTCACTTTAGCAGTTACAGGTGGAGAAATATAAAACAAACACACAAAAGGCCTGGCCCTTCAGGCTTCAGTACAGTGCAATAATTGTACTTTGCAAAGCTGCTATAATAACACTGAAAAACTAAAATACATCCTCACCAATGCCACAGATCAGATCAATCCTCAGCAATGCCACAGATCAGATCACCAAATAAAACTAGTAAAAGAGCCTGCTGTTATTCAGTCAATAAGATCATTTCAAAGAGATCCACTTTACAACAGTAACAACAGCAGTATAAAGTAGGCTATAAGTGCAACATTTGAAGTCTGGCACACATCATGTCTACTTGTTATCTTATGGCTCTACTGCAGTAGTTCTAAAAAAAATCAATGTCAAGGACCTCCAGTTTGACATGGATCAGGCTGTCTTAAGTTTACCCAAGGGTTCATTAGGGTCCATTTGGTTCCATTTGTACACTCCCCTGAGTTACACATACCCAAGGGTTCATTAGGGTCCATTTGGTTCCATTTGTACACTCCCCTGAGTTACACATACCCAAGGGTCCATTTGGTTCCTATCATTTCGCCGAGGACCCCCTAGAACTCCCTCAAGGACCCTTGGGGGTCCCCGGACCCCACTTTGAAAACCAATACTCTATAGTA
Organism: Nannobrachium achirus; assembly: GCF_963921795.1. NCBI lineage: Eukaryota > Metazoa > Chordata > Actinopteri > Myctophiformes > Myctophidae > Nannobrachium > Nannobrachium achirus. Next base: position 3,753,833 of record NC_137820.1, on the reverse strand, counting down.
GCCCTTTGCCATAAAAGCTGATGCTGTGATTATTACCTTTGCTGTCGACAAGCGCGGGGACTTCTGATGGTTCTAGTAGAACCGGGTTCTACTGGGAAAAGTGTTATAATCCAATCCATTACTGTCGCATTCTTATAAAATCCAAACTTGCGTTTCTCCACTGGAATAATGAATCCATAGTGATGGAACTCAACTAACACGTTGTTGGTTTGTTTACAAGTCGCTGTGTGTCGCACATGCGAGCGTCATACACGCTGCATCGGAAGTAGCAGATCTATAAGTTTACAACCCATCCACATGCAACACCCTGTGGGCTTGTAGATCTGCGGCTTTCCGCAGGACAGTGACTGCAGTACGTAGAAACACAGCTCTATTTGGAGGACAGAGCAGCAGGCAGCTTTTTCTTTTTTTTCTTTCCGTTGCACTCACTGCAGCACTGACTGTGCTAGCAGAGCGCTCACTTTTGAAGTAATGATTTGTAACAGTAAACGATGAGTAAGTAAGTTCAGAATTTCACAGCAGGTTAATTATTTAATGCTAAAATCCGATTAATCCGATTAATTACTTTAGGACCGATACATCGACCGATACGGCCGCGATTTGGACCGATCCGGGTAAACGCGCATCGATGCGGCCGTATCGCTAGTGTTGAAACCGATAATCGATTCATATCGATTTTTTCCGACACCCTTACTAAAGAACCTACATTCAATCTGTGAATGAAACTAGTGCTGTGCCGGTGTGCCCATCTGACACACTGTATAAGAAGGCAATATTGTCAGAAATAGTGTCATATCCTGGAATAAATTCCTTACCAAAACATTTCTTCACCAATGTGTTTGTAAAGGTGTCTAGTAACACATCCCACAAAGACTGAAATTCAGTTTCCCTAGGAGAATCTTTTACAGCTGATGGAAGTTGGAGTCCCATTAAATTAACTATACAGGATAAAACACACCAAAATAAATATGCTTTAAGTAGCATATGAGGGGTTTATAGGGGTTTTTAATTATTCTGAATCCATTGCTAGCATTTGTTTTGCACGGAAAACATTCCTTGGGGTCAAGGCGGCTCCCACAAAACTTTGAAAAGTGATGACTCATCACTAAACAATAATTGTATGGGGGCTGTTTCTACCCCAAGGAATGTTTTTATAGGCCTATGCTTGTTCTGAATGGGCCACTTTCTTAAGAACCGCTCATCCAAACAAGTTCAAACTTGATATAGCATTTTCCTGGGTCCCTGGTAACACACCTGCCAAATGTTGTAGTAGTGTAGTATAATAATGCGACCATTTTGAATATCTGGTTGAGTTTGTTTTTGTTGCAATTAGTGGGAGGTCAAGTGATATTATTATTATTATTGGACTATGCCACGCCTGGGGAGCCCCGGCTGGCCAGAGGGAGGCATTGAATCAGGGCTACTGCATGTTTTTGTGAGGGTATCTACCCTAGGAGACAGGGGGAGAACATGCAAACTCCGCAGGGTGTGAGCGCTGATGACGTGGAGGAGGAAACACACCCCCAACGCCCACAGCTGTGAAGCCCCCTCTTATGAACAAAATAAGAACATTATCATGGTGTGTAAAACAGAAAATCTAAAATCTGCCACAGACAAGGCCAAGTCTTTGTATCATAGTCAGCACCACCTACTGGTGACTGACTGGAATATTGACTGTCCCTCGACATTGTTTTAAAGTAGGTCGGGAGTGGCTTATTGTCGGTATCAGCCGGTAACAAGCGGGAGTCTGTCCCCGTTGCAATGCGCTAGACCCCTGGGAGATGGACTGCTGAGGTGGAGCGCCACACCTACCCTCAGCTCCCAGTACTTGCCGCACGACTTGCCAAGCCGTGCTACTCATACGCTGAGTTGGTGGTGCCTGGAATCTAACCCATGACCTTGTGGGCCAAAGGCGAGAGCTCTACCGACTGAGCTACCCGGGATCAATCAATCAATCAATCAATTTGGCCACAAGGCCGATATTCAAATGACAGACAAGGATTGGCCCTCTCCACTTAGTGGCCGTCCAGCCTGTGAGCTTGTAGAGAGGCCGAAAAATACAATAGGGTTTATGTGTTCAAACTGTTTACACGTTCAGCCAGAGACTCTCTGAGACCCTCACAAGGACCCCTGGGTGTCCCCAGACCCCACTTTGAGAACCACTAAGTTTCTTTCTTTTTTGTGACCTCGTAATAGATCTTCATAAGCTTTAAAAAAAATCTATCCTTCAGATGGGGATCCGTATTAAAGAAATAAAAACAGCCCATCTACATGTAGATCTGCGCACGCACGCACGCACGCACGCACGCACGCACGCACGCACGCACGCACGCACGCACGCACGCACACACAGAAGCTTTGAGCGCTTATTTCCATTGAGGTCCTGTGGGTGTGAATGTGTGTGCGTACCTTATTTCTGAGTACCTTGGTCCTGTGTGTGTGCATGCGTGTGTGTGTGCGTGCATGCGTGCGTGCGTGCGTGCGTGCGTACGTGCGTGCGTGCGTGTTTGTCTACACTACTGATGACATCTCGTCCAGTGATGATGAAACACATTGAAGATAATTAATTGGTCAGGTCTTAACGAGGGTAACGAGTCACTGGAGATCTGCTCAGAACATGTTCTAATTAATAAACATGACAATGTTAGTGTCATACAGGGATGGATAATACTGTATAATAATACAGTATATCACATATAGTAATATAACAATATTGTTACCATGCTCCTGCCCAGTCCACAGTGACACTCACTCTATGTTGAGCTCTTTGGTAACAACAAATAATGTATTTCTTACTATTTCTTACCTCTTTACCTTTTGCTATGAGACTGAGCCAGGGGTAGGGCTCGATAAGCAGTATGCTTCTCCCTACTCCTTTTTTTTGGCACCTTGGACACCCTATCATGTCAATTGAACTCTGTGCCTTGAGCTTTTCTATCTACATTTATTTATTATCTTTTGATACCATGCTATGTTCAGATGCACTAATTGTACTAGAAGGTCGGCCGGCTACGCCGGCCTCCCCTCTAGGTCGTCGCGTTGCGTCTATAGGAGTAAATATTCGTCGAAAACAAATTCCTGAGGTACAGGGTGGCCACGATGTGATGGTTTTTTTGAGAAAAAAAAGTTTTTTGAGAAAAAAAAGTTTTTTGAGAAAAACATTTTTTTGAGAAAAAAAAAATTTTTGAGAAAAAAGAGAAAACATTTTTTTTCTCAAATTTTTTTTTTCTCAAAAAAATGTTTTTTCTCAATTTTTTTTTCTCAAAAATTTTTTTTTTCTCAAAAAATTTTTTTTCTCAAATTTTTTTTTTCTCAATTTTTTCTCAAAAAAAAACTCTCAAAAAAAAATTTTTGAGAAAAAAAAATTTTTTGAGAAAAAAAAATTTTTTGAGAAAAAAAATTTTGAAAAAAAAAATTTTTTTGAGAAAAAAAATTTTTTGAGAAAAAAAAATTTTAGAGAAAAAAAAAGTTTTTTGAGAAAACAAAAAATTTGAGAAAAAAAATGTTTTTGAGAAAAAAAAAATTTGAGAAAAAAATTTTTTTTGAGAAAAAAAATTTTTTTTGAGAAAAAATTTTTTTTCTAAAAAAAGCAAATTTTAGAGAAAAAAAAATTTGAGAAAAAAAAATTGGAAAAAAAAATGTTTGAGAAAAAAGAATTGGAAAAAAATAAATAATAATAATAAATAAAACGTATGACGTGGTGTATACGGATGTTACTGCGATTGAGGTGAAAGAGAAAAGTGGAAAGTTGTGAGCTAACTATTAGCTATTTTTGTGTGTGTGTGTGTGTGTGTGTGTGTGTGTGTGTGTGTGTGTGTGTGTGTTCTGGGTACGCCCCCCTCGGTTGAAATTGGATCCGCCGGTCCCATAGCTGGGAATACGAGCCAATGGACGGCGGTCACCATGGCAACGGGGGGCCAATGATAGAGTTATGGGCGTTCCCTACACTCTAACGACATCTGCTCAGCTATGAGTTGAAGTGGAGGCGAAATGGGCGTGGAAGTGGGCTGTGGCTCTAAGAAAAATGTAATAGTAGATTGAACTGTCCAAAAGTGCTGAAAAATAAAACAAACTGAACTGAACTGATGGACAGCAGTAGGCCCTACAGTAAAACATTGGTTGTTAATACAACAAAGCTCACAAAGAGTTGCATCGCAGCTTGTAGATCAAGCTTGTAGATTGGCTATTTTTGCAACTTTTGCATGACACAAAACCTGTTGGACCTACCTCCCCTGTGACCTATGACCTATGACCTATCACCTTGTAACGGTCAGATCTTTATATCAACAATTACTAAAATATCACGGGTCGTTAATGATCTTCCTTGAGATTAAATAGATTACCGTAGGTTTCTCCAATGTAACATGTAAATGAAACTTTCACACTATAAACATGAAGACACAGAAGTAAGAAGTTGTTTCTTTATCTGAGTTAATCAAATAAACATGACAATCAGGTTTTCAGATTACGCAAGCTCTTATTGTTCGTGTAGGTCCGTGAATGGTTCATGCGTCTCCCTGACGCTCGCGAACCCAATCCAACAGAAATCCAAAGAAAAAAGTAATCCAACACTGAACAGAACATCCACCGCTGTCTCGCCACTGTAGAGTACAGTATGTATGATGATGTACAGACCCGCATGATATCATATGTCGTATATTGTCCAATCATAAAAAGGGACATAGGGATAGGGGACGTAGTGGTTGTTAGGTGATCAAATACTTATACGTCTACACATGGGCATACATAAGGTTACGTGTTGGAGTGGCTAGCGTGGCTAGCATGGCTAGCATGGCTAGTACGGCTAGCGCTACTCAAAAACCGATTCTATTACTAACAAGGCAATAAGCAATAAAATATATACATATAAACGAATTGTTATGAAATACACAGAAAGGTAAGTAACTAGTAAGACGCCTCAGGGCGAAATGCCGCATGTCGCCAATGTCAATTCTTGGCCATGTGGCCAGTGATGTATATCGGACCAGTTACCCATATATGGAGATCCATGTACTGTATATAGTACATCCCTTCTATGCCCATACATGGAGATCCCTGTCTGAGCCAGCCGCAAAGATATTCGTCTTCCCCCATATATGGGCATTACCATATGAAGTACTGTTAGATATGGGCTTAATATTGATGAAATCAGTGATCTCCATATATGGGCATACAAATGATTCTTGACATCACAACATACAAAATATTTTATGCCCATACATGGAGATCCTATCTGAACCAGCCTCACGGATATGGGCCATGACTTGGCCATCGCCAGTATATATCGATGACATCAGGGATCTTCATGCATGGGCATAAAAGGGATTCTGGGGAATACCCATATATGGACTTTTACATAGATGATGTCACCTCTGATGTCTACGTCTTGGTGGTACCACGACCCATGATGGACTTCTTAGTGTTTCTCTCAGGTTTCAAAAGGATTATATAACACTTTGGTCCAAACAGCGCCACCAAAAGGCCAAAGCTAGATGCTAAAATAGCAAACACCTCCACTACATCTGCATATTTTCCTGGAGAGCTGATATATGCTGGGATGAAGGCTATCCACACGGCACAGAAGATCAACATGCTGAAAGTGATTAACTTGGCTTCGTTGAAGTTGTCTGGAAGATTCCTTGCCATGAAAGCTAGGATGAAACTAAGGAGTGCCAGTAAACCAATATAACCCAACAACACTGCAAAACCAACTGTTGATCCCACTGCACACTCATAGACTATCTTATCACTCTTGTATTGAGTGTTTTTATGAGGAGTTGGTGAGGCAGAAACGAGCCAGGAAATACAGACAATTGCCTGAATGGAAGTAAGAGCCAGAACGGTTCCTCTCTGCTGTATTGCACCGAAAAACCTCATAATGTCTGAACCTCCAGGTTTGGAGGCCTTGAACACGGCCAACACCACCATAGTCTTTACCAAAATACAACTCACACTAAGAACAAAACTAATGCCAAACACTGCATGTCTCAGCTGACAAGTCCACAGTCTGGGACGTCCAATGAACAGAAGAGAACACAGGAAACACAGTTTGAGTGACAGCAAGAGTTGGAAGCTGAGTTCTGAGTTGTTGGCGCGCACCATGGGTGTGTCTCGATAATAGATGAAGATTCCCAGGACAACGGCACAGAGAAGGGTGCCTATCAATGAGATGGTTGTCAAGGAGATACCCAGGCCTTCATGGTAGGAGAGGAACTCCACCTTCTTAGGGACACAGTGGTCACGCTGGGGACTGGACCAGAAGTCCTCTGGACAACTGGTGCACTCTGTAGAGTCTAACAAAGAAGAGAAGGTTACATGGACAGACCCTTACAGTATCAGTCAAAGATAACTAACTGTACATACAGAACATGAACCTACCAGTCTCATTGCTGATCTCTCCCTCAGAACAAGCAATGCAGTCAAAGCAGCAGACAGGTTCTCCTTTCCTTCTGGCCACACGGGTTCCAGGAGAACAGCTCTCACTGCACACTGACCGAGGAGGCTACAGAGGAAAGTAACAATGATCAGTTTCGGTCCAATATAAATTAAAGCTGCAAGCAGCGATTACCGGGCCCTCGCAGCTTTACCCACGTCAGAAGGGGCAGTAGCCAATCAGAAGAGGGGGCGGGGCTAAGTTACACCAATTAATAACAAGGAAACAAGTCAAATGAAACCACCCAAAAGTTGAAATACAGTATGACAAACAGTGAAAAGTTACAGGTACTATTGAATATCGATCAATCAGAAGAGGGGGCGGGGCTCAGTTAAACCAATTAAGAAGAAAATAACTGTCAAATGACACCACCCACAAGTTTTTATGAGAAACGGTTGATGAGTTATAGCCAAATGAAAGTTTTGGCCAATCAGAAAAGGGCTAAGTTAAACCAATTTAGGTGAAGAACTCTGAAACATGTCAAATGACACAACCCACAAGTTTGTATGACAAAGGGTTGATGAGTTATAGCCAGATAAAAAATCGTCCAATCAGAAAGGGGGTGGGGCTAAGTTAAACCAATTAAGCTGTAGAACTCTGAAACAAGTCAAATGACACCCAAAAGTTTGTACGACAAATGGTTGATGAGTTATAGAAAAATAAAGTTTCGGCCAATCAGCAGAGGGGGTGGGGCTAAGTTAAACTAATTAAGATGAAGAACTCTGAAACAAGTCAAATGACACCACCCACAAGTTTGCATGACAAATGGTTCATGAGTTATAGCCAAATAACATTTTGGCCAATCAAAGAGGGGCCAGGTCTAAGTTAAACCAATTAAGCTGAAGAACTCTGAAACAAGTCAAATGACACCACCCACAAGTTTGTACGAAAAACGGTTGATGAGTTATAGCCAAATAAAGTTTAGGCCAATCAGAAGAGAGGGCGCGGCTAAGTTAAACCAATTAAGGTGAGGAACTCTGAAACAAATCAAATGATACCACCCACGACAAACGGTTGATGAGTTATAGCCAAATAAACTTTCGGCCAATCAGAAGGGATGGCGGAGCTACTTTAAACCAATTTAGTTGAAGAACTCTGATACATGTCAAATGATACCACCCACAAGTTTGTACGACAAACGGTTGATGAGTTATAGCCAAATAAAAAAATCAACCAATCAGAAGGGGGGGCGGGGTGGGGTTAAGTTAAACCAATTAAGCTGAAGAACTCTGAAACACGTCAAATGACACCACCCACAAGTTTGTACAAAAAACGGTTGATGAGTTATAGCCAAATACACTTTCAGCCAATCAGAAGGGAGGGCAGGGCTAAGTTAAACCAATTAAGGTGAAGATCTCTGAAACTAGTCAAACACCACCCAAAAGTTTGTAAGACAAACGGTTGATGAGTTATAGAAAAATAAAGTTTCGGCCAATCAGAAGAGGGGGTGGGGCTAAGTTAAACCAATTAAGCTGAAGAAATCTGAAACATGTCAAAAACACCACCCACAAGTTTGTACGACAAACGGTTGATGAGTTATAGCCAAATAAAAAAACAGCAAATCAGAAGGGGGTGGGGCTAAGTTAAAACAATTAAGCTGAAGAACTCTGAAACAAGTCAAATGACACCACCCACAAATTTGTAGGACAAACGGTTAATGAGTTTTAGCCAAATATACTTTCGGCCAATCAGAAGAGAGGGTGGGGATAAGTTAAACCAATTAAGGTGAAGAACTCTGAAACAAATCAAATGATACCACCCACAAATTTGTGAGACAAACGGTTGATGAGTTATAGCCAAATAAAGTTTTGTTCATTCAGAAGAGGGACGGAGCTAAGTTAAACCAATTTACATGAAGAAATCTGAAACACGTCAAATGACACCACCCACAAGTTTGTACGACAAACGGTTGATAAGTTGTTGATTAGTTATAGCCAAAAAAATTGGCCAATCAGAAGAGGGGCGGGGCTAAGTTAAACCAATTAAGCTAAAGAACTCTGACACAAGTCAAATGACACCACCCACAAGTTTGTATGACAAACGGTTGATGAGTTTTAGCCAAATACACTTTTGGCCAATCAGAAGAGAGGGCTGGGCTAAGTTAAACCAAATTAGGTGAAGAACTCTGAAACAAATCAAATGATACCACCCACAAGTTTCTACGACAAACTGTTGATGAGTTTAGCCAAATAAAGTTCCGGCCAATCAGAAAAGGGGCAGGGCTAAGTTAAACCAATTTAGGTGAAGAAATCTGAAACATTTCAAATGACACCAACCACAAGTTTGTACGACAAACGGTTGTTGAGTTATAGGCAAATAAACGTTCTGCCAATCAGAAGAGAGGGTGGGGCTAAGTTAAACCAATTAAGCTGAATAACTCTGAAACAAGTCAAATGACACCACCCACAAGTTTGTATGACGAACGGTTGATGAGTTATAGCCAAATAACGTTTTGGCCAATCAGAAGAGGGGGTAAGTTAAAGCAATTAAGCTGAAAAACTCTGAAACAACTCAAATGACACCACCCACAATTTTGTACGACAAACGGTTGATGAGTTATAGCCAAATAAAGTTTTGGCCAATCAGAAGAGGGGCGGGGCTAAGTTAAACCAATTAAGCTAAAGAATGACACCACCCACAAGTTTGTATGACAAACGGTTGATGAGTTTTAGCCAAATACACTTTTGGCCAATCAGAAGAGAGGGCTGGGCTAAGTTAAACCAAATTAGGTGAAGAACTCTGAAACAAATCAAATGATACCACCCACAAGTTTGTACGACAAACTGTTGATGAGTTTAGCCAAATAAAGTTCCGGCCAATCAGAAAAGGGGCAGGGCTAAGTTAAACCAATTTAGGTGAAGAAATCTGAAACATTTCAAATGACACCAACCACAAGTTTGTACGACAAACGGTTGATGAGTTATAGGCAAATAAACGTTCTGCCAATCAGAAGAGAGGGTGGGGCTAAGTTAAACCAATTAAGCTGAATAACTCTGAAACAAGTCAAATGACACCACCCACAAGTTTGTACGACAAACGGTTGATGAGTTATAGCCAAATAAAGTTTTGGCCAATCAAAAGAGAGGGCTGGGCTAAGTTAAACCAATTAAGTTGAAGAACCTTGAAAAAAATCAAATGATACCAACCACAATTTTATCCGACAAACGGTTGATGAGTTATAGCCAAATAAGGTTTCGGCCAATCAGAAGAGGGGCGGGGTTAAGTTAAACCAATTTAGGTGAAGAAATTTGAAAAAAGTCAAAGGACACCACCCACAAGTTTGTACGACATACGGTTGATGAGTTAGAGCCAAATAAACTTTTGGCCAATCAGAAGAGAGGGCGAGGCTAAGTTAAACCAATTAACTCCGAACTAGTTCGGCTTTATTAGCGTATCGTAGAGTGCCGATCCCGAACAAGTTCGGCTTTAAAAAAAGAAAAAAAAATTGAAAACATTTTTTTTGAATTTTTTTTTTTTTTTTTTGGACCCCATCAAATCTGGTGAACATGATTTCAATCGCGATTTTGCATGTTCCACCCCCATACAACCCCATCTAACATACAGGGCAGCCATTTTTGTTTACATTACATGTAAAACATAATGGCGATTATCTCAAGAATGCCTGAACGGATTTCCAATCGGATTTTTTTGTTTGAAAGCTGTGAACAAACTGCACAAATCCACTCCAATGCAATCCAGGATTGCATTGGATTTTTTAGAGCTCATTCTTCTCTGTTTTTTTCCCATGCATGAGGTGTGCAAGGTTTAATCATGGCTAAGTTGACGAAAATAAGGCTTCTAAAATGCTTGGTAGCCAATAGCTAACTTCAAGCTAACTTCATCCTCTTCCTGTACATGCACAAAGGAAAGTGTTCAGGCAAGTCATGGCTCCAGGGCTTGGGCATGCATTACCAGCATATCTCTATTATTCTCTGGTCACTGGGCGCCCTCTAGTGGTGATAGGCTGGCACTCAATGAGTTAAGGTGAAGAACTCTGAAACTAGTCAAACACCACCCAAAAGTTTGTACGACAAACGGTTGATGAGTTATAGCCAAATAATTTTTAAGCCAATTAGAAGAGGGGGTGGGGCTAAGTTAAACCAATTAAGCTGAAGAACTCTGAAACAAGTCAAATTACACCACCCACAAGTTTGTATGACAAACGGTTGATGAGTTATCGCCAAATAAAGTTTTGGCCAATCAGAAGAGAGGGCAGGGCTAAGTTGAACCAATTAAGGTGAACTCTGAAACAAATCAAATGATACCACCCACAACTTTTTCGTCGGCCAATCAGAAGAGGGGGCACTTCCTGTTTGGCGAAGGAAGATTGACACTTCGCCACGGGCACGCCATTTTACGAAAAATCACGATTTGAGCAACTTTTCATCGTTAAGGTGTCTTGTGTATGCCAAGCGAATTTGAAGTTGATCCGATTAACCCCTTAGGAGGAGTTTGTTAACTCATTCCCTGCCAGGCCCGATAGTCCCGAGATTATTCCAATGTCTTTCCCCGCCAGGCCCGATAGTCCCGAGAATTAAAAAAAAAAAAAAAAAAAAAAAAACATTTTTTTTTTTTTTTTTTAAATTTTTGGACCCCAAAAAATGGAGTAGGCATGATAGCAATCGCGAAATTGCATGTTTAACCCCCATAGCAACCCCATCTTTCAAGCATGGCAGCCATTTTGGCAGCCATCTTTGTTAAACATAGTGGCTGTTATCTCATGAATGCCTGAACGGATTTCCATTCGGATTTTTTTGTTTGAAAGCTGTGAGCAATGTGGACACACGTGGTGCATTATCTAGGCATGGGTGTGCATGATCCGTGCACACCCAATTACATGGAAGTCTATGGAGACGAATGGCAGGTGGGAGTACGGAGGTATGTTAAAATGGCGGTCAATGTGTTAAAGTGCGACACGTGAAAACGGCCAAAAATGTGCCAAACCGCCACAAAGCAGTCCAAATGGCTGACTTCCTGTTTGGTTTCGGATGTGGCGCCAAGAGACTTTTTTGTAAGTCCGGACATGATACATGTGTGTACCGATTTCCATACATGTAGGTGAAACCGTATAGTGAGGCTGCGCCGTTGACATTTTGTATGGGGCACTATTGAGCCATTAGGCCACGCCCCTTTTTGTGAATTTTAAAATACGTAATTTTTCGCCACTTGTGATGTGCATGTAAAGTTGTGCAACTTTTGGAGTACGTTTGGCACCTCAAAAACGTGATTCTTTGCGGAGAATAAGAATAAGAATAAACATTGCGATTACAATAGGGCAGTGCTCTGGCAGTGCTCGGGCCCTAATTACATTCACGTCATAAGCGCAACATCAGGTATTTTAGAAAGCCAAAGTGACCTTGTTGGTTTCAAAGTTCCAGAAGATTTTGTCTTCATCCAGGATGAGTTCTTCACCTGCAGATTCTGTCTTCTTGTACACGCCTACCTTCTGAACCTTTGTGCTTCCATCAGGGAGCCACGCCAAGTTCATGACATCACAGATTGGCAAAGCATTACTATTCTCATCAAATGATACTTGATCACCAGCTGATGTGGTGAAGTTGACCTTTTGCAAGTAATACCCAACCTGGAAATGAACAAAAGTTCATGAAGAGAGAACAAATCATAGTAATAGTGTGTACCAGATGCACAATAGGGACACTGACAGGAACTGTTTATATGCAGGTATTAACTACATGTTTGCAGTATTTACCCATTTTAAACATGAACAATATTTTGTGGAGGCTGTTTATTGGACTTCTGTGCTTGTCATGGACTGACAATAAAAAAACAGCTGATTAGAGGCCATATGCTCTACACCAACAGGTCAGCTGTGGACAGAGTCAGCAGCTTGAAGTTCCTCTGCATCCACGTCACCTCTCCTGGGTACGAGCACACAGGCCATGTGGTGAAGAAGGCACAGCAAGGCCTCTTTCACCTCAAGTTATCCTGGTTAACCCCTCCCACCCCTCTATGATGGGTTGAGGAGCACATTCAGCCACAGACACATCGTTTCTCCACACAAGGCTGAGTGATTCGCGTACCCCCAGGTCCGCAGGTTTTTGATCTGTAGTGTCCACAGCCCTCCCCTGAGACATAGGGTATGATACTCCATCCCCATATTTGTAGATCTTATTCCATCACCAGTCCCATCCCCATAATTTGTAGGTCTAATTCCATCGCCAGTTCCATCTGCATGATTTGTTGATCTGATCCCATCAATAGTCCCATCCCTATGATTTGTTGGTATAATTCCATTGCTAGTTCCATCCCCATGATTTGTAGGTCTAGTTCCACACCTGTTCCATCCCCATGACGTTTAAATCTAATTCCTATACGAGTCCCATCCTCATGATTTCTAGATCCAATTCCATAGACTATCAAATAGGTCTAGTTCCACAACTGTCCCATCCCCATGATTTTTAGATCCATTTCCATAGACATGCCATCCACCTAATTTTTGTTCTAATTTCAGAATAATTAGTCTAATTCCATATATCTAAAATTCCTGCCTTTTACAGCCCCACCAGGAGGCTGTAAAACAAATTTTCGGATATTACTCGTTCAGATTTTGTCTCTACTGAAATGTTTATTAATAGCACACCTGCCATGGCTGTATTGTCTTCAAAGTGGCACAGCTGTGCCCAGTGAAAGGCCCTCTTCCTGGCACACATTGCAACATGTCATGGAGGGCATGGGCCAGAGCATACGCAGCCTTGTATATATTATACTCCAGCCTGAGATCAGACATATCCAGAAGGGTAGTTTCTGCTGTTCCCAGGTCCTCTTGTCCAGAACACACCCTTCCACCAGCATCCACCCACTCTGATGGAAGGGGTGCAAATTTACACTGAAATGTGTGCTCCCAAAACTGCCTCACCTGAGGAAACAAAAGCAAGACTTAGACAGAAACACAATACATTGCGTATGCTTAAAAACAGACATCAGATTGAAATGTCAGCTTAAATAGGCTAATAAATTCATTGTGCGGACAGCCAAGAGCCAACCTGTGATCATACTTGAATACGATACGCTATGTGAGAAAAGCTCACAGAATCATCACAGAACGTAGTCACCCGAACAACGGGCTGTTTCAGATGATGTAAAGTGACTCCACAGCCACATGGCCACTTCATCTCCGGGACAATCTCACACTTAAACCAACAAGCCAAAGTGAAGCTCTACATGGACAATGCCCTTGTTTTAGGGCATATTGTATCATGTCTATGGAAATGGATCGCTTATGTTTCTGTACACAAGCTGTAACATCACTTTGGACACTCACTAAGGTGTTTTCGTGGCTGTTGTCGGGATCATTTCCGGGTCGTATTTTCAACAGGAAGTCCTTGAGGCCTGGAATGTCTCCACGCCGGATGGAGACCCCCAGGCCGCCTCTCAGGTAGGGGATGAAGGCACCAGGACTGTGGTCGTTGGAGTGTTCTATGAACTGTACACCAGCGACCCACTGTAGACCTGTCACCTTCTGCCTCACCACCTAGCAACAACATGCACATACCTGTCACCTTCTGCCTCACCACCTAGCAACAACATGCACATACCTGTCACCTTCTGTCTCACCACCTAGCAACATGATGCACATACCTGTCACCTTCTGCCTCACCACCTAGCAACAACATGCACATACCTGTCACCTTCTGCCTCACCACCTAGCAACAACATGCACATACCTGTCACCTTCTGCCTCACCACCTAGCAACAACATGCACATCAACAACAACAACAACACAAATAATAATAACTAGAGCGCAGATCTTTTTGTGGTATCAAATCAACACCGTCTGAATGGTTTGTTTATTTGCTTATTGTGCAGAGAAAAGAGTTTAAAATACATAATTACTGAGCATTTTATTTGAACATAATACTGATACTATTATATTGTTATCAACCTATTTTCTCTATATAGGCCTACATGTCTTCAGTTCAATATAACTTAATTTCAGATTGTTTATGATTATAATTTGTGAGTTCCTAAATGAAAATGGATCGTTCATAACCCCCAACCTCGTCCATGAGTTTAATCGCACGGATGCCGTTTTCAACGACAGCGACCACGCGAGCTGTGGAAGTCTTCATCAGAGAGACGAGCCTCCGCATTCCAGCTATGTCGTTGTCCAGGGGAATTGGCTCATCGTAGGCCAGGCAGCCCCAGCCTGACTGGGCCAGTTCGGACCGGAAGATCTGGGCTGCATCGATGCCAAAGGCATCGTCGCGATACAGCAGTCCAAACCAGGTCCACTCGAACCGTCTCATGATCATGAGCATTGATTGCACCTGATTGGATGAAGAATGGAGGCCGATAAAACCAGGAAAAGATCTCATTGTCATTTAATTCTTTGGCTATATAAAGATCGTGAAAATGTGTGCAAATATTTGATTATATTACTCAAATCTTTGCTTCTGCCCTGGGGGTCCCCAAACACAATATTTTCATGGTGGGGGGTCAGCGGCCAAATACATACATCTTAAAGGGTCCTTGACATGAACATTTTCAGCACCACTGATATCAGAAATCTGTCAGGATTTTACTAGGAATAATGTGTACTGATTCGCTTGATGTTTAGACAAAATTTGTAGCACAGTGTGTTCGTGATTTGAGGCATTTTGATCAAAATTGAGCACAAACTTTGGAAGTCAATCTTAGCCAATCGGGATAGAATATGAAAAATTTGAAAGGACCGTACAATGACTATAGAGATACTGTGTAGCGATTTGCATGATCTTTGGGCAAAATCTGTATTAGTACCTTCAAAAAATATATATTTTTTTCTAAAATAAGAGGTTCACAGGTTTTGCCTCTATCATGCCTCTTGGCTTAAGGAATGAATTGCACGACCCCCCCCCCCCAATCCCCCAAGGAGAAGCAACAGGAGAGGTGCTTCAACTATGTGAACGCGGCCTAATGATTGTCTTTTGATGCAGTCAACAGAGACATTAGGCTCCAGCAGTAACAGTGTGTAGAATATGGTTGTACTACTCAGAGGTTCACCTGCACAGTGTTACTTATGACTGTACTGAAGAAGGAAGGGTGTTTGGTCCGGTCACTCAGACAGGAACACATGGCATAGTAACTGACCTGGAAAACACACACAACATCTGTTCTGTAAAATGCATTATTGTTTTTGTGTACACATTATGTATTTAACACTAGAGGAGTGAGGACTGAACAGGCTGTTCTCAACCTGTCACTAATCTCAACAGCTTGAAGAAGGTCTCTCGACCGAAACACTGCTTAATTATTAAACAAGGCGAACCTCGGTTCGAAGTGAAGCGGTGGACAGATAAAACCTCCAATAGCACATGAAACCAAGTCATTTGATGAGACGATCAAATTGTACATGTTCCTCTCCATGCTGACTATAGCAAAGTTAATAATTATTTAGTATAAACCATGCTATTACCTATAGGGTTGAATTGTCATGTGAAGCTTCACCAATCCAATGCAATAGGTGAGACCTATGCAATAAGTGAGAGCTATTGCATATTTGAAAAAGCCTATTCATTCTGGACTGATATTTTACACATACGGGACAGGAAAAACCTGTTCATTCTGGCCTGGAGTGACCATATATGGACATAAGGTAACGGACATTGTGTTTTTGAAAAACCCTGTTCATTCTGGACTGAGATCACCATATATGGTAATTAAACGGACATTCTGTTTTTGAAAAAACCTGTTCATTCTGGACTGAAATGACCATATATGGGCGTGATACACAGAAAGCCATTCATTGGAGGTAACGGACATTCTGTTTTTGAAAAAACCTGTTCATTCTGGACTGAAATGACCATATATGGGCGTGATACACACAAAGCCATTCATTGGAAGCGGTTTCCACCGCTTCAAAAATCAAACCTCGGTTCGAAGTGAAGCGGTATGTGTTCTAGAGCTTCAGAATTCTGAATTCTGAATGAATGAATGATTTTATCTGGAGGGCCGAATTGTGTGAAGCTTGACCAATCCTCAAAGTATGGTCTCATTGGACATTTTTAATCATCCAATCATCAGACCGGGATGGACACTACACACATATTATGGACGTACAGGACAGATAAAACCTGTTCATTCTGGACTGGAATGACCATATATGGACGTGGGGGACACAAATGGGACACACATTTACGGACAGATAAAACCTGTTCATTCTGGACTGAAATGACCATATATGGACGTGGGACACACATGGGACACACAAAGCCACTCCTTGGAAGCGGCTTTCACCGCTTCAAAAACTCTTGAACTTGCAAGTGGCAGTGTTGGTCTCTTTTTAAGATTCCCACTTTGAATCCTGAAAAGTAACACGTTTTGGACGTATGAGATTTCCAACCGACAGAGACCATAAACATCCTCATCAATAGGGTGATGGATGGACAGTGGTGCAAAGTAACTAAGTAGAGTGTACTTTAGTACAGTTTTGAGGTGTTTGGAGTATTTCCAGTTTCCAGTAGGGGAGAATGGGGTAAAGTGAGACACTTTTTGCATTTGCTCCCCTCTAGGCCAGATAAAAGATATATCAGTAAACATTTACACATTTCCCATTCAACCTGGATGTTTCCTAACAATGGAAATGATCAGATGTCAGATCACTTTACCCCAAAGCATTTGTCTCACATTACCCCAAAGCCACATTTTGGGGAAAAGGACATCTCTTCAGCTAGCATCTGTCGCATGGATTTATATGTTGGTAGTTCATCAACATGTGTGATAAAAGCTGAATCGATTTGCTTTGACACAACAGCTGAATAGGTTGACAGCAACTTATTCAGCTGACAGCAAGAAAATGCAAAAAACATATGTAAAAAGCATATTTACTACAACACCATGAGGTCCTCTCCTTCATGGCAAGGGGGAAATTGGAGGGTCTTGATAATGGGTGTCTCACTTTACCCAGTGTCTCACATTACCCCACTCCCTACTTTTTTTTCACCATGAATTAATGCCCTACTTTATCATACTGCAGTGTCACACAAAAGCTTCTAAAGTAGCAGATCTGCAAGCTTGAAACGTTTGAGCTGCGTTTTGAGCTTTTTGATACTTTTGAATAGTTATCCATCCGACAGAGACGATAATGAACATCCTCATCAAAAGGATGACTGATGGTATAAGACTCACCATGGGCACTCTGTACAGCCCTACCACACTGGAGATGGCAACAGAATGCGCCGCAAAGCTGTCACCCACGATGCCCAGCACCGGGGGAGAGCCCACGCAGCTCTCGTCCAATCGAAACCGCTCCTGTCTCCCGCTGACCAATGACAGCGCTCCGCTGAACGCGATTCCAATGGTCCAACAGTTGTCGTAGATCCTATAGCCCAGAGAGACGTTGGGGAGCAGGCTGGGGTTTCTGTTGATCTCTGCCACTGCGAAGGCCATGGTCTGAGCCCACCTGAACATGGCAATGTTTAAACTGTACACACACACACACACACACACACACACACACACACACACACACACACACACACACACACACACACACACACACACACACACACACACACACACACGGTCTGAGCCCACCTGAACATGGCAATGTTTAAACTGTACACACGCACGCACACACGCAAACACACGCACGCAAATTGATTGATTGTTTGAACACTTAATTAGAGTTTGCATAGGAAAAGGTACAGTTTCATGACAGTACAGTTCACTGGTACAAGGTCAAATAAAAGGATACACTCAAAAATGCTTTTGGGCTTGTTTCAATTGGGATCCTTTTTTTTTCTTTACTCATTACAGAATTACAGACAAATACTGTACTATGCAGAAAATTCCTTTGAAGCCTTCGGTAGGGTATTCCACATGTTAGCGGCATAGCATTTGACATTTTCTTTTTTTCTTTAGCCAAATCTGGGTTGGACGTGATCGGCTGAGCTGCCTCTGGTGTTGTGATTGTGAACATGCTTGACGTTTTGGAAGTCATTTTTCAGGTACATGGGTATCTTGGAGGTGTAGTGTATCTTGTAGACCAGGCCCATTGCAAGATGCTGTACTCTGTCAGCTAAACCGTGAGCCACCCCACGGTTAGAAAGTGATTAGCGGTAAAGGTGATACACTTTAAAAAGGAGTAGTTCACCCCAAAAATGACCAATTTTCTATCAATTACAGACCACATGAAGCCTTGAATTCATGGAGACTGTTTAGTTTTTGTCAAGTTCCTAAGCCAAAAAAATATATATATTTTTGTATTCAAGTATTTGTATTGCTTTTACAACAAATGTCACACACAACATAAAAAACAAACAAACGAAGAAGACAAAAAAACAGACCCAAAAAGCAAAGGCAGTTGAAATAATTTGATGATTGGCGAGGAATCTCCTATCGGAGACATTAGCATCTTTCTACTGGTCATCAAATGCAATGTTTAGGGTGAACTACTCCCTTTAAACTTTGTAGAAATAAAAAAACGTCAACTCATTCTGAGGTAACATGAAGCAAAACAAAGTCCCTGTTCCCTTGTTTTCAATTGTACAGAATGTGTAATATTGCAGCCTAATTGTAATATTGTACAGTGTGCGTGCGTGCGTGCGTGCGTGCGTGCGTGCGTGCAACTCACCCATAGCACGTGGGGACCTTAGGCCCGGAGGTGAAGGACAGATCAGGGAAGACATGGGAGAAGGAGATGGGAAACAAGCCTCCCAGAACCAAGTCCCCAGGCTGGTACATGCTGTTGAGATTGAACTGAGCCTGTAACTCACAGGAGGAAGAGGAAGCTGAGGAAGACAGAGCAGAGAATGAAGAAGAGAACAGTATCAAGTATGAAAGCAGGTGTGTGTCTAGAGAAGCCCTCATGACTGTCCTGCTCTGTCTAACACCCCCTCCCCTCTCCTCAATACATTGTCCAGTTGTGAGCTTTTATACACAGTGCTGTGCCAGCCTATGGTAATCTGTCACAACACCCTGTGCCACCTCATGGCATGACGTAATGTTTCACCAACGCCCACCTGAGCAGAGGCAGAGGCCGTGCTTATCATTCAATACGTTAATTATGTCAGGCGTCAATGACAGTAAACAAGTGTAAACAAGCGGCTACATACAATGATTATTTGTATTATTATAATTATTATAACAGTGTTATCATTAATAAAAAAATGTATTGTTATTGTCTCCGCCAGGCCAAAGGCCTGAGATTATGTTTTCGCACCTGTCCATCTGTGTGTGTTCCGGCTGTCTGTGTGTCTGAACAGAACCAACCGACCGATGGGCATTTGATTTGACTTTGCACGCACACTCCCTGTAGAGCTCTTACATGTTTCACATCGGCCTGTTATGGCTTCAGGGTGGAAACGTCATGTTTTGCAAATAAATGCGTTCTTTTCCATGTAGCTGGCAGTGGCATGCTACATGCTTTTACCAATGTTAGCCTTAGTGACTAACATTTACAAAAGTGACCCATGGCCGACTAGATAGATAGATAGATACCTTTATTATCCCAAGGGGGAAAATCAGTTGCCCAGAGGCAGCACAGCAGCATAAGGTTATTTACAAATTTACAGAGAAGTAATAAAAAGATAAAAGATTAAAAAAAAAAAAGATAAAAAAAAAAAAAACTACTCGAAAGGAAAAGAAACTAGAAAGGGTGTCACAGCCAGACGCACATGAGCACCCTCGCTGGAAGGTCCTTAGAGGTCAGAGTCAGTACAACTATAGTTCCGTCATCCTAGGTTAGGAAGGTAGTCCTCGTCAATCGACCGTTGTGTGTCTCGTTGTACAGCTTAAGGGCAGCCGGTAGAACCCATGGTCAATGTGTGGCTGCCAAATTAATATTCGAATATCGGATATTCGTCGAATATGGCGAAAAAATGCATATTCGATTATAAAAATGTATATTCGAATTATTAAAAAAAAGAAGAAAAAAGCAAAAAAAAAAAAGAAAATCCGGCCATGCACCGTTGTAGGCCTACTAAGAATATAACTCTCGGCCACACGTCTTCTAGGCCTACTCTTGAAGTAATAGCTCTCAGTTATGCTTGTACTGGAATTATATAACTCTCTCTCACCCTGCTCTCTCATCACACACTGTGATTTGAGAGCTTCAGTTCACCCACTCTGTCTGTGACTAACAAACAAACTATTGCAGAAAAGATATCTTTCTGCTAATTTGCCATCTTTCCCTTGCAATGAAGGAAGGAACTCACCATCATATCGTTGTCTCCACGGCATTTCCAGGCTAAGAAAATGTAAATCCATCTCAAGGAAAGTAAGCATGCAGACTTTTGCGGATCTAGCGTTACATTGAAACAGGTGACCTATGGAATAACGTTACCCCAGGAGGAGCTGTTGCGTAGTACACATGGTCACAATTCTGTGTGATACAGTTGACATGCATCTTCTACTGCTCAATGAGTACACAATGCATGCTGCCTGGATGTAATAATATATAATATGTATTATGTATATATAAATATTGTATGTTTTTATAACTTTATAATATTTTTTGTATTGTTCCTGTAAAAAATATTATATATATATATATATATATATATATATATATATCAAGGAAAATAAATACTTAATATTAATATTAATAATGATTAATATATTCAATATTCGAGACAATTTCTAAGACCAATATTCGAATTTCATTTCTGAGGAATATTGGCAGCTCTAATGTGTATTTTAAGGCTGGGCAATATTAGGAAAACCTTTCATATTCCATAACATTGTTGAATACCTCGATATTGATATTACTCACGATATTAGTAAAACAATTGCATTATATATGTTTTAAATGTTTTTCTGCTTTAGGTCCACTGCCTGCATAACCCAGATAACGAATAGCATATCCATGCATGCACACAGTACACATAGAAAAAAGAAATGAAATGCTGTATTTCCATTTACCAACAATGGTTTTATTGAAATGACCACACCTGGTTACAGATGGACTTCTTTTTTGCATCATGTGCATGCATAGAGTGTCTGTTAATTAATTTGACACATACACCAATACCTCATTTCAAGCCGTCTTCATCGATACGTATACCTTGCATGTTGATACCTCGAAATAGTGTATATATACTGTAAGTATGTACGTTAGCTTTTTCAGATTGTTCAGATTATTGTTATTTCACCAGGTCTACATTAGCAACTATTTACCCACTGTAGGTCATTACATGAATTATGGGTTTTAGAAAATCATATCTTTGTTTCTGAGCTTTGCTCATTCAGACAGTAGGAGCGAGATCATTTAGCGACCTCCAACCTGGTCGCAACCTGGTCGGTAGTTTTCACCGACCGGGTCGCTAAATCTACCGACCGGGTCGCTAAATCTACCAACCGGGCTGCAAAATCACTGACCAGGTCGCTAGATCTACCGACCGGGTCGCTAAATCTACCGACCGGGCTGCAGTTTTAGGTTGGTAGATTTAGCGACTCGGTCGGCAGATTTAGTGCCCCGGTCGGTAGATTTTAGTGCCCCGGTCGGTAGATTTAGCGACCCTGTCAGTGATTTTGCGGCCCGGTCGGTGATTTAGCGACCCGGTCGATAAATTTAGCGTTAGCGACCCGGTCGGTGATTTAGGGTTGCGTCGGCAGGTTAGTTACTGTGGTACGGTTACTGAGGTTAAGTTTAGGGTTAGGATTAGGGGTAGGGTTAGCAGCACGTTCGATGGATAAGCGACCCGGTCGGTGGATTTACCTACCCGGTCGGTGGATTTAGCGTCCCGGTCGGTGGATTTAGCGTTCCAGTAAGTGGATTTAGCGTCCCGGTCGGTGGATTTAGCGACCCGGTCGGTGGATTTAGCGACCCGGTCGGTCGATTTAGCGACCCGGTCGGTGATTTACCGGCCCGGTCGGTAGATTTAGCGACCCGGTCACTGAAAACTACCGACCAGGTTGCAACCCGGTTGGAGGTCGCTAAATGATCTCGCCCTCTCTCCATTCAGAACGAAGGCAGACCATTACCCAGCTGGGTAGTGACTGTGTGTGCATGTGCGACTGTGTGTGCGTGTGCGACTGTGTGTGCGTGTGCGACTGTGTGTGCGTGTGCGACTGTGCGTGCGTGTGTGTGTGTGTGTGCGTGCGTGTGTGTGTGTGTGTGACGACATCTGGCCCAGGAATGATGAAACACCAGCTCAACAGGTGCGATGTTGGAAGTTAATTAACTCGTCACCTCTTAACGAGGGGAACGAGTCACTGGAGATCTGCTCTGAACATGTTCTAATTAATAAACAACATGTGAGTGTCATGTAGGGATGGACAGACAGCAGTACAGTAAATCAATAATACAACAGAATGGGGGTGAGTCTGCAGTTCTAAGTGCAACAGGGAGTTCATTCCACAGTTTGGGGGCCAGGAGGGAGAAGAGTCTGGGACGCGTGGAGCGTTTGTTCCGGATGTTTTAGCGAAGGGGCAATTCTCGCTATTTCTATGTGTCATTATTTCGACTAAGGGTTAGGGTCAGGTTTTAGGGTTAGGGTTAGGCATAGTTTTACTGAGGTTAGGGTTAGGGTTTGGGTTAGGTTTAGGCATAGTGGTTAACATTCAACAGGTTAGCATTCACCCGCATCGAACAAATGCCTCAAATCATTAACACAGCATGTAATTGCTGTAAAATGTTACATGCACAACTCCACTAGGCTAAGGAAGAACTGCCACCCTATGTTTTTTTTTGTCTGTCTCATGGTGACACAATAACAGTCCGATTCGCATTTAGGCCTATAACTGGACTGATCGGCATGAAACCTTGCACCCACACTCTCTAGGACAGTGGTCTTCAATGTTTTCAGGCCAAGAACCCCTTAGTTGAGAAAGAGATGAAGCAGGGAACGCCACAACCTTTTCATAGAGTCTAGTTTCATTGTTTGACAGCACAATCATCAGTGTATTTTGGATTCATGTCAATTTGTGTTTTCTGATATTTAACCACTTGAACAAGCTCACAACTAGGGTTGGGTATCGTCAGCGATACTTTTAATGGTATCGATTCAATGACGTCGATACTATCGGTATCGGTTCACGTAAAAACAAACGATACCTTGTTTCGATACTTTTGAATGCACCCCTTGCCGGTCGCATCTGTAAAATTGGGCTACTGAGAGTTTAATGACTGCTTTAGTAGGCTACACTCGTTACTGTGAAAATAGCCAAGAATAGCCTATAATGTTTATTATTATGATAATGATCCAACGTCTATAAAATAGCCCATAGAAAAAGGCAAATAATAATTATAATAATAATAATAAATAAAAAGTATCGAAAATGGTATCGAAAAAGGTATCGTATCGATTCCCAGGTATCGAAAAAGGTATCGTATCGATTAAAAGGTGAACGATACCCATCCCTACTCACAACGCCTCACAGTGCGAGGCGTTGTGAACTTGTAGATCGGCTATTTTTGGCTAAAATTCTCCGAATATGGACGTTAGGGTTCAAGTGAACATAAAAAAAAGAAGAAGAAAAGTTTCTGTCACCCAAAGATTTGGAGGACCCCCTGTAGTAACTCTGAAGACCCCCTAGGGGTCCCGGACCCCTTATTGAAGACCCTAGGTGTAGGAATAAACCTCTACCCCAAAATGTCCACATCCACCACCAGGAGGCCTATTTTTGCTGAACCAATGTGTTGGATATTACTGTCCAAACATCACACCAATCAGCACACATTATCTTTATAGTAAATAATGAATGCATTGTCAGAATGCCGTCAAACCTTCCATTCAGATTCTCACTAGGCCAGAAAAAATGCTACCCTATACATTTTTCAAATAGGCCTCATGGTGGCGCTTTGACAGGCCGATTCATGCTTTGGCCGATTGTTTAGGTCACACAATCAAAATATATTTTTTTCCCTTGGATTCCTTGGATCATTACAGAACTCCCCAAATAAGCCACGCCCATGTTCACCTCCACGTGAAGGCGCTACAACAGCCCACTAACGTTTTGGCCTAAAATACCTATTAGTATTTTCTTAAAAATAATACTCAATTGAGCATTTCATTATTTCCAGGCAATACATCTAAATAAACTACCACATTATTAAGCCCTTTAGCAACAATTCACCCTTTGTCAAGTCCCGCCCGTTGTCCCGCCTCTCTTCACACCCATTGGTTGCTGTGTCTTGGTGGGACACTAGGTGGGACACTCCATCCACTAAGCTTTTAATTCAGTTGCTATTCAGTCGTGTTGCTATTCTGTGTGTTCAATTCTAATTTCAACTCAGAATGTTTTTAATTGTTTTTATTTCTCCAAAAATTATGTTTTTGCAAATTCAACATAAAAAAGTTGGAAACAGGGCCGGTATAATGTATAATGAACAAGGAATTTCAGCCATGTGTTTTCTCCCAATAATGTTGAATCTTAATCTGAAATGTTAGATTTCAGATCACAAATCTGCAGGTCTAGGTAAAGGATTTTTATTGCTTGTCTTGTTTATTTCGTTTTTTCCTTGTACTTTGTCTATATGTACCTGAGTCTGCTAATTACATTGCACCACTGTTCCCTAGAAGAATCATGGGGACACACTAACTGTCAAAACATCAAACATTAAGGCCACTGTTTTTTTTTATTAAAAGAAGAAATGAATACTTTCCTAAAATCCATAATACTTTCATGACATAATAGTTTTCAATGTAGCTCTGGTGAGATAGTGACATTGATATATTACAGGACATAATGCAGCAGTGTGAACACAACACGATTTTGAAATGAAACGTTATGCCCTGCCCCCTAACTCTGCATGCCCGGGTGGATGTCATGAAAGATTACGTGATGACATAGATTGGCACACGGGGGATACGGCACTGTTTATAAAACGTGTAGCAAGTGGACAGAGCGGATTTAGAAACAGGGGGTTTTTATGACAGAGGAGGAAAGTCATGAGGGGTTCTCCAGACACACACCTGCTTTCATACTTGTACTTGTACTTGATATTGTTCTCTTCGTTCTCCCCTCTGTCTTCCTCACCTTCCTCTTCTTGTGAGTTGCAGGCTCAGCTGAATCTCAACAGAATCTACCAGGACGGGGACTTCATTCTGGGAGGCTTGTTTGAGATTCACCTCTCCTCTGTCTTCCCTGAGCTGTCTTTCACCTCCGAGCAGCAGGACCCCGTTTGCTATGAGTGAGTATACTGTAGCGAAGAGGAACAGCAAGCGAGAGACATGGGAGACATCGTTTTGATGTATCACACCATAAGATTATTTGGTGTATATTGTTTCACAAAGATCAATATGCAAGGTTACTGTGGCATAGGGATGGGACGTTAATGGTTATTATCGTTTATCATGATTAAAAAAACAAAACAACACTCACACTAATCGTATTGTGGAGATTTTAATTCATCGAGAAATTGTCCTCTGTCATACACTATCGGATGAGGATAGGTTGTCCTCTGTCATACACTATGGGATGAGGATAGGTTGTCCTCTGTCATACACTATCGGATGAGGATAGGTTGTCCTCTGTCATACACTATCGGATGAGGATAGGTTGTCCTCTGTCATACACTATGGGATGAGGATAGGTTGTCCTCTGTCATACACTATGGGATGAGGATAGGTTGTCCTCTGTCATACACTATGGGATGAGGATAGGTTGTCCTCTGTCATACACTATCGGATGAGGATACCTAACCCTAACCCTAACCCTAGGGGGATGAGGATAGGTTGTCCTCTGTCATACACTATCGGATGAGGATAGGTTGAGCTGCAAATTCAGTAGGCTATACCACTTAAACCCTCTACGTATACTGGTACTTCAATTCACTTCGATTCACCAAAACATAGCAGATCTACAAGCTGTTGTGAGTATGAGTGTGAATGTGTGTGAATGTGAATGTCTGTGTCTTTATGTATTATATGTCATAAAAAGCAATAAAAATATATATATAAAAAATACAAGCTGTTGTGAGCTTGTAGATCAGCTAGGGATGCTGCATGGGGGTTGATGTGTTTTTAAGCATAATTTCGATTATTGTGATAATAGCGTTAATCACAATTATTCTTGCCACAGTAATCGTGACATTTAATGTTCACATCGTCCCATTCCTACGGTGGCATTTTATGTCTTATAGTCTTATAGGTCGAGTGCACACACAGATCCCCTTTAGGGATGGGACGATATGAAACTTTCATATCACAATTATCGTGACAAAAGAAATTGCGATTTATGATATTATCGCAATAATCAAAATCCATTATCCGTGGGCGGAACATTTGCCAAAAAATAGCAGATCTACAAGCCCACGACGCGTCGCAATGTGACACGTTTTGAGCTTGTAGATCGGCTATTTTCTCTATTTTCACCAAGAGTGCCCTTTTAGAAATGTCAGCCCCTGCTCCTCTAACAATCCCTTCACATCCGTGGTCTTTATAGCTTTCACATTGAAGGCTTCAGGTGGGCTCAGACCATGGCTTTTGCCATCGCTGAGATCAACAAAAACCCCAGTCTGCTCCCCAACATCAGCCTGGGCTACAGCCTCTACGACAGCTGTGTGACTCTGGGAGTGGCGTTCCGCTCGGCCGTGTCGCTGATCAGCGGGAGAGAGCGGCGGATTCAGCTGGATGACGCCTGCGTGGGCTCTCCTCCAGCTCTCGGCCTTGTGGGAGATCACTCGTCACATTCCATCGCCATCTCTAGTATACTAGGTTTGTACAGAGTGCCCCTGGTAAGTGTCTTGACTTGAACCACCATCAACTATTTCGATGCTTAATTTTGTGCTTGTAATTTGCAGTAATGTGATTTAGGCTATACTGTATTTTTAACCAGTAAGACTCCCTAATCGGGGGATAAGCGACCGTTAGGTCACATGATACCGCTTTGCATGATTTGTGTGCAAAGTCAGTAGGGGCATTGGCAAAATATGCGTTTTGCAAAAATCGGCCACATGGTGGCGCTAGAAGAGGGCCATGTGCAGGTACATGTGAAGAGAGGTTTGATTCATCCTGGACCTGAGAGAGTCTAGTAATCATGTGGCCCTTGGTGTCATGAACACATTATTTTGATGTCATCTAATTGAGTGTTTTTGCAGAAAAATCCAAAGCTACAGGGGTTGACCGTTTTGACACTAAGGTCTCACAGGCACTTGTCCGCCAGGCAAGTGATCATGTACTGATCTGCCCACACAGGTCGTGCCCACTTGCCCGAAACGGAAACAGACCATTATAAATTGATATGTCGAAAAGAGAAAAAAGCATCCTCAAAATGTACATGTGCATAAAGTTTGGCATATTCTATACACCAACAACAACTTCTTTTTCCAGTAGCTGCTACTGTACTAACCTTTTGGCAAACATCTTCACAGTATGTTCTATGTGCAACAAGAGGAGCGAAAGACGAAGCAGCCCTACGTGGCGCCATCTTGGATTTCATAATTTGTCATGTCATTTGTCATGGTCTCTCTCTCTCCTCTCACATGCTTTGCTTGCAGGGGAATTTTGTCAAAGAACTGTAGGCCTTTATCAGTCTATTACAGGACATACTGTATTGTTCCTCCAACAGATCAGTTACTATGCCTTGTGCTCCTGTCTGAGTGAGCGGATCCACTTCCCTTCCTTCTTCAGAACCATCCCCAGCAATGCTTTCCAGGTGATCTTCTACTGATAACAGATGAGCTTGTATCAAGCAGTTCATGTTCCACAGACACATACCATTTGCTTGTGTGTATTAATTACCGCTGGAGCTGAAGGCTTCCGTTGACAGCACCAAAAGAGATGATTACACCTTTTTCATTGTGGAACCTGTGTACAAAATTCAGATTTACCATTTTTGATTGATTGATTGATTGAATATTTTCTAGACGACTGTAGCCTTATTTAACTGGAACTATAGTTGTACTGACTCTGACCTCTAAGGACCTTTCCAGGGAGGGTGCTCATGTGCGTCTTGCTGTGTCACCCTTTCTTGTTTTTCTTTTTAGTTTTTTTCTTGCACTGACCAATGGTCACTTTTTTTTTTTTTTTTTTTTTGGTTTGTCTCTGCACTATTATGTTGTGTTAGTAGTATTGAGTATTTTGCTTCTGTTTGACATTGTGGTGACATACTTGTAGCACTAGCATTGACTGTTATGGACACTTTTGTTTGGCATTGTATTGATAGTTGTGCATTTTGCATCATATAATGCTTTGTAGCATGCTGCAATACTAAAATATCTAAAAACACAGATTGAACACAAAAAATAAATCAGGATTGTGTTGATCGTGTCCCAAACAACAATAAAATAAGATCTGGTTGTCCCAGAGGTGAAATGGTTCTTTAAAGGTGTATTCAGTGATAATGAAAGTGGCCGGGGGTCATCTTGTTCCTTACTGGCCTTACAGCGTGGAAATGTTTAGTTTTTTATAGATTTTTTACACCATTATAATGTTCTCGTTTTGATCATTAGACCCAATCACTGAATATCGGTAGGCCTACATCTCCAGCTTCAGGATGTGTATGATACTGATTTACTACGAGACTGTGGCATTTTATGAGTTCAGTAGTATACAATCTAGGCATTTAGCAGACGTTCTTAATTCAGAGCGACTGTGGTTCTCAAAACTTTTATTTTGACCATCATAACTAAACATCATAACATAACTACGGCCATACTCTACTCTGATTGGTCGAGGACTGGCTGGCCACCTCTGAAAACCGAATCTAGCTATGCTCGTAACACGGGCCATGGTGGAAGTCCTTATATGGTCAGCACACATTCTAGTGAGGAGAATGAATGGAAAATGTACCAATTACATTTTTATTTGAATGAAATACAATCACTGAATATACCTTTAAGTATTGGATTTTTTTTTAAATATGGCTGTTTCACTTATGAGCATTGACTGTTTTTGACACTTTATGTACATATGCTTCGTTCCCTTTCTTTGGTGTACCTTGCTCTTAACTGTACGCTGTTCATTTTTTTTTTTTTCATACTTCTCTGTAACTTTGTAAATATCCTTAAACTGCTGTGCTGCCTCCGGGCGACTATCTATTGTATTGATATTTTGTGAAAACAAGCACAAGTACAGTTCAATACAAGGTCTGCTAAGAGGATTTTAAACCCGAGAAAGCACAATGGCTTGTTACATTGGAGTCCTTTGTACTCAATTAATCGAAAGATGAACATGAATATACAGTACATGTGTGTTAATAGAAAAAGCACTATTGAAGTCAATATTCTAACCAAGACACATCCCTGCATTCTCTATCCCAGGGTTTCCCAACGTGGGTGCCGTCAGAATAATCTGATAATATTTGGAATTCATCAATACCACTATACATCAATATCAATTTTCAATTCAAAGGAGCTTTATTGGCATAAGAAAACATACGTTTACATTGCCAAAGCAAGTGTCACAAATACAATTAAAAACAGTTGAATATCACAATATCACTACATCAATATCACGGCACTATGCTTAGTAAAACAGTCATGACTTGCACTGTACTTGATGAGTTCTTTTTACATCTACAGCCAACTCTCCTTCACCAAAAATAGCAGATCTACAAGCTCACAACGCGTCATGTTGTGACGCGGAGGCAGGGGTTCAAGTGGCATCAAGTGTCAGGTTATGTTCAGTCAGTAGATGATGGAAACTGATGTTTCTCTGTGACACCTCAGGCATCTCAGTGTCTCAGGTGGAAAGATGTGCATATTTACGTAGCATAATAATATAAGCAGGCCTGGAAATGGAATTTCATCATTTTAGGGGCAAGGCCACTTGGTCTTTGGTGTTGTAAATGTTTTGAGGGCACAAAGGCCAAATGCCAGGGTAGGAAGGCCATAAAATAAAACAAGATTTTGGTCCATTGAAAGAATTAATTGAATTTAAGGGTTAAGGATCATTTTACATTTAATACGTAGACTATCTGCAGTGAAATAAATAAAATATGGTATTTACAATCTGATCCATTCTCAGCCCATTGCCCAAAAAATGGGGACTCAACAAAAGACATGACAAGAAAGAGACAATGGTGTCAACATATTGACAAGAACGAGACACTGGTGTCTACATGTTGACAAGACAGAGACAGCAGAAAGTGGTACAGTCAGATGGGGCATTAAGGCCACTGTGGTTTCAGGTCATGCCATTGGTTTGAGGGGCACAAGGCCAAACTGAGGGGCAACGGTGGCCATGGCCTTCATGGCCTCCATGAAATTCCTGCCCTGGATGTAGATAGATAGATAGATAGATAGATAGATAGATAGATAGATAGATACCTTTATTATCCCAAGGGGGAAATTCAGTAAAACCCAATGTAAGATTCTAAAAATGAACAGTGTAATTCAGGGGTGCCGTGGATGAAAACGTATTTTTTACAGGGGTGACCTGAGTAAAAAATAAATAAACCCCCTGCTCTGACCAATCAGGTTGAGGCCATGCTCCAGATCATGAGACGGTTCGAGTGGACGTGGGCGGGGTTGCTGATCAGTGACGATGCCTACGGTCACGACGCTGCGCGGATCTTCCAGTCCGACTTGAGCCAGTCTGGTCTGGGTTGTCTGGCCTATCTGGAGGTCCTGCCCTGGGACAACGACCCAGCTGAACTCCGGAGGATCGTCTCTGTGATGAAGACTTCCACAGCTCGTGTGGTCATTGTATATGTATACGGCATCCGCATGGTTAAACTGATGGAGGAGGTTGGTGCTTATGAATATGATCCATGTTAATTTAGTGATTCATTATTATATAAGGAATCTGGGATGAGTTATACTGAAAATAAGACCCCTTTCCACATATAGGCACACTGTGAAAAAATGGATTGAGAAAAACGTTCTATTCATTCAAATGGCAATGGAAACATTCATATTAAAATATGATATATTTAATATATATTAAAAACAACATGATTGAGACTCGCACATAACAACTTCAATAAACTTCATGAATAATACATTATAGAGAAGAGAAGTAAACAAACAAACACACAAACAAACAAACACAAGCATCAAATTACACATTTTTGGAATTAAAAGTGGTGAAGATTCCTCTGTAATAGTGTGGGCTGCAGTGAAAACAGTACACAATGTTCAAAGCCTCTCCAGAGGTATTGAGATGGACATATTCATCATTAATGTGTTCTTTTCATAGTGATGATCACGTTTTTATGTTCCCTTTCACCTCAGTTGTTCTCTGAACAATAAGCAAACAAATAATTGTGTTAAAAAATTATAATATTTAGAAAATGGACGTAAGTGATGTAAAGTATACTGTACATGATCTGAACATTCCACAATCAAGTCTAATATTTCTACAATCTACAATTGCTACAAAACCTGTATACCCAGATGTTTAAATGTTAATGTTAAGTCTGATAATGATGTACGGCCCATGTTCAAGTCATGTGTACTTTATTACTTAAAGGAGTAGTTCACCCACAAAAATATAAATTAAACACGCCATCATTTTCTTTTCTTTATTATTATTATTATTTTTATTTTTATTTATTTTTTGGCAATTTTGAGCCAGTAATTTGATGAGCGGGGTGCTCAGTAGAGACATTAGCATCGTTCTGCCGGGCATCAAATGATTCACTCAGGAATGTGACAAAAACAAAAGAAGTATCCATGGATTCAAGGCTTCATGGGGTGTGTAATTGATAGAAAATAAGTCATTTTTGGGTGAACTAGCCTACTCCTTTAAGACCATTTTTCATATGTTTTCTTTTTTTAAACATTGTTAGACTACTTGTATCCATGTTTCGGTACTATTGTTATTGTTGTTGTTGTTGATCCCAATCTCCAGGTGGCCAGGCAGCATGTGACAGGTCTACAGTGGATAGCTGATGTGGGCTGGGCCAACGATCCCAATCTGCAGACTCCAGAGTTCATGCCGTATCTTCGAGGCACCCTGGGCGTGGCCGTGCATCAAGGAGAGATACCTGGGCTCCGGGACTTCCTGTTAAAACTACATCCTGGAAACGACAGCCACGGAAACACACTAGTGAGTCCTTTTGGTTTATGGACACCTCAGTGTTTCATTTTCTCTAATTATTTTCCTAAATTCAAAGGAGCTTTATTGGCATGAGGAAACAAACGTTTACATTGCCAAAGCAAGTGCCTCTGCTCTGACGCACTCGGAAGCAGGGGTGAAAGTGAATGGGCCGGAACGGCATTCCGTTAAAAGATTCTCCGGCAAGAACTCCCAAACACTTTCACCCCTGCAAGCATGCAGGGGTGAAAGTGCTTCAGAATGCTTCAGACACCCCAGAGCCGGAGGAGGCGTCTACCTTTTTATGTCTATGATCCGAGAGGTCTTATATTTCAGTTCAAGCCTCCTGATTTGTTTATTTCAGGTGAGGCAGTTTTGGGAGCACACATTTCGGTGCAAATTTGCACCCCTTCCATCAGAGTGGGTGGATGCTGGTGGAAGGGTGTGTTCTGGACAAGAGGACCTGGGAACAGCAGAAACTAAACTTCTGGATGTGTCTGATCTCAGGCTGGAGTACAATGTGTACAAGGCTGTGTATGCTCTGGCCCATGCCCTCCATGACATGTTGCAGTGTGTGCCAGGAAGAGGGCCTTTCACTGGGCACAGCTGTGCCAGTTTGCAGACCATACAGCCATGGCAGGTGTGATATCACTACAAACTTTACTAATGTTTCTAGTAGCCTATGGTTTAATGTAGAATAATAATGCATGCACATATGGTGTTTGTGCATGAATGAGCGATGGATCAAGCATTTTACCCAGTGTGCATGTGTTATGTGGGATAAGAGTGAATACCACTATGGAATTACTGTGTACTAATGTTAGGGATATGTAGAGGTCAACCTTCCCCTGCTTGGCTTAGCTGCCAATAGTCTTATCAAGCTCGTCCTCACCTACAGTACATACCTGTGGTTAGGACACACCCGGATACCTTAGGGAAGCCCAACAATTATCTATGCATGGAGGAGGAGCTTATAGAGGAGTTCAGGACGACACAGGTCATGTTCTTGAGGGTCCGCAGTGATGACATCAACAGCCTGTGACAGTGCATCTAAGATTAAATAATAATATACTGTGAAAAGTTTGCTACCATTCAAAATGATTAGCTCGGCAATTACATGGGTCCCATGTGGGCTACATGTGGGATAACTGGGCATGGTTTGGAAGTGGGCTTCCCCACGTGGTTCCCACATGGGCTACATGAGGGCTAACTGGGCATGGGATGGAAGTGGGCTAGCCCATGTGGTTCCCACATGGGCTACATGAGGGCTAACTGGGCATGGGATGGAAGTGGGCTTGCCCATGTGGTTCCCACATGGACTACACATGGGCTTGGGATGGAAGTGGGCTGGCTGGGGGGCTCTCTCCATTCCGACATGTCGCCACTCCGACATTGACTTCTTATTGTCGGAGTGGCAAAACTTCCATAAAGGTTAAGGTTAGGGTTTGGAAAATGAAATAATAAAGGCATTTCAAATTGTTAAACGGAAAAGAGTGCCTTGGATTCTTCTTTAGTCTGAACTACTTTGTCTACAGTTTCTCTACAGATGAAAGGGTATTTGTCTACAGTTTCTCTACAGATGAAAGGGTATCTGTTTGTCATTTATATCTCAGTTGGCTATAATTACTTGTAGAGAGAGGAGAAGAGGAGCACTCAGCTTTTTAATCAAGATTCAAGAGTAGGCTATAGTCTCTCAGTTGCACGGTTCAAAAAACAACTATTTAGAAAAAGTACAACCAGCACTCAATTTGAAGATAATTCTTGTTTATTCAATGGTTTCCCCCCAGCAGCAGCTCAACACAGACGTTTCGACCCGGAGGCCTTCTTCAGCATGAAATAACATAATTAGTAATACCACATTCCTACTGAGGACCTGGTGATAGAAACAACGAGAGTGCAACAATACAAAGTGGAATGTATTTAACCAGTGTGCAGACTTTATTTACAGTTTGTTTATGTTGTATTATAAATACTGCATGGATGCAATTTGTGCAGACAATCTCTTGCTCTTCATTATTTTGCTCATCACTCTTTCTAGCTTGTGTATTACCTGGAAAAGATCAACTTTACCACATCATTTGGTGATCAAGTGTCATTTGATGAGAACGGTAACGCTTTACCAATCTGTGATATCATGAACTGGGCATGGCTCCCTGATGGAGCCACAAAGTTTCATAATGTAGGAGTGTTTAAAAAGTCAGCCTCCGCAGGTGAAGAACTCATCCTTGATGAAGACCGAATCTTATGGAGCTTTGAATCCACAAAGGTCATTTTGATGTTTTAAAATATCTAATATCTGTCTCATGATGTTGAATGTACTTTAGTTTGGACTGAAACGGATCATTGTTGCTTTCCTCTGTAGCCTCCTCGGTCGGTGTGCAGTGAGAGCTGTTCCCCTGGAACTCGTCTGGCCAGAAGGAAAGGAGAACCTGTTTGCTGCTTTGACTGCATTGCTTGTTCTGAAGGAGAGATCAGCAATGAGACTGGTAGGTTCATGTTCTTTATTAAGACTTCACGCTACTTTCTTAAGGATTATAATTACCTGTCTGTCCCTTTGATCTTCTTTTGTTTGTTAGACTCTACAGAGTGCACCAGTTGTCCAGAGGACTTCTGGTCCAGTCCCCAGCGTGACCACTGTGTCCCTAAGAGCTTGGAGTTCCTCTCCTACCATGAAGGCCTGGGTATCTCCTTGACAACCATCTCATTGATAGGCACACTTATCTGTGCCGTTGTCCTGGGAATCTTCATCTATCACCGAGACACACCCATGGTGCGCGCCAACAACTCAGAACTCAGCTTCCTTCTGTTGTTGTCACTCAAGCTGTGTTTCCTGTGTTCTCTTCTGTTCATTGGACGTCCCAGACTGTGGACTTGTCAGCTGAGACATGCAGTGTTTGGGATCAGTTTCGTGTTGTCTGTGAGTTGTATCTTGGTAAAGACTATGGTGGTGTTGGCCGTGTTCAAGGCCTCCAAACCTGGAGGTTCAGACATTAGGAGGTTTTTCGGTGCAATACAGCAGAGAGGAACAGTTCTGGCTCTTACTTCCATTCAGGCAATTGTCTGTATCGTATGGCTCGTTTCGGCCTCACCAACTCCTCATAAAAACACTCAATACAAGAGTGATAAGATAGTCTATGAGTGTGCAGTGGGATCAACAGTTGGTTTTGCAGTGTTGTTGGGTTATATTGGTATACTGGCTCTTCTCAGTTTCATTCTAGCATTCATGGCAAGGAATCTTCCAGACAACTTCAATGAAGCAAAGTTAATCACTTTCAGCATGTTGATCTTCTGTGCCGTGTGGATAGCCTTCATCCCAGCATATATCAGCTCTCCAGGCAAATATGCAGATGTAGTGGAGGTGTTTGCTATTTTAGCATCTAGTTTTGGCATTTTGTTGGCGCTATTTGGACCAAAGTGTTATATAATAATTTTGAAACCTGAGAGAAACACTAAGAAGTCCATCATGGGTCGCGGTGCCACCAAGACATAGAAGAAGACATTCAGTGATAAAACATTTTCTTTGTAGGTAGGGACAAGGAAACAAGTCAAATGACACCACCCACAAGACTGTATGACAGACAGTTGACGAGATAAAGCCAAATAAAGTTTCGGCCAATCAGAAGAGGGGGCGGGGCTAAGTTAAACCAATTAAGCTGAAGGACCCTGAAACAAGTCAAATGACTCCACCCACAAGTCTGTACGATAAACGTTTGACGAGATAAACCCAAATAAAGTTTCGGCCAATCAGAAGAGGGGGAGGGGCCAAGTAAACCAATTAAAATGAAGGACTGAAACAAGTCAAATAACACCACCCACAAGTCTGTACGACAGACAGTTGACGAGATAAAGACAAATAAAGTTTCTGCTAATCAGAAGAGGGGGCGGGGCTAAGTTAAACCAATTAAGCTGAAGGACTCTGAAACAAGTCAAATGACACCACCCACAAGTCTGTACGACAAACGGTTGATGAGATAAAGCGAAATAAAGTTTCATCCAATCAGAAGAGGGGGCGGGGCCAAGTTAATCCAAATAAGCTGAAGCACTCTGAAACAAGTCAAAATGACTCCACCCACAAGTCTGTACGACAAATGGTTGACGAGATAAACTGACTTCATGTTTGGTTTCGGACGTGGCGCCAAGAGACTTTTTTGTGAGTCCGGACATGATACAGGTGTGTACCAATTTTCGTCCTTGTAGGTGAAACCGTATAGTGGGGCTGCGCCATTGTAATTTTGTAGGGGGGCGCTGTTGAGCCATTAGGACAACAGCGCCAATCAAAAGGGGGCGTGGCCCTTTTTTAAATACGTAATTTATCGCCACTTGTGAATATGCATGCAAAGTTGCGCAACTTTTGGAGTACGTTTGGCGCCTCAAAAACATGATTCATTCGGCGGAAGAAGAAGAATAATAATCTTTACAATAAGTCAAAGCCTACTCTATCTAGCTTGCTGCTTAGCAAAAACACAACTCAAAACTATAATAGATTTTAGGGTTTAAAATACATGTTCCATGGACATAAAGAGATATGACACTTGGGACAACGCTTGATTAGCTTCACATCATGCAGGATCTACCTGTTTAGAACCGACTCAAGCAGCTAGCCAGGGCTTCCTGCAGTGGAGGTGCATGTGCAATTTTGGGAAGATCAGATGGTTGAGGCAGATCAAGTGAGGATGTCAGGGCTTGTGTACTCCACATCTGGCAAAGATGTGTGGAGTAGGGGGAGAGCAGGGTAAACTGAGACACCGGGTAAACTGAGGCACCCCCTGTATCTAGGCAATGGAACACATTTGTGGTCATGTGACCATTATATTTTCAAGCCCCCTGAATTTCCCCCTTGCCATGAAGGACCTGATAGTGCTGTGGAAAACATTATTTTTTTGCATGTAAAAGTACATTTTCTTGCTGTCAACATAATCAGCTGTTGTGTCCAAGCAAATTGATGCAGGGAGAACATTTTATATCATACATGTTGATGAACTACCAACTTATAAATCCATGTGATAGATGCTATAGCTGAAGATGTCCTTTTTCCCAAAATGTGGCTGTGGGGTAAAGTGAGACAATTGCTTCGGGGTAAAGTGAGACACTATCTCACATTACCCCAACATGATAGACAGGGAGAAAGCTGTAAAAACCTGATTAAAGTGTGTACCAAACTTTTCTCAGTTGATTCTTATGTATGTTTCCCTGTAGAATCCATTTTTGCAATATATTCTTTTGTATTGTGCATAACTAATGTGATAATAAGCATATTTGACAAACATGCTTATTATCTCATTAGTGACAACATAGACCCACATGTCATCAACACTATCTCAACAGGGGTCAGCACTTTCTGCATCATGGATTTTAGAAAATGAAGTTGATGTAATAAATATGTTTGACTATTCCCATTATTTCTTTAGGGCACATGAAGCTTCTGGCCTATGAAATTAGGCCAGCGTGGAAATGTCAAACGCCTCAGATCCGCAGGGGGTGAAATCTTCCT
The DNA here is from genome assembly GCF_963921795.1 of Nannobrachium achirus. NCBI lineage: Eukaryota > Metazoa > Chordata > Actinopteri > Myctophiformes > Myctophidae > Nannobrachium > Nannobrachium achirus. The sequence goes on along the minus strand of NC_137820.1, from coordinate 3,716,043 downwards.
GTCTTTTCTATGATGTAAAAATCATCCTACTTCCCACTTGATTTAATACCTCAGTAAAGATTTTTGTTTCTATGACCGCTTCCTAAAGCGGTGAACAGATCAACTTCAACTTTTCGGATTGCCTTGAAAGTTCACCCACACCTCAGAGAGTCTGTGGGTGAAGTTTCAAGGCAATCCGACAAACTGGAAGTAGGAACGAAGAAAAAAGAAGAAAACATCTGAAGTGGTCTTTAGATGAAATTGGAAGTTGGTGGGACCACGCACCAAGTTCAGAACCTGTAGCATGCTGGGTACTTGAGCCAAACCCCAGCCAATAAGAAGACAGAGTGGGTGGGGCATCAGCAGATTAAAGCCCAACACACCAAGCACACACCAAGTTCTGGGCCTGTAGCATGCTGGGAACTGAAGTCATGGTTGTTTAAAGCTCAGCCAATAGAGGGAATGCATGTGACATCATCGTACCTGGAAGTTATGCAGGAACGTCTACTGAGTGGCAAAGAACAGAGTCGGTAGGAGTGAGGAGTCAGGAGGAGAAGTTTCCCAATGAGTGCTTCCAAACTCCAATGCTTCATGTTGCTTTTGTTTTGCCACTCATTCTCATTCTCAGAGTGGCATATGATCTACTGGAACACAGAGGGTGGGGGCTAAAGCAATTACAGCTTGTCCCGTGAGATAACCCATCAATTTTGGGGGCTTTAGAAATTATTACAGCCTAACCATACTGGCTGCCTAAGAGTTATGGCTGACGATTGGAACACAGAAAGGGCGGAGCAATGTTGGGGCCCCTGGGTGCCACACGTGATTCCTGGTGTGACTATTCTGATGGCAGACCCCTGACCAGTGTTGGTGTTTATGCGGATTAGACCAATGGTGCACCTCATATGTAACGTTCCGCCCGCTTTGAATGGTAAAATAGTAGTAACGATATTGACGTGGTCATAACAAACATTTCTCCATATTATCGTGGGCCCGTGATCTTCGATAGGCAGATGCCGTGAATACCGATATGCATATTCTCCTAGTGAAGACAGTGATGACTGCCTAATCCTATATGCACCTGTACCTTGAAGTACTGTATGTGTGCCAAAACGTGAATCAGTATGTATAATAGCGCTTTCATAAGTCTGATTTAAAAAAGTGGGTGGCCTTTCTTCCATGGCCTTTACATAGTGGGAATGGGCGTGTAAGGTTTCATGGCGCTCGGACGCTGTGTTAATTATTAGTGACATTTTGTTCAAAACGGGCCACGTCCTCAAACTTTGGAAGCCAACCGTAGCCAGTCACAATGACATGAAACATCTGGCAGATACGTCTCCATCACATGACATCTGTAGGAGTAATAATAAAAAGCAATGTGTTTAGCAAAGATTTGCCTCTTGGTGGCACTACAATAGGCTGTTGTGAAAACTTTGGGGCATAGGTTATTCCTTGGCCTCACAGGAGTATGCATGCAACATTTCACACACACACACACACACACACACACACACACACACACACACACACACACACACACACACACACACACACACACACACACACACGCACACACAAACACACACACACACGCACGGACAGGCACGAGAACACAATCTCCGGCCTTTAGGGTCAATGACAATATAGGTGAAAGCAGTATGTGAGAGACAGCCTCTGACTCAGGCCCAAAGTTCCCTATACATGTCTTAAGAGGCCTGTGATGCAACAGACCTGAAAGACAACAAACGACAGGTTCCAGGGGGATCTGAGACGGGAAAACACGAAGAAGCGTTGGATTAGGATATTACAGGTGTTGTGGTGAGAGCGGAAAACAAGGGTGAAGCCTAAGGCAACTCGTCAACTCCCAAATGACAGCTCCATAGCAGACTGATGTCAGGCAGCCCAACACTCCCACAAACAACATGTTTGTGTGAGTGTTCGGCTGCCTGGCAGATGACATCAGTTGTTTTTAATTAATGAACTCAGGCCTCAGATACAGAGCATATCAACGGGCCATGTCAAAGCCATGAAGTTTAAAAGATTGCACAAATTAAAGGAGTAGTTCACCCCCAAAATTACTTTTTATCAATTACTCATGCTATGGAGACTTGAGTTCAATAAATATATGTTTTTGTATTTGTCGTAATCCTAAAACAAATCTGTGATTATATTAACCCCATTGATTCCGGATGGGGACCCAAATTGCATTCCGTAATCAATGGGGGTACATTTATTGTAATCAAATCATGGTGCGACAAATACCAAACATTTTTATTGAATTCAAGTCTCCATGGCATGAGCAATCAATAGAAAAAAAGTCATTTTGGGGGTGAACTACTCCTTTACATTTCAAAACCTTTATTGTTCAATCAGCCTTCTTGTTTTAGCTGTGTTAACTGCTAAAACATATATATATATATATATAGCTTAGATTGACTGGCCTAAATAGACACTAGACAGATGGGCCTTTATTGATCCCACATCATGGCATAAACACCGGACAAATACAAACAAGAGACATACATTAGTAATAGTAACATTAGTAACTAGAAAAGAAAATTTCTAAGAAATTTTAAGTGTGCCTGCAGCTCGCTAAGTCTGTGCAACCTTGTGTAGCGGTTGGTGTTAGCATTAGCGTTATTAACATTAGCATTTTTTGCATAAACTTCATATGACACCACCCACATGTCTGTACGACAAACGGTTCACGAGAAAACGGGTCACTTCCTGTTTGGTGAGGGGCACTTCCTGTTTGGCGAAATAGGCCCCAATTAAGTTTAAGGACTCTTAATCTTGTCATTTGACGCAACCCGCGTGTCTGTATGACAAACGGTTCACGAGATCAAGGGTCACTTCCTGTTTGGTGAGGGGCACTTCCTGTTTGGCGAAATAGGCCCCAATTAAGGTCATGGACGATTAATGAATTAAAGCTGCAAGCAGCGATGACCGGGCCCTCGCAGCTCTACCCACGTCACAAGGCCAGCAGCCAATCAGAAACCAAACAGGAAGTCAGCCATTTCGACTAATTAGTGGCGTTTTGGCGCATTTTTGGCCGTTATCACGGGTCGCACATTAACGACAGTTTTTTGAGAAAAAATTGTTTTGTGAGAAAAAAAAAAGTTTTTTGAGAAAAAAAAAACGTTTTTTGAGAAAAAAAAAAGTTGAGGAAAAATTTTGAGGAAAAAAAAAATTTGAGAAAAAAATTTTTTTGAGAAAAAAAAAATTTGAGAAAAAAAAAAATTGAGAAAAAAAAAATTGAGAAAAAAAAATTGAGAAAAAAAAAATTTGAGAAAAAAAAAATTGAGAAAAAAAATTGAGAAAAAAAAAGAAAAAAAATGTTTTGAGAAAAAAAAAATTTTGAGAAAAAAAGTTTTTGAGAAAATAAAAATTTGAGAAAAACATTTTTTTGAGAAAAAAAAAATTGAGAAAAAAAAAGTTTTGAGAAAAAAAAAATGAGAAAAAAAATTTTGAGAAAAAAAATTTTTGAGAAAAAAAAATTTGAGAAAAAAAAGTTTTTGAGAAAAAAAAAAATGTATGACACCAGCCGCGAGTCTGTACGACAAACGGTTCATGAGTTATAGAGGCACTTCCTGTTTGGTGAAGGGCACTTCCTGTTATAGAGGGGGCGGGGCTTAATCAATTACAGCTCATCCCTATTGGTCGGAAAAAGACCAAAGTTGTGTGAGCATTTTACATTTTAAATGACGTTGCTAGGCAAAAGTATGGCAGAGTTATGTGGCGCCAAAGTTTCTGGTTTTTTTTCGGAGTCCCCCATTCAAAGGCAATGGAGTTTTTGGGCGTCGTTTTTTGCGAATTACATCGCAATCGTATCGCGGATCGGAAAGAAAAGTAATAGCACACCATTCCCGGCCGAGCCGCACATTTTGATGTATATATTGCGGGGGTGGCGTAAATCGTGCGGCAGTTATTACGTGCCGAAGTTTCCCCCATTCTAAGTCAATGGGGTTTTTTGGCGTCGTTTTTTGCGAATTACGTCGCAATGGTAACGCGGATCGGAAAGAAAAGTAATAGCACCCCATTCCCGGCCGAGCCGCACGTTTTGATGTATATATTGCGTCGGTGGTGTAAATCGTGCGGCAGTTATTACGTGCCGAAATTTGCAAGGAACTTAATTAATTACTTACTTAAGTATGGGGGAGTACAATAAGTGTTTTGCCATTGCATGGCAGGCACACTTAATTAGTAAATAATTAGTAATTAGTGTATATATATATATATATATATATATATACTATAATTTTGCGAATGTCTGTCTGAGTGAGTGAGTGAGTGAGTGAGTGAGTGAGTGTCTGTCTGTCACAGCGTTTCTCCTCGGTGGCTGGAGCAATTGATCTGAAATCGCATCACCATCAGCATATGAACACACCTGACATAACTGTGAAGCCCGTTTGTCACTTTCACAAATCGTATGCTGTATATTCGCATTTTTATGGTGTATCTATATCTATTTAGCCTACAGTACCTTTTGTGACCACACATGTTAAGGGAGGGGCGCTGTTGTTCAGGCCATGCACAATCACACACAAACCCACACACACACACACACACGCACGGGGGGGGGGGAGTGTGTGTGTGTGTGTGTGTGCAGGCGGGCGGGCGGGCGGGCGAGGGGGGGGTTCTGGCCCTGTTACAGATGTTGTCCAAAAATCATGCAGATCGGTACACAGTATCTCTGTAGCCGTTAAATGGAACGGGTATTTCTTACATTGCTGCTCCTACATATTAGCATGCAAGCACCAGTTAAAGTTACTTTCCATCCCTCATATACTGTGTGCACAGTGCACATCCCATCACCCACACACTGCACATCATTTCGGAGCTCATATCTTTGAACGGGTAAGGGCTAGTATATATAATTAAGTGTGCCTGCCATGCAATGGCAAAACACTTATTGTAATCCGCCATACTTAAGTAATTAAGTTCCTTGCAAATTTCGGCACATAATAACTGCCGCACGATTTACGCCACCGCCGCAATATATACATCAAAACGTGCGGCTCGGCCGGGAATGGGGTGCTATTACTTTTCTAAGAGAAAAGTTGTATCGTTTAATTGATATTAAGATATTCTCGCAAACCATAGGGGCTACAGTTTCAAAACTTGGAGAGGAGATTTATAATGATATCAAGGATTAAATAAAAAAAAATTTCGTCAGTTGGCCTCATGGTGGCGCTATAACAGTCCACTTTACCTTTCGGCCTGTAACTCTTGAACCGTGGGTCGGAAAATTAAAATTCCTTTTTCCCTGGATTCCTTGGGTCATGACGCATCTCCTCATATAGGCCACGCCCATTTGCGTTAGGATAGATTTTCCGCCATTTTGAATTTTCTTCAAAACACACTTTTTGCTCCTTTTCCTACATATTTTCTCCAAATGTCACAAAAATCGATACACACGATCTATGGACTCATGCGATAAACATATTTAAACGATATTTTGATAGTCCATACCGTTCTTCCGTAACAGGGTTCCAAAGTTAGCGGGAGGAGCCCGTTTTGTAAGAAGTAGCCATAAATCACAAACGAAACATCCAGTCAACACCAAATTTTAACCACAAGTGGGGGGCGCTATACTGAACATATACCCAAAAGCATTTCCACTTCGACCTATAGGGGGCACCACAAACGCGCAAAACGTAACCGTTTCATGCCAAAACGTGTTTTTCAGGGGGAACGACCCTCTCAAAACGAAACACTAACACCAACCGCTACACAAGGTTGCACAGACTTAGCGAGCTGCAGGCACACTTAAAATTTCTTAGAAATTTTCTTTTCTAGTTTATGTATTTATTTAAAGCCTTGCCGAGCCATTAGGCCCATAGGGCAGGAGCCTATTTCTTGTTTCGTGAGGCAGCTTGATGTATATGTCTGTAATTCACGTATCTCAAGAACAAGTTCAACTGCCCGACTTCAAATTCACCGCGAGTGTCGCCGACGACCCAATTGGGGTTGAGTGCACTGTCTGTGAAAAACTGTCTTTTCACAGACAGTTTGTACTCTTCAGACTTTCTCCACAGACGATTGCCACTGCACATGCAACGACTTCCAAAAGGGACAGACAGACAGACAGACAGACAGACAGCTTTTTCATTAGTGTTGTATGCGTGTTAAATGTGTGTACTGTTTTTATATGTGGACCCCAGGCACCGCTGATGGGGATCCAAACAAATAAACAGAAATTGCAAACAGCAGAGACGCAAACTTGACCCAATGCGTCGCTGCGGACCCGTGGGGGTTGAGTGCACAGTGTTGAGGTGGCCGGATAGGCAGTTTTCCAGAACCACTACGCCCATACAGTATATACCTTACTGGTAGGCATATATGGAGATCCGGTTGTCCAGAGCTTCCGATCCGACCGTTAGGAAGTTCCGGTTGACCAGAACCGCCAATCCAACCAATATGCCCTTATATGGTCTATGGATTATCAAATTCGCTGCGTACATCGTTGGAGACTCGAGGGAGCGTGGTTCCCGGCATCGAGATGTTGTCTAGAATCGCTGATCGTTATGCCCATATATAGGAATATATGGTAATATGTACCAATAACAAGAAATCTTGTGAAATAAAATGTCACCAACCAATCATCAGGGACGATGATACACGAAAGAAGAAGAAGAAGGCATGGGAGGCAGTGGTCAGGGGTAGAGTGGCGGCTTGGCAACTGGAAGGTTCCCAGTTCGATCCCGGGCTCCCCCAGAATTAGTGTCCAATGTCCTTGAGCAAGTCAAATAGGTTTGCTGCCGATGACCAGGTTGCTGCCTTGCATGGTTCATTGGTTTCCTCCACCATCGGTGTATGAAGGGTGAATGTAATGCACAATCATTGTAAAGCGCATTGGACAAATGCACTATATACTGTAAATGCACCATTAGGCAATCTTAATATAAGGATGCTTTTCTAAAATCCATCATGACCTGCAGTGGGTGAATCGTTGCCAATGTAGCTCTGGTGAGATTACATAAAACAGGACACATAACGTTATTTTCATGTGAGCAATTGTTAATTTGTGTTAAGTCCGGCCTCTATTGCTTCCTCTGCTCAGGTGGGCGTTGTGGAAAATCACATGATGCCATAGGTTGGCACAGGGGATGGCACAGCACTGACGGGTGTTGTGACAGATCACCATATGCTGGCACAGCACTGTGTATAAAAGATAACAACTGGACAATGTATTGAGGAGAGGGGTGGGGGTGTTAGACAGAGCAGGACAGTCATGAGGGCTTCTCTAGACACACACCTGCTTTCATACTTGATATTGTTCTCTTCTTCATTCTCTCCTATGTCTTCCTCAGCTTCCTCTTCCTCCTGTGAGTTACAGACTCTGTTGAATCTCAACAGCATGTACCAGCCTGGGGACTTGGTTCTGGGAGGCCTGTTTCCCATCCACTTCTCCTCTGTTTTCCCTGATATGTCGTTCACCTCCGAGCAACAGGACCCCGTTTGCTATGGGTGAGTATAGCGATTTCAATTCAATGTAATCATCATTGGCATGAGAAAACATACGTTTACATTGCCAAAGCAAGTGTCAAAACATAAAAACTGTTGAAAATGGGGAACATACATATAGGCCTACAGTTGGAGGGGGTACAGCATTGTGTAAACAGAGCTATGTCACATTGTGTTGTTATATATATACAGGGTACAAGGCTTTTAGAACAAATGGCAGCATTTCTTTTTTTCTCAAAAAGATCGAGGGCTGTATTTTGATTGTCTAAAGCAGCTCTTATGCCTGAACTTAAAGGCCTGTCTATAACGTTAATTCGGGGTAATGCCTTCAGAAGATAAGAGTGATGTCATTTTATGGTTGAACCGGACCTTTCTGACGAAACGTTTGGTGGTTGTGACGGTATGGACAAGCCTTTAAGTTAAGGCATAAGAGCTTGTACTTAAGACAATCAAAATCGAGCCCTTAGTGTCTATATCACACATGGTAGTTCTACCAAGCAAGAGAACAGAGAATGTTATTTGGTGTAGGCCTAAGATAGAATTCATTGATGTTGTATATTTCAGTGGCCGTTTTGTGTCAGTCTTTACAGTGATGGCTTCAGACAGGCTCAGACCATGGCTTTCGCCGTGGCAGAGATCAACAGAAACCCCAGCCTGCTCCCCAACGTCTCTCTGGGCTATGGGATCTACGATACCTGTTACACGCTTGGGCTTTCATTCCATGCAGCGCTGTCATTGGTCAGCGGGAGAGAGGAGCGGTTTCAATTGGACGAGCGCTGCGTCGGCTCTCCCCCGGTGCTCGGCATCGTGGGTCCCGAATCCTCATCGCGGTCTATCGCCGTCTCTAGCGTGGTCGGTTTGTACAGAGTTCCCCTGGTAAGTTTATACTCTATTTTAATACAGTTTTTATTGGGGGTATGTAGCAGAGTACATAAAAGGTCAAAAAGACAGTTTCCCCTTTTTAACAGGAGGTAAGTTTATACTCACTCAAACCTCCTGTTACCATCACCTATTGATGATGATGTGATGTGGTTGTTTATCAAATATGATACAATTAATATAGTATTTCTTTTAAAGCTTGAAAGAGCTTCATTACTTGCAGGCATATTCTACAACAGGGACGTGCTGGGCATTGGGAAAAGCGGCAGGTTCATTCCCGGCCGGTCAAGGCCGGCCATTAGGAAATAAATAAAAAATAAATGTCGGCCTTCGTTCCATTTTGGGGGCTGTGCGGCCAACAAAGTAAATCGTCACTGTCGGGCAGAAACCTCGTATCTCCAAGTTTCAAATGTATACATTTTTTCGCAAAGCAAAGCCCTGCTTCATCATACACAGCTTAGCTTAGTTTTTATTTCGTTTTTGTCAGTGAAAATGCAGTCGACAAACATTTTTCGTCATAGTTTTAGTCGACGAAATCAACACTGACGTGCAGAGACAGACATCAAAGGGTGCTTGAGTACCTGCCCTTTTGGTCGTCAGGAAAAAGTGCCCTTTTTCTATGGTGAAGGAAAAAAAACACAAAAGCCCCCTCTCCAATCTCCATGCCCTACTAGAGGGCAACACGCAAGATAATTGTGCCCCTTTCTGTTGTAGCAGAGCTTGCTTAAATGTGCCCAGTTGCAGCGCAGTGCCATGCAGTAAGAGCACAGAATAGACCCTATTCACGGCCCGCCCACTCAGCAAATTTCTCAGCAACTTCCTGGTGCTGACGTCAGCTTTGAGGGGGAAACTAACACAGAAATCGCTGGACTTAAAGCCAACAAATCATTATTTCGAACAGTAAAGTAAATTATAACGCTTTGTGCCTTTTACTATCTTGTGTTCTTGATCATGCTAGCCGTATTTTATACTTTACTATTCGGAAATTGCATTAAATTTGCGATTTCTGTGTTAACTCTATGGGCTTTTAGCAGGGTTTACCCTTCAGAGCGTGACTTAAGCACCAGGAAGTTGCTGAGTGGGCGGGGCGTGAAAAGGGTCCATTATAGCCGATCTACAAGCTCACAACGCGGTGCGGCCCGACACGTTGCGAGCTTGTAGATCGGCTATTTCCGGTGCACGATACCGTGCGCAGCGAAGTATATGCTTAATCGAAACCGTGCCCTTCACTTGTCCACTTGCATTCAATGAATGGATGGATGAGTGGAGACAGCACAAACGCCCGAACCAGAGAGGTATGTGTCGTATTGACCAAAACGCTCTTCTATCTTGCCGATGGTTGTACTGGTTTCCATTAAGCATAGGGTCATGATCTCTATATTACAGTAGGATATTACAGACTGTCTGTCTGACAATGCACATTTTATTTTCATTTAGCATGTGTTCCCTACATTTTACGTTTAACCTGCCCCTACAATTCTCTCTGCACGTGCCTGTCTGTGATTCATCCTGGACAATCCCAGAAATCAATATGTCCGTACTGTACATGTACGTGTCTGTGGCAAGGTTTTGATTTTATGTTTTGCACACCTTTATAATGTTATTTTGATCATAAGATCCAATTAGACCCACGTAAAATGGTTCCATCTGTACACTGTCAGAGTTACAGAACTTGTGGTCATTCAGGGCTATCTCTTTGTTCTTTGTTTCAGGGAATATTAGTGTCCCGTCATTTTACAAAATGTCCACCACAGGCCACCATGACATGTCCTCTGATCCTGGAACTGAGAGAGTAGGAATTCTAAGGCCCTCAGTCTGACTGCTCTGAAGTCACCAAATTGTCTTTGTACATAAATGGGTCTGGGAATAAGTGATTTGGTGAAATACACGTTTAACAATTTCTTACATATTTTAGCATTGATTGATTGAAGAATTTATTAGAAGTTTGCGATAGAAATAAGTACAGTTTCATGACTGTACAAATCACTGGTACAAGGTCAACTAAAAGGACATCCTAGAAAGCTCTATGGCTTATTTCCACAGGAACCACACTTTAAGTATCTCATATAACATTGTCTGATGATGAGTTCTATTAAACCTTCTACTGAGAGACAGAGCTATAGAGGTGAGTTCTATTAAACCTTCTACTGAGAGACAGAGCTATAGAGGTGAGTTCTATTAAACCTTCTACTGAGAGACAGAGCTATAGAGGTGAGTTCTATTAAACCTTCTACTGAGAGACAGAGCTAGAGGTGAGTTCTATTAAACCTTCTACTGAGAGACAGACAGACATACTACATAGTACAGCCAGGTGAAGATCATGTTTTAGTTCACAGTTAAGGGCCTTTTCAACCTGCAATATGTCTCTGCCTGAGACTAGGAGAGGCGAGTCATCTGCGAACAGAAACAGATTGCAGTCACAAGCAGATTACATAAACCTTACGTATGAATCACTGTATGTGATCTGTATATTAAGGTTAATGTTGAAATATTAAATAGAGGTCGGACCCAGCTAGGGTAGGGCCTTAATGTTCAGACCTGTTGAGAACTCTAACTCTACTCACGTACAGTACTTTGCTTGCAGGGGAAATGTGTCTAAATTAAATAAATGAATACAAATTAAAATACAGAACAGCTGTTTTGTTTCTTTTTATTTCCAGATCAGTTACTACTCCCTGTGTTCGTGTCTGAGTGACCAGAACCAATACCCTTCCTTCTTCAGAACCATCATAAGCAACACAGTCCAGGTGATACAATGCTCCAGACACTTGACACATGCCTCCCTCTAGTGGCTGTGAATTGATATTGCATGTCACCTCTCATTTGCTTGTGTGCATTTTTGCTGGAGCCTAAGCCCTAAGGTCACTGTTGTCTGGACTCCCTCTTTCATTGCTGTATCCCCCAGGTTGTGCCTAAACACTAGCATTTAACTTAACCTTAACCCTAACCTCACAAACACTATGCATAACACTAACCTTAACTCTAACTCCAGTCTCCAACCTCACAGAACCCTGTCCAACCGGGGCGAAACACTGGGGAAAAGAGACCCTCCCCTGCTCTGTCAACAGCATCAAAAGAGAATCATAAGGCCCAAATGCGGCCTGACAGTGTCCTGGGTTTGAATCCCGATCCCGGTCCATCTACTGTATAAAGGCAGAAAAACCCAAAAGAATATCTTAGAAAAAATGGGAATCATTACTTTCACTGATTTAGACCAGGGGCAGGAAACCAGGAAAATTATCAAAAGAGCCATTTTTACCACTAAAAATTCAGTTTGGAGCCGCAAAATATGTTTGTTTGCTTAATTTATTTATTTGCCCTTTCTGGTCTTTCAATATTACTTTTTTATTGTTTGTAAGTATACCAGTAAGTTGTTTCTTTACAGAATGTAAGAATAACCATATGCCTACTGCTATGATACATTATGATTACAAATGTAAAAACTAAAGTAAACATACAGTACATTGCAACTGGGAGCCACAGGAGAGGGCCTAAGAGCCACACGTGGCTCTAGAGCAGCAGGTTTACCAGGGGCGTCAATTGGGTATGGCAGGGGTATGCAGCTGCCATACCCTGGGTCCAGGTGGGGAAATAAACGTTACTTTTAAATATAAACCAATGAATGTCTCTTTGTCTATCTGTTCTGGTTATTGTGTTGTTAAATTACGGTAAAATAACTACAAATGCAAAATTTAACAAAATGGTCACTTGACAAAATGTTATATTCCCAGGTTCCTTAGGTCGGCTGCACAGGTGCAATGCATTATTGTTAATTGTGGCACGTTTACTAACATGCTAAGTTCAGCTGCACTTGAACAACCGTTCCAGGCTGCCATATCCAGCCCAAGAAACCGTAGAAATGGGGGAAAAATGTTATGTATTGTATCATGCCTGTTGCTAAGGTATGGCAACATGACTGGTGTCTTGCACGTGCGCCTTCGCGCGCATGCAAGACACCAGTCATTAGCTTTTTCTGAACTGACGCCACTGAGGTTTACTACCCCTGATTTAGACAGACAGACAGACAGACAGACAGACAGACAGACAGACAGACAGACAGACAGTCCTTTATTGATGCTGCAGGGAAAGTTCTAGTAGTTCAAGCAGCACTTAATCCCTCCATTGTTTTGTATGGCATCAGGTGTTTTGTATGGTATCAGGTGTTTTGTATGGTATCAGGTGTTTTGTATGGTATCAGGTGCGAGCCATGCTGCAGCTCATGAGGCGGTTGGGGTGGACCTGGGCAGGACTCCTGTACAGTGACGACGACTACGGGCGCGACGCGGCCCAGATCTTCCAGCAGGAGCTGTCCCAGTCTGGTCTGGGCTGCCTGGCCTACCTGGAGGTCCTGCCCTGGGACAGCAGCCCTGTGGAGCTGCAGAGGATCGTCTCTGTCATGAAGACCTCCACGGCTCGCGTGGTCGCCGTGTTTGAGTACGGGATCCGTGCCATTAAACTCATGGAAGAGGTTGGGGTTATTTCAATGTAATATTATCGCTGCTACATTTCAAAGCAATTTAATCTGTATTTTTGCAACCGTCAGGTCGCAGTTACTATGAAAACCTCCACTGTCTGTCTGTCAATCTGTCAGTCAGTCAGTCTGTCCGTCACATCACACTTTTCCCCAACTCATATCTCCACCACCGTTGCCCCTATGGGATAGCTTCGCTGTTACTACATGTAATTTTTTCAACACCCAACTCTAACCCTTACCCTAAACCTAACTGGTTGTTCAAAAGAGCGAGATTTTACCACCCCTATCTCGCTATCCATGCCAAACTTTGCACACACACTCCTTGCCTGCCAAACCACAACCTCTGCCTCTCATTTCTCACATGGCCCTCTTCTAGATCCACCATGAGGCCAATTCTTGCAAAACACATTTGTGGACACTGCTCCTACAAATTTTGCCCTAAAATAACGCAAATCGGTACACAGTATGTCTACACTCATGTCATCAACATGGATCTGTCCCATTTAGTGCCACCATCAGGCCAATTTTTACATGCGACGCGACGGTCGCTTATCTCCCGATTTAGGGAGTCTTACTGGTTATTGTGGGCTCACTGAAAGGCGAGGCCAGTATGTTCTCCCAAATCTTTAAGTTTATTCTCCTCAAAAAAACTGACCGACGGTACAAGGGCAGGGCCCTTAGCCAATGAGGGAGCAGCGTTCTTGGTGACATCACCACCAACAAGCGCAACCAGTGCTTAATTTGTCAATGAATAGGTGCCGGATCCCAGGCAGCCGCGTGCGACAATTTGCATTTTTATCTAAATGTACGCACATTAGCAGCAACATTTGGCACATGTAGCCCATCAGAACCCTGGTAGTCAATCTATCAATTTGGAATGATCAATCTGAATAACTGGCAAACTGTTAAAGGACCTACACCATGAATTTTCACTTTTTCTATTTTAAAACCTTTTTTTGGGGTCCCACTGGCACCTTCTATCCTCACAAAGTCCTATTTCTGTACATTGTGTCTTTCTCTGGTTTTGGGAAGACAGAGATGAAAAGCTTTCCACAGGTTCTCAGAACAGTGCTGTTCTGAGAGTTGATCCGTGTGACGTCACACGGATTCACGTTTTTTCTTCAGAGTAAAATTTTTTTAATTTTTTTAAATTTTTTAATTTTTTTTTTCAAAACTTTTTTTTTTCAAAAAAATGCAATGCAGTCAAAAATTATTTTTTTCAAAACTTTTCAAAAAAGTTTTTTTTTCAAAAAATTTTTTTTTTCAAAAAACTTTTTTTTCAAAAAACTTTTTTTTCAAAAAACTTTTTTCAAAAAACTTTTTTTTCAAAAAACTTTTTTTTCAAAAAACTTTTTTTCAAAAAACTTTTTTTCAAAAACTTTTTTTTTCAAAAAACTTTTTTCAAAAACTTTTTTTTTCAAAAACTTTTTTTTTTTCAAAAACTTTTTTTTTCAAAAAACTTTTTTTTTTCAAAAACTTTTTTTTTTTCCAAAAACTTTTTTTTTTAAAAATAAACTTTTTTTTTTAAAAATAAACTTTTTTTTTTTCTGAAAAAACCCCACTAGATGCACCCCTGAGCAAACAGAGGCCGTTTTGGTATTGCAGCTGGAGAGCCTCATTATAGTAGAGCTAGAACAAACAAAAAGAATGGTCAGAGTGTTTTTTGAGGGTTAAAACCTGTCTAAGACTCAATTTTGAGTGTATTTATTGTATATATTTATACAAAAAATATAGTTTTAAAAGCATGGTGTAGGCCCTTTAACAACATTCTAGACAGCATGTATGATGTGTGTAACCTATATAGTTTGTATATTGTGTGTCACTGTCACCTATGAAGTACCACATCAGAAAATTACAAGAAATTGAACAAAAACATGAAAATATAAAGTAAAAAAATAAATAAAAAAAAATAAAAAATATATATATAAATGCTGAAGCCAAAAAGGTCTCTATTTGTGAGGATGAAAACATGAATGACCAAACAGCATTATTTTGATTGACAGGGAAGGTCCCGGATCCAATCAAATAGGTGCCGGATCCGCCCTCAAATTAAGCGCCGAGTGCAACCTGATACAAACACCCACACAACATCTTTTGTAGCATGTTTTCCCAAAACGTATATACTAAGGTTAACTTCATCAAATGGGAAATTAGTCTGGAGAGAGAGGATGAGAGACCCATTCAATCCCTCAGATGGAGTCTCAGAAGTAGTGTTTGAGCGCCCGTTGGGCAGATGTTTATGCCCCTATATATTGGAGTGCCCATTGGGTTGATCTTTGTGCCCACACTGTTGCGTAGGAACTGTATTTCTACATATTATTGTACTTTTGTTGCGGTTGATCACAACCAACAGGTGACGCAGCAGAAGGTGACAGGTCTGCAGTGGATAACTGCTGTGGATTTCATAGAAGACTCCAACGATCAGAGTCCTGGCCACATGGCCTACCTGAGAGGCAGCCTGGGTGTCGCTCTGCGTCATGGAGAGATAGCAGGCCTCAAAGAGTTCCTGTTGGAAATACATCCTGGAAATGACCTCCACAACGCCCACGGAAATATCATAGTGAGTTATAGTGATATCTATGTTTTTGTTCTTACATACAGTATAAGCAGGGGTGCACATAACTGGTACGCAAGTGCGCATGCGCGGTCAAAATAAATATTGCGTGCAGCCTTAATTAATTATTCATTTAGTGTCAGATACTAGCTCTTGTGTCACGTACTGCACGTTAACATGTACTTCCTGTAAGTAGACCTAAAAATCACACCCGTGTGAACTGAGCGGTGGTTTACCCCCCCTTCCCCCCTGTGTGTGTGTGTGTGCGTGCGTGTGTGTGTGTGTGTGTGTGTGCCTGGTCTGGCCTGGCCTGAACAACAGCGCCCCTCCCTTAACATGTGTGGTCATAAAAGGTACTGCAGGCCTGCAGGCTACATACAGACACACACGCACACACACATACACACACGGCCACGTATAGGAGACGGTGTAACCACCGCTCAAAAATAAAAGTAGTGTTGTTGACTAATCATTACAAGTGTCTCTTATTTGGAAATCCGCCAATTTTAGAGGAAGTCAGTTTCTATAGTGTGTGCCAGCGGCTACGTCATTGTAGTCCTTAGCGGCCATTTCTTGGGTCAAAACACAGGTGTTTCAATTGTTTGATTGCATAGAACTAATGCTTTACTCCAATCAGAACACCTGTGTAATGCCTCATTCACACTACAGATATATAGTTGAACGTTTTGCTTGGTAATTCAATGTAATCTCAATGGAAACCAGCTTTAAAAGCTGGGCGTGTCGGCTGTCCTTGGAATCCAGCTTTTAAAGCTGGTTTCCATTGAGATTACATTGAATTACCAAGCAAAACGTTCAACTATATATCTGTAGTGTGAATGAGGCATAAGGCTGTGTTTACCCAAGAAATGGCCGCTCTTAGAACTACATTTGGCACACCCCATAGTAACCCAGCTGCCATGACAGTACTGTTGTTATGCCGTTCGAAACTCTATTCTGACTAAGTATAATGATATACCATATTATTAATCAAACAATTCTACCAGCCAGCAAGGAGTGTTCTCCCAGATTTCAATAAGTTGGGTTGTTAGACAGAGCCTAGTACTACAGTGAAACAATACATTGTTTGGAAATTAAATGTAATGCATTTTTAGTAAATTTTTGGGGGGGAAATTTACATGGGCTTTAATATAAATCCTTTGCATTGTGTTGAATCGCACCGAATCGTGAATCGTATCGCATCGTAAGGACCAGGGGTGTACCACAAAGTATCGTGAATCATATCGCATCGTATCGGGGTCAGGGGTGAATCGTGATGTATCGTATCGGCAGGATTTCAATGTATCGCAATTATATCGTATCGCTGGTAGTGTATCGTGACGCGTATCGTATCGCCTCAGTGGTCGAGATTCACATCCCTAGTAAACACGGATCCACGTGGATTAAAAACAATATATTAGCCACAATTCATATTTACGATATTTAAACCATGCTGTGACTTAAACAATGAACACACTTTGGAAATACTGCATGTTAAACTCTTGAAATCTCCGCAGCAGCATACAGTATAATGTGAGTAGATAATCTCCATCGGTCTGTGACTCTGTCTCAAGCTGGTTTACGTCGCGTCACAAGGCTTTCACGTAACGCTGTGGGAGCAGAGCTTGCAGGTGCAAACGAGATCGGCCATCGCCGGCATCTTTTCTCTTTACTAGGGCAATTATTTATTTTGTCTTGCACTTGCACGGGCTATTATTTATTTTGTCTTGCACTTGCACGAGCGACTACTGGATGTGCACAGTATATCTATTTGATACATGAACATCTGCTGTCATAGTTCTCCATCTGTTCATTGCTTTTAAATGTGCCAAAAATATTAAAATGACACTGTTGAATAGGAAAACTATTTAATGTGCAGCACTGAAACGCTTACATTGTATTGTTCTATTTATTTGGTCAAGTCAGAGTCGGTAAAAGATTACCAACAGTACAAAGGCAGGGCCAATAGCCAATGAGGGAGCAGCAAAGTGCAACCTGATATAAATAGTAGTATGTTCTACCAAATCTTTATATACTAAAACATAAAGTATATAAAATGTATAAAATGTAGGAGTCTCAGAAGTAATGTTGGAGTGCCTGTTTGGCAGATTTTTATGCCCATATACTGTATGTTGGAGTGCCTGTTTGGTAGATCTTTGTGCCCATATACATGGTGTTCCATTCCAGCCCTCACTGTTTCGTAGTTATCAATCCGATTTTGGGGTGAACACAATCATGTAAGCTGTGCTTGCACAACATTCATCATCTTGGT
This sequence comes from Nannobrachium achirus, assembly GCF_963921795.1. Classification (NCBI taxonomy): domain Eukaryota; kingdom Metazoa; phylum Chordata; class Actinopteri; order Myctophiformes; family Myctophidae; genus Nannobrachium; species Nannobrachium achirus. The sequence goes on along the minus strand of NC_137820.1, from coordinate 3,698,424 downwards.
TAGACTAAAGATCACATCCTTCAGTTGTCAAAAAAATACAAATAAAAAAATAAATCACAAGGTGTTTTCTGTGTGAGTATTCATTTTGTTTCTTCAGGTAAGGCAGTTTTGGGAGCACACATTTCAGTGTAAATTTGCACCCCTTCCATCAGAGTGGGTGGATGCTGGTGGAAGGGTGTGCTCTGGACAAGAGGACCTGGGAACAGCACAAACCACCCTGTTGGATGTGTCTGACTTCAGCGCAGAGTACAATGTGTACAAGGCTGTCTATGCTCTGGCCCATGCCCTCCATGACATGTTGCAATGTGTGCCAGGAAGAGGGCCTTTCACTGGGCACAGCTGTGCCAGTTTACAGACCATACAGCCATGGCAGGTGTGATATTAACAAACGTTATGCTAGGGGGAAATCTTGCTCTTTCGAAAGACCATCATTTCAACAACGTAGCGTCGGGAGAGTTAGCGAGTCACCCCACGGAGGTCAGGGTTTGGGTAAGGGTTAGGTTTGGGTGTCGAAAAGATGACACATAGACACATCGAAACGCTCCCTTCTGCTTTTTGGATTGAATTTATATATTTATAATATGGGAGGTCAATCCAAAAAGCAGAAGGTTTTGAGCGATGCTCCTGAATTGATTGATTTTTAAATATTTCAACCTAAACAAGTAATATGGATGCGACTCAGGAATTGTAGGACCTAAACACAGAAAATGCAAATGCAGAGCCGATCAAATGCAAAGGATTTCTTCTGCCCAAAGTAAGGAATACACATAGATTAGAACATTATCATGAACTGGTCAGGATGTCAGGAGAGATTTATATTTTCCGGTCAAAAAGAAAAAGGTCAAAACCGGCAATTACCAGACTAACACAAACTCTGCATAATTTTGTTCATCACCATTTCTAGCTTCTGTATTACCTGCATAAAATCAACTTCACCACATCGTTTGGTGATCAAGTATCATTTGATGGGAACAGTGAAGCCTTACCAATCTGTGATATCATAAACTGGGTGTGGCTCCCTGATGGAAGCACAAAGATTCAAAATGTAGGCGTGTACAAGAAATCTGCCTCCGCAGGCGAAGAACTCATCCTTGATGAAGACCGAATCTTCTGGAACTTTGAAAACAACAAGGTCACTTTGGATTTCTTATTGATGTTGCACTTATGAAGTGAATGTAATTTAGTTTGGACTGAAACTATCATTGTTACTTTCCTCTGTAGCCTCCTCGGTCGGTGTGCAGTGAGAGCTGTTCTCCTGGAACCCGTCTGGCCAGAAGGAAAGGAGAACCTGTCTGCTGCTTTGACTGCATTGCTTGTTCTGAGGGAGAGATCAGCAATGAGACTGGTAGGTTCATGTTCTTTATTAAGACTGCACGCTACTTTCTTAAGGATTATAGTGATCCGTCTGTCCCTTTGATCTTCTTTTGTTTGTTAGACTCTACAGAGTGCACCAGTTGTCCAGAGGACTTCTGGTCCAGTCCCCAGCGTGACCGCTGTGTCCCTAAGAGCATGGAGTTCCTCTCCTACCATGAACCCTTGGGAATCTCCTTGACAACCATCTCATTGCTAGGCACACTTATCTGTGCCGTTGTCCTGGGAATCTTCATCTATTATCGAGACACGCCCATGGTGCGCGCCAACAACTCAGAACTCAGCTTCCAACTTCTAATGTCACTGAAACTATGTTTCTTGTGTTCTCTTCTGTTCATTGGACGTCCCAGACTGTGGACTTGTCAGCTGAGACATGCAGTGTTTGGGATCAGTTTCGTGTTGTCTGTGAGTTGTATTTTGGTAAAGACTATGGTGGTGTTGGCCGTGTTCAAGGCCTCCAAACCTGGAGGTTCAGACATTATGAGGTTTTTTGGTGCAATACAGCAGAGAGGAACAGTTCTTGCTCTTACTTCCATTCAGGCAATTGTCTGTATTTCCTGGCTCGTTTCGGCCTCACCAACTCCTCATAAAAACACACAATACAAGAGTGATAAGATAGTCTATGAGTGTGCAGTGGGATCAACAGTTGGTTTTGCAGTGTTGTTGGGTTATATTGGTTTACTGGCTCTCCTCAGTTTCATCCTGGCATTCATGGCAAGGAATCTTCCAGACAACTTCAACGAAGCCAAGTTAATCACTTTCAGCATGTTGATCTTTTGTGCCGTGTGGATAGCCTTCATCCCAGCATATATCAGCTCTCCAGGAAGATATGCAGATGTGGTGGAGGTGTTTGCTATTTTAGCATCTAGTTTTGGCCTTTTGGTGGCACTGTTTGGACCAAAGTGTTATATAATCCTTTTGAAACCTGAGAGAAACACTAAGAAGTCAATCATGGGTCGTGGTGCCACCAAGACGTAGAAGACCACCATTCAAACATGCAAATATCTATTATTCGATAATACGATAAACGGTTGACGAGATAAAGCCAAATAAAGTTTCGGCCAATCAGAAGAGGGGCGGGGCTAAGTTAAACCAATTAAGCTGAAGGACTCTGAAACAAGTCAAATGATGCCACCCACAAGCCTGTAAGACAAACAGTTGATGAGATAAAGCCAAATAAAGTTTCGGCAAATCAGAAGAGAGCGCGGGGCTAAGTTAAACCAATTAAGCTGAAGGACTCTGAAACAAGTCAATTGACGCAACCCACAAGTCTGTGCGACAAACGGTTGACGAGATAAAGCCAAATACAGTTTTGGGCCAATCAGAAGCAAACTGGAGTAATGTCTGTTTAAAGCTCAGCCAATAGGAAGACACAGGGGGCGGGGCTTCAGCAATTACATTTCGTCCCTATTGGCCAGAAAGATTCCAAAGTCGTGTGAGCGACTTTGGAATCATTCATTCAAAGACGTTCATTTAGTTTGCAGCATTGTACTGTCTCGGAATTTGGTGTGTGTACTTACACGGCCAATAGGAATGATCTGTAATTGCTTAAGCCCCGCCCCCTCTGCCTTCCTATTGGCTGGGCTTTAAACAGCCATATCTCCACTTCCCAACACGTTACTGGTCTCAAACTCGGTGGGTGGTCCCACAGTCCCAACGACTAACTAAGCTAAAAATGCTAATGCTAATGCTAATGTTAAAAATGCTAATGCTAACAAATGCTAATTTTAAAAATGCTAATGCTAAAAAATGCTAATGTTAAAGCTAATGATAAAAATGCTAATGTTAAAAATGTTAATGCTAATGCTGATGTTAATGTTAATGCTAAAAAGGCTAATGCTAACACTAACCGCTACACAAGGTTGCACACATTTAGCAAGCTGCAGGCAGTGCCAGGCACACTTGAAATTTCTTAGACATTTACTTTTCTAGTTAACTATCATTGTCTACAGGCATTATCTTTGAAGGTCTTTGATTTCAATGTGTTAAAGCTGCTCTATGTGATATTGTCATGATCAAAAGGATTGAAAACGATATATACTTTTTTTTTTGAATAAGATGCCCTTGGAAATTGATGGAAATCGGATGCAATTGGACATTGAAGGAAAATCATTTGAGGGGTGCTGCTACTCCAGTATTGTTTGAGCTTCACATGACAGTTACCTTGTTGCAGATTATAGTCACATCAACCACACTTGCAATTTCCAATTGCATCTTTATAGTTAGGATCACCGCTGACAGACAAGCTGGCCTTGAGTAGCAGCACCGCTGCCATCACAAAGAAGGCCCAACAGTGTCTCTACAATGTACAACTTAGACACTTAGCAGACACTTTTAATCCAGAGCCATTTACAGCTATATCTGTCACATACTCCAAACTCACATATTACACTCTGGAATAGTTGTACGTATGTATTTAAAGTATGCCTCTTGACTTCTGTATGAATATTCAGCTTTGTAACAAAATAAAATAATATATCTCTCTCAAGTCTTAGGCTTATTTTACTTTATCAGGAAGATCCCTGATAACATCAAGGATCTCCATGTATGGGCATAAAACAAGGACAAGGACAGCCAGATACAGAGATCTCCATACATGGGCAGGAAAGGGACACAGACAGACCGACGGCTAAAACAGGTGCTATGACATATATAGGGTATAATGATGACATCGCACCATTTATACCATTCACTACATGTCGGAGAACCGAGCGAACATGACGTCGGGTACAGCAGGGAGACTGTGTTTCAGCAACATCACGGCCCTGGCTCCGATGGTCCGAGTGGGGACCCTGCCCATGAGGCTGTTGGCTCTGGACTACGGGGCCGACGTCGTCTACGGCGAGGAACTCATCGACATACAGATGGCTCGGTGTCGGAGGGTAGTCAACGAGCTGCTGGACACGGTGGACTTTGTGGCTCCCGGTGACAGAGTCATGTTCAGGACCTGCGAGAGGGAGAGAGACAGAGTCGTCTTCCAGATGGGAACGGCCGATCCGGAGCGAGCGCTGGCCGTGGCGCGGCTCGTGGAGAAGGACGTGGCCGCCATCGACGTGAACATGGGCTGCCCGAAGGAGTACTCCACCAAGGGAGGGATGGGGGGCGCTCTCCTTTCGGAACCCGACAAGGTCGAGGCCATCCTCGCGGCGCTCGTCAAAGGAGTGTCCAAACCGGTTACCTGTAAGATCAGAATCCTACCCACGGTGGAGGAGACGGTGAGTCTGGCCAAAAGGATCGAGAAGACAGGAGTAGCCGCTATCGCAGTCCACGGCAGGTTTAAAGAGGAGCGTCCGAGGCACCCGGTACACTGTGACTTCATACAGGCTGTGGCTCACAGTGTGTCTGTCCCTGTCATCGCCAACGGAGGCTCCCTGGACCTGGTGAGGAGTCAGCGAGACATCCAGGAGTTCCGTCGGGCCACGGGGGCGTCGTCGGTCATGCTGGCCCGGGCCGCCATGTGGAACGCCTCCGTGTTCCGCGACGGTGGTGACCTGCTGCCCCCGGAAGAGGTCATGGAGGAATACCTCAAATATGCAATACGATACGACAACAACGTGTTCAACAGCAAGTACTGTCTGTGTCAGATGCTGAGGGACAAAGTGGAGTCTCCGATGGGAAAACGAGTCCAATCAGCCCGGACCAATAAAGAGCTCTGTGACGCCTATGGGATGCAGGAGTTCTATGAGAAGATCGAGACCCAAAGGCAAACCAAGAGAGAGGCCATCCAGGTCCACAGCCACCCTCAGCATCGCGTCATGGAGGGAGATGTCGCTGCCATGCCGGCCAGGTTTGAAAGGAGGGAGTACCCGCCACAGTTCACTCCTAAGATGTATCTGCTGGAATGGAGCCGCAAGGAGAAGCTGGAGCAGCCGCTGTATGACACTGTACAACGGTCACAAGACAGAGCTTTCCAATCAACGGTGACGGTAGCAGATAAGAAATACAGATCGACCTTGTGGGAGAAGTCGAGGAAGTCTGCAGAGCAGGCGGCAGCTGTAGCGTGCCTCCGCATTCTGGGAGTGGCGGAGGGAAAAATAGAAGGCCTGGTCTGTAAGAGGAAGACCGAGACCAACGGTGCCACAGAGAACGATGTGACTAAGAAAAGACACGTGTCGGATTCTGATTCACAGCCACATGTAGAAGAAGCTTTTGCAATGACTTTAGAAAGCTGAATGAGGACTCACTGTTTGATGCCAACCCAATGCCACGGTTGGATGAACTCATTGAACCACTTTATCAATACCCTGGACATGACCAAGTGTTACTGGTTCACTTTATCAATACCCTGGACATGACCAAGTGTTACTGGTTCACTTTATCAATACCCTAGACATGACCAAGTGTTACTGGTTCACTTTATCAGTACCCTAGACATGACCAAGTGTTACTGGTTCACTTTATCAGTACCCTGGACATGACCAAGTGTTACTGGCGAGTTCCCCTGAGAGCAGAGCCTGCCCAAAGACCCCCCATGGATTCTGCTCAACTGTGCATCCCTTTTCTATTTTATTTTTATTGTCCTTTATTCCTTCCACTTGGGCCATAATGTCAAATGGACTGGCTTCATCGGGACATGTCTGGGTGCATTTTGCTAAGATACATTATATATTATATTATATTATATTATATTATATTATATTATATTATATTATATTATAGTTTAATTTATATTAATTTATGGTTAGTAAATTAATTCTCTCAATTTTGACTTGAATGGGAAAATGCAACAAAACTGTTCCCACATGTGGAGATGACTGACATCATAGATGTCCGACGTCATAGACCACATGAGACTGACAAAGTATGTCTATATATGGGCATTCCAAGATATGGGCTTAATATTGATGGCATCAGGGATCTCCAAATATGGGCATAAATGGGACAAGGGCTGACACAGAGACCATATATGGCCATTCATATATTAGTGAATACATTTTCCCCTTTGACTTGAATGGGGAACATTCAAATGGTAAGACGGAATTGTGACTCGCATCACAGCGACCACACTTGCAATTTTCAATTGCATCTTTAGTGTGCACAAAATGTCTTTCTAAATAGCATGCACACACCTGCATGTTGAGGCTAATGTTTCTAATATACCTGCTTTCTCACACACACACACACACACACACACACACACACACACACAATCTGTACCTACATAATGCAAATAGTTATTTGTTCTATTAAAACAGTGTTCTATCTATTTCTCTGTACTCTATTCTGCCTACACACACATCATATCCTAGTAAAAGCCAATAGGGGAAGGGGATCAACGTCACGTGATTCCCTTGTTTGGCCCGGGAAAAGCTTGATGTTTTAATTCAAAGAATATTCGGCCAAGCCTCGAAATACCTGCATGTGTGTCTCAAAGAATCCTCTCAGTACAACACAATGATGCACGCACAAAAAAAGAGAAAAAACACCCACTGCTTCACACATGTGAATCTGTGATTAAACAATTAAAACTAATATCTATGTATCTATCTGAATCTAATTCTTGTCAGACTCGCGTCCATGTTCGCTCGACTTTGCTTCTAAGCTGGGAATGTTTTAGGATGCCACCACACATGGCGTGGCCCGCAGGTAGTTGGTTAATGGGAGGGCACTCTCTCTGCTCAATACCCCTAGGGTAGGTTTTGGTGTAGAAGCCTATGTGGCGGAGAGAGTCGCAGCCCCAGCCTGAAGCCTCAAAAGTCTAGTATCTGCCCTCGTTCAATAGGGATATCCCTTTGGAGCGATGGTTAAGATATTGGACTTTCACGCGGGAGACACAGGTTCGAAGCCCGGTGGGGAGGTTCGGATCACCTCCGTTACACCTAGTCTGGCGTTAGCGGCGTGATGGTCTCAACCACGGTCTCTTCTTTGGCTGCTTTCTCTCCGGCCTCGGTTTCCAACGCCTTCCTTCTCTTGGTCTCTCTTCCAGCGCTGACGCGCAGCTCAGAAATGTCCAGCAACTTGACGCCCCTCTTCTTGAGCGGTGGCGTCCGGGCCGTGGGAACGGCCGCGTGGGTGACGGGAAGGCTGAACACGCCGGTGGCGGTGGCGCTGTGGGACGGAGCCCTGGGGATGCCTTTGGCGGGCGTGGCTGTGTCGTTCGTTTTGATCGAGCCCCTGTCGTTGGCGTGGAAAGGCACCACGGTCTTCTTCAGCTGCTGAGCCGCTTCGATGGACTTCTGTTGCAGCTCCGCCCTGAGGGTGGCGCTCTTGGGCTCCCTCTTGAGGTTGAAGTGTTTGATGGGGGCCGTGAGCGGTCCCACGAGGGTCTTCAGGACCTCCTCGTGCAGATACTTGCACTCCAGCGGCAGCATTGCGGACGACTCGCACTCGTTGACCTTCCTCCGGAGCTCCCCCAGGACGCTGGCGTTCAGCTCCTCCAGGGCCAGGTTGAGCGAGCCGGTCTCCGGGAAGGACTTGAGGATGGCGGCCACCGTTCGCACCCAGTCGTCAGAGTCCGCCACGGCCAGTTGGATGACGTTCGAAAGGGCCTCTTTCTTCTTCTTCCTGTCGTCGCTGGTGCAGCGGGGAAGATGCAACATCCCCAGCAGCAGCTTGAGCTTCACCGGAGTGGACAAACTCAGAAACAAGCCCGACTGCAAGTTGTCGATGACGTTGGTGAGGAGAGAGGCGATGCTGGACGGCGCCCAGAGCTCGTCTGTGGATCCTAGTTTGTTGTGGAGCCACAGGCTGGTGTCGCTGTCCTTCATCGACACCATCTCGGGATTCAAAATGGAATATATGAAACAATAAACAGATCACTATGAAGTAGCAGGGGACCAAAAACAAACAAACATGTAGAATACAATCACACTGAGAACAGCGAATCATCAGCACCGTTGTAGACTGTTTAAGAGATATGTGCATTACATTTCGTGTCATCACGTATGATGTCAATGTTGGTCTCACCCAAACATGGAGTTTGAGACGGCTCTAGACTGGCCTCTGCTGGGGGGGGGGGGGGGGGGGGGGGTGACATTAGCCAAGCTTTGCAGGGCATTTAGTAGCACCGCTCACTTAACACTGGGTGTGATTTCTTTTCTCACCATTGTGCAGTGTACAGGGTGTCACAGGGACAGAGGAGACTTTATTTCACTAGATAAACTTTATTTCAGTAGATAAACATTATTTTCACAAGATACATTTTTCCGCTGCCATTGGAAATTGATGGAAACCAGATTTTCAATGGGAGAATAGTGCAATAAGCCCTTTTGCAAATCCCGCCCCATTCTGCCCTGTTACTATGATAGGACATTTGACCCTGGGCAGATTGTTTTTATAGTGGCAGTGAATGGGATTTTTTTCCCCTTCATAGCCTCATTACAGCTATATAAAGTACCAAAGGAAAAACATCTAGGTGATATTAATAAAAAGGGAAGACAAAGGTACAGTATAGTTACATTGCAAAACAGGGGGTTTACCCGAAAATATATGTTTTAATTTGTTTAATCCCAGTGGGACAGAATCCTCTTTGCAGATTCTTTTATAGTGGTAGTGGATGGGATTTTTTTTCCCTTCATAGCCTCATTACAGCTATATAAAGTACCACAAAAAACACATCTACGTGATATTAATAAAAAGGGAAGAAAAAGGTACAGTAATTACATAGCAAAACAGTAGTTTTCCCCCCGAAAATAAATGTTTTAATTAGTTTAATCCTCTGGATCAGAAAGAGAATAGACCGCGCATTGCATCCTGGGTAGGAAGAGGACAGAACTATAATCCTAACCTCACATAATAGGCTGGATTTTCGTAATTCTGCCCATTTAAAATATATGTACCCAATCGTGACTCTTAGACCATTGATATGGTCCATGTGAACTAGTTTGTTGAAGCTTATTCATTATGATGAGCGAGATCACGGCCGAGATCGCGGCCGTACCGGGCGATCGCCGTGTCGCGCACTGCGGACAGTTTTGAAAGCCACATTTAACATTCTCCACTGCACAAACTCCACCCCCGATAGCAAAAAGTGAATGTTTTTTTCTGGTTGGCCAGTCAGGGAGTCTCAGGGACCAATCAGAAGGCTGACAAACGGTCTATTGGAACTCAATGGGAGAGTGGTAGGACAATGTAGGATTGGAGTGGATTGGTTGAGCTTCACATGACAGTTACTTTGCTGCAGAATATAGTCACGGCAACCACACTTGCAGTTTCCAATTGCATCTTTCTAGTTGTTAGTTAGTGTAACACTGTAGTCCTGGGGAAACTTCATTTATTCTAGATAAACTTTATTTGTTAACTCATTCGTAGTTTTCGCCCGTAAATCCCGCAGATTTCTCTATGTCTTTCACTGCTGGCTTCTCCTACCTGTTAACGCGGGCGCTCATCCAATTCCCATCGTGCGCGATCGGACACTGCTATGCATCGTGTGTTCGCGTATTCCATCAGCTTCTCAAATCCGTTGAAATTTTGAAAATTGATCAATCCGTTCTCCATCTGTAAGCCGCGGAGTTCACACAGTAAGCTAACGGGCCAAAATAGAGGACGGACCACCCGCTTCCGGTTTAGGGCTCAATGTTAAACTGGTCCGCTCAATAATGTGTCCGTGTAGAAACGATGATCACGGAACATTAGTTCCGGAATTTTAGTTCCGCTTCGATAAAAACATTTTTTTTATTAATTTTTATTACATTTACGGGTTCTACGGGCATGGCAGAGAAGTGGGTACAAAGGGGTATTTTTTTGGCAGCATATGAGTTAATGGGTTTTTATCTTATTTAATAGGCAGGTACATTTGGCTAGCATTTCCCTAATTATGGATACATAATAATAAAAATCAAACCTCGGTTCGAAGTGAAGCGGTGAACTTTTATTCAGATATCAGATATCAGATATCGCAGCCCAACCCAGCTGCTTTCTGAGCGGTGGTAGACCGCTCCATAGCATGGCCGTGTGTGTATCCGTGTATGTATCCGTGTATCCGTGTATGTATGTATGTATGTATGTGTGTATGTAGCCTGAACTACCACTCAGTGACCAGAGAGGGTGCTCTTTAGTCTGAGCATCAACTGCAATATTCTCTCTCTCTCTCTCTCTCACACACACACACACGCACACACACACACACGCACGCGCACACACACACACACACACACACACACACACACACACACACACACACACACACACACACACACACACACACACACAACCACCGCTCAGTTCACACGGGTGTGATTTTTTTCTTCAGCTTAACCCAGCTGAACCCAGTGCTGCTCACAAGGAGCGCAGGGGAGAGGGGAACAGTGATAGCTGGAGCGGGGAATCGTACCTGCGACCTCTGGGGCCTCCGGAGTCCTAGGTATGGACACTAACCACTCTCACTGAAATGACCATATATGGACATGAACGCGACAAACAAAGCCACTCCTTGGAAGCGGCTTTCACAGCTTTCAGTAGGCCAACTGTTTTGTCTCTATCCTGAATTGTTATTGGAATAAGGTTTTCATAGTGGCATTGGTTGGAGACGAGAACTACTGCATGTACGGGACAGATAAAACCTGTTCATTCTGGACTGAAATGACCATATATGGACATAAACGGGACACACAAAGCCACTCCTTGGAAGCGGCTCGAAGTGAAGCGGTGAACTTTTATTCTATGTGTATGAACTCTGTGATCTATACATTCTTCCAATTCTGAATGAATGAATGATTTTATCTGGAGGGCTGAATTGTCATGTGAAGCTTGACCAATCCTCAAAGTATGGTCTCATTGGACATTTTTAATCATCCAATCATCAGACCGGGACGGACGTTACACACATATTCTGGACGTACGGGATAGATAAAACCTGTTCATTCTGGACTGGAATGACCATATATGGACATTGCCGGGACACACATGGGACACACATGTACGGGGACCATATATGGACATTCCAGGGACACACATGGGACACACATGTACGGACAGATAAAACCTGTTCATTCTGCTCTGGAATGACCATATATGGACATGAACGGGACACACAAAGCCACTCCTTGGAAGCAGCTTTCACCGCCTCAATAAAAATCAAACCTCGGTTCGAAGTGAAGCAGTGAATGTTTATTCTATGTGTTCTAGAGCTATGAAATCTGTGTTCTAGATCTATATATTCTGTGTTCTAGATCTATACTTTCTATGTGCTTCAGTTCTATATTTTTATGAATTCTGAATGAATGAATGATTTTATCTGGAGGGCCAAATTGTCATGTGAAGCTTGACCAATCCTCAATCCTGGACGCACGGGACACACATATTCTGGATGTACGGGACAGATAAAACCTGTTCATTCTGGACTGGAATGACCATATATGGACATGTACCGGACACACAAAGCCACTCCTTGGAAGCGTCTTTCACCGCTTCAATAATAGCGACACCACGATACCTTGATATTGAGATGTCAGCCTTTCCCCCCTCTCTGATTGGCTCTCTATTAGAGTCAGTGGCAACCACACTTGCGATTTCCAATTGCATCCTTCTAGTTTAATACACTAGGGTCTATCTGGGATTTCTTCAGTTATGGAGATTTAGCCGAGAACGTACCACGTACAGAACATGCATGGTGCTGTGCAAATTGGCGTCGTTAGGTCATGTTGCCATTGCAACGTTTTGTGTTGTGTTTGACATCAGAGGGGAACTCAGCTATATTGGACCTTGTACGAGTACGCCTTAAAGAGGTGTTGGCGTGTGTGAGGCTTGTGTGAGAGCTTTAATTTTGAGACCTGGCGTACAGTTCAGAGAAACTTGTTACAGTTCTGATATAAAGCAAACACAGGACACGTCTTCGATTTCCCAACAGAAGCTCTATCTACACCGTCACGGTCATGTTTGGAAACTTCCAGCCGCGGTTTCCCCAGGCGCAGCAGGTCTTCGGCTGTACCGAGTGTCCATACGCCTTTGTATCTGACGTCTTCCTCCAGAAACACATGAAGAGGACTCACAATGACGTCTACATCAGAATGCTGAGGAACAGAGCCAGCAGCACCTCAGCGGCTTGCCAGCAAGTGGCCAGCTCTGCGACCAGCCAGGAACAGGGAGACACGGATGAACCCAGATCTCACGGACGTCAACAGTTAACCCAGATTATAACACAGCCAGGACGGGTAAAGGCACATTACACAGGAGAGGAAACTATCATCCGCAAACAGTCTGTCAATATTCTCAGTCACTTTGGTCACCTGAACACACCCAGACGAATCCACACGGAAGAGAACCTTTCCTACTCTGTAACCAGTCGGACGCGAGGAGACGCAAGCGAACCGAGATCTTACAGTCAACAGTTCATAAGGATGTTGACTCGGCCGGCAGAAGCAAAGACGCGTCAGACGACTTGCGCCGGAAATAAACCTGCAATAAACGCCAAAAACTGCAAACAGTCCGTCAATGCTTTCCGTCACTTGGGTTGCCTGGACGCGCGCGAGCGCTGCGTTCCCCCCGAAGACAAACCTTTCCGCTGCCAACGGTGTGACAAAGGTTTCGGCCGGATAGGCACTCTGAACAGGCACCAGCGCATCCACACCGGCGAGAAGCCTTTCGGTTGTACGCAGTGCGACAAACGCTTCAACCAGTTGGACCACCTGAAGATGCACCAGCGTCGCCACACCGGGGAGAGACCCTTCCATTGTACGCAGTGCGACAAGAGCTTCAGTCAGCTGGGCGTCCTGAAGAGACACCTGTTCACGCACACGGGGGAGAAGCCTTTCAGATGTGTGCGCTGCGACATGAGTTTCGGCCGGTTGGGATCTCTGGGGAGACACCAGCGCGTCCACGCTGGGGCACACATGGGACACACATGTACGGACAGATAAAACCTGTTCATTCTGCTCTGGAATGACCATATATGGACATGAACGGGACACACAAAGCCACTCCTTGGAAGCAGCTTTCACCGCCTCAATAAAAATCAAACCTCGGTTCGAAGTGAAGCAGTGAATGTTTATTCTATGTGTTCTAGAGCTATGAAATCTGTGTTCTAGATCTATATATTCTGTGTTCTAGATCTATACTTTCTATGTGCTTCAGTTCTATATTTTTATGAATTCTGAATGAATGAATGATTTTATCTGGAGGGCCAAATTGTCATGTGAAGCTTGACCAATCCTCAATCCTGGACGCACGGGACACACATATTCTGGATGTACGGGACAGATAAAACCTGTTCATTCTGGACTGGAATGACCATATATGGACATGTACCGGACACACAAAGCCACTCCTTGGAAGCGTCTTTCACCGCTTCAATAATAGCGACACCACGATACCTTGATATTGAGATGTCAGCCTTTCCCCCCTCTCTGATTGGCTCTCTATTAGAGTCAGTGGCAACCACACTTGCGATTTCCAATTGCATCCTTCTAGTTTAATACACTAGGGTCTATCTGGGATTTCTTCAGTTATGGAGATTTAGCCGAGAACGTACCACGTACAGAACATGCATGGTGCTGTGCAAATTGGCGTCGTTAGGTCATGTTGCCATTGCAACGTTTTGTGTTGTGTTTGACATCAGAGGGGAACTCAGCTATATTGGACCTTGTACGAGTACGCCTTAAAGAGGTGTTGGCGTGTGTGAGGCTTGTGTGAGAGCTTTAATTTTGAGACCTGGCGTACAGTTCAGAGAAACTTGTTACAGTTCTGATATAAAGCAAACACAGGACACGTCTTCGATTTCCCAACAGAAGCTCTATCTACACCGTCACGGTCATGTTTGGAAACTTCCAGCCGCGGTTTCCCCAGGCGCAGCAGGTCTTCGGCTGTACCGAGTGTCCATACGCCTTTGTATCTGACGTCTTCCTCCAGAAACACATGAAGAGGACTCACAATGACGTCTACATCAGAATGCTGAGGAACAGAGCCAGCAGCACCTCAGCGGCTTGCCAGCAAGTGGCCAGCTCTGCGACCAGCCAGGAACAGGGAGACACGGATGAACCCAGATCTCACGGACGTCAACAGTTAACCCAGATTATAACACAGCCAGGACGGGTAAAGGCACATTACACAGGAGAGGAAACTATCATCCGCAAACAGTCTGTCAATATTCTCAGTCACTTTGGTCACCTGAACACACCCAGACGAATCCACACGGAAGAGAACCTTTCCTACTCTGTAACCAGTCGGACGCGAGGAGACGCAAGCGAACCGAGATCTTACAGTCAACAGTTCATAAGGATGTTGACTCGGCCGGCAGAAGCAAAGACGCGTCAGACGACTTGCGCCGGAAATAAACCTGCAATAAACGCCAAAAACTGCAAACAGTCCGTCAATGCTTTCCGTCACTTGGGTTGCCTGGACGCGCGCGAGCGCTGCGTTCCCCCCGAAGACAAACCTTTCCGCTGCCAACGGTGTGACAAAGGTTTCGGCCGGATAGGCACTCTGAACAGGCACCAGCGCATCCACACCGGCGAGAAGCCTTTCGGTTGTACGCAGTGCGACAAACGCTTCAACCAGTTGGACCACCTGAAGATGCACCAGCGTCGCCACACCGGGGAGAGACCCTTCCATTGTACGCAGTGCGACAAGAGCTTCAGTCAGCTGGGCGTCCTGAAGAGACACCTGTTCACGCACACGGGGGAGAAGCCTTTCAGATGTGTGCGCTGCGACATGAGTTTCGGCCGGTTGGGATCTCTGGGGAGACACCAGCGCGTCCACGCTGGAGAAAGAGCTGCCACATAGAGTGCCACCATTCACCTACGCGTTATTTTGAAGAGCCCAAAAGAGCCCCGGAAGCCACGCGTGTGTGTGTGTGTGTGTGCATGTTGTGTAAGCTGACGTTTTTAAGTTTGTTGGTTTTCTTTCGGTTGCGAAACTAAAATCCTAACCGCGGCCAACGGTCACGGCCCAGTGTCGCCGTGAAAAAGTGCGGCTCCCTGTCTTCTTGGTGTTCTGGAAGGAGATTCAGAGATAAAGCCGGTTCTTTGCATCAACATAGAACCGGAGTCTATGGAGAATAGAAAACGTCTCAGAAAATGTTAAAACAACAAAAGACGAAACAATCGTGTTCCATTGGGCAAAACAAAACGGTTGCCGGAGACACAGGGAAATGTGAATGAATGCGACCAGGATGGTTTTCCTGGCTATGACAAAGATGATAGCCTGAAACAAAGGATCTTGTACAGAAAGCTGCTCAAGTGGACTACAGGAGAACATCGGTCTGGACTGTGTCCACCTCCCCTTCATGCCCTGTCTGACCGCCCTGACCTCAACTACTGCATGTCTCAATCATCTCCTCGGGAAGGCCCTTCAGTGTGTGTGTGTCAGTCCAGCAAACGAGCACAGATCTCCATGTATAGCTCTTACACATAACGTAACTGACATTGCGGACAGAACGGCCCATACAAGGGGTTATGCATGTATGTTGTGTTTGCACCACTTTTTTTATTTTTATCTAAAGGCTTAGATGTTTTTGTTAGTTCTTGGCTGCCAGGTTTTCCTTCCATATATCCCAGTTAAAATTGAGAATCCAATGGAATTGATCAGTTGAAACGTGTGTCGCAGACTAACCATATAGGGCATCAGTCATGAGTGGGGCAGTTGGGGGCCATTGGATATCGATGGAAACCAGATCCTAAGTATTGATAGGATAGGATAGGACTGGTCTGGCTCACATGACAGTTAGCTTGCTGCAGAATATAGTCATGGCAACCACACTTGCAATTTCTAGTTTGTGTATCGCTTTTTGAACCGCCGTAGGTTTGTAGTAGAAACGCTAGGATTACAGCCAATTGAAGATGACACACATACAGTACGCACACACACACTCTTGCCATTATTCAGTGCCTCTCTGCCATCCACACAAGGCAAAAAAACAAAACAAAACAAAAAACAAAATTATCCTCAGTGTCAGCAAGTTGTTTTCCAGGCTTTCTGTGACGTCAGTTACTTTGTTGGTATGAGCACGGAACTCCATACATGGAGATCTGTATTAATACCGTGCACACAAAGTGAAACGTAGGAGCGTTTTTCACGGCTCAAAAACAGGTTCATTTTGCTGGCTGTATTTTTAGACGCAGTAATCCCATTCCCAAGATGCACCGCAATCTTTCATGGGCAGATGTGACTTATGGGGTCTAGTAGTGTTACTGTAAATATTAATAAAGAAATCACCAGCTTATTTTGTCTAAATAAAACAAACAGGCTAAAACATATAGCCTATGCAGCCACTTGCATGCCCCCACCCACTGAAATCAAAACCGCTTAAATCACTAAAACGATAGAAAGCAGCAAATGAAAACATTTTAACATTCATCTTTTCTTTTCTCTAATTTAATCTAAAATATGAACCCTTGTTGTAAAAAAATAAGATTGTTCTTTTGAAACAAATAGCAGCAATCTTTTGCAGTCGCCTTTGGGACATTTTAGCAGGATTTCCCCCCAAACCATTTAGGCTGTACGAAAAGGTTCTCAAGTGTGTCCATACAAACACACTACAAAAGAGTGTGCCTAATATAGCATGACTAGTGTGTGTGTGTGTGTGTGTGTGTGTGTGTGTGTGTGTGTGTGTGTGTGTGTGTGTGTGTGTGTGTGTGTGTGTGTGTGTGTGTGTGTGTTTTAATAACCATGTATTTCTTATGTCGATTTAGTTTTGTGAAAACATAGTCTACTAAGTAGACAATTGAGTAAAAATACTTTAAATACTGTAAATATATGTATTTACAGTATTATAACCCAGTGCAGTTCAACTGTCTACTGTGTGCTAGAAGTACTGCAGTTACAGTCTGTCAGATTGTCTGTCATTTAAACTTACTTTGTCATATCAAAATGAAATGTGTGACCTTTTCTTTTACTACACTACAACTACACTTTGTGTTTGGACTGAACAGAATAGTTATCAGACTTATCTTGTTTGTTTGTTTTCATTTTATTCAAATAAAAGACAATAAAAACATTTGAAACATTGAGTCCTTCTCTTTGAATCATCAACACTCACATGCATTTTCTACAAAAACACTAACTGAAATCAAAATGAGAGCTATTCAACAACATGACAACAACAATTAACTGAATGGAAACAATATATTTGTGTTCATGATAGCACACCATGTCCCACCAAGATACTACAAGATACTTTGAGGAAACTCCCTGGTAAAATCAAACTAGATAATGAATGGTCTTTTGATCTATGTGTGACATTACATGTCAGCGCAGATGGCCACTTTGTTTCTGTTCAAGAGACAATGTTCTCTCTGTAAGAATTACTGTTCAAGTGACATCTTTCTCTCTGCATGAATCCTCATGTGAGTCTTTAGACTACTAGTGTTCAAGTGACATCTTTCTCTCTGCATGAATCCTCATGTGAGTCTTTAGACTACTAGTGTTCAAGTGACATCTTTCTCTCTGTATGAATCCTCATGTGAGTCTTTAGACTACTAGTGTTCAAGTGACATCTTCCTCTCTGTATGAATCCTCATGTGAGTCTTTAGACTACTAGTGTTCAAGTGACATCTTTCTCTCTGCATGAATCCTCATGTGAGTCTTTAGACTACTAGTGTTCAAGTGACATCTTTCTCTCTGTATGAATCCTCATGTGAGTCTTTAGACTACTAGTGTTCAAGTGACATCTTTCTCTCTGTATGAATCCTCATGTGAGTCTTTAGACTACTAGTGTTCAAGTGACATCTTCCTCTCTGTATGAATCCTCATGTGAGTCTTTAGACTACTAGTGTTCAAGTGACATCTTTCTCTCTGTATGAATCCTCATGTGAGTCTTTAGACTACTAGTGTTCAAGTGACATCTTTCTCTCTGTATGAATCCTCATGTGAGTCTTTAGACTACTAGTGTTCAAGTGACATCTTTCTCTCTGTATGAATCCTCATGTGAGTCTTTAGACTACTAGTGTTCAAGTGACATCTTCCTCTCTGTATGAATCCTCATGTGAGTCTTTAGACTACTAGTGTTCAAGTGACATCTTTCTCTCTGTATGAATCCTCATGTGAGTCTTTAGACTACTAGTGTTCAAGTGACATCTTCCTCTCTGTATGAATCCTCATGTGAGTCTTTAGACTACTAGTGTTCAAGTGACATCTTTCTCTCTGTATGAATCCTCATGTGAGTCTTTAGACTACTAGTGTTCAAGTGACATCTTTCTCTCTGCATGAATCCTCATGTGAGTCTTTAGACTACTAGTGTTCAAGTGACATCTTCCTCTCTGTATGAATCCTCATGTGAGTCTTTAGACTACTAGTGTTCAAGTGACATCTTTCTCTCTGTATGAATCCTCATGTGAGTCTTTAGACTACTAGTGTTCAAGTGACATCTTTCTCTCTGTATGAATCCTCATGTGAGTCTTTAGACTACTAGTGTTCAAGTGACATCTTTCTCTCTGTATGAATCCTCATGTGAGTCTTTAGACTACTAGTGTTCAAGTAACATCTTCCTCTCTGTATGAATCCTCATGTGAGTCTTTAGACTACTAGTGTTCAAGTGACATCTTTCTCTCTGTATGAATCCTCATGTGAGTCTTTAGACTACTAGTGTTCAAGTGACATCTTTCTCTCTGCATGAATCCTCATGTGAGTCTTTAGACTACTCGTTTGCCTAAAGCCTTTGCCACAATCCGTGCAACTAAAGGGTTTTTCCCCAGTGTGACTCCTCATGTGTGTCTTCAGATGTGTATTATTGCGGAAGCGTTTGTCACAAACTGCACAACTATAAGATTTTACCCCTGTGTGAATCCGCATGTGTTTTTTCAGATAGTCCATTTTACCAAAGCCTTTGCCACAATCTGGGCAAACAAATGATTTCTCCCCAGTATCTGTATGAGTTGCCATGTGTTTTTTCAGACAACTCAGGAGAGCAAAGCCATTACCACAAACTGTACACTTAAATTGTTCCCCCGCTTTATGAATCCTCATTTGTGACTTCAGTCTTTCGTTAGAATCAAAGCTTTTGGCACAGATTTTACAAGTAACAGTTATTTTCCGTGCGAGCATCATAGATGTCACCAACTTACTGAAACCACCAACGCCTTTGCCACAAACTTTACAACATATGCATTGGCCCTGCTCTTTGTGCCTCCTCACAGATGTTTTTTGTCCTGAAGCATTTGACCCCTGCGGCAGCTTGTGGCTCACATACAAATGTTGTCCTTCCACATGTGTCTTGTTCAGTGTGTTTAAATCTGACTTATCTTCCCTGTTCTCCTCCCACTCATCACTGTCTTTGGCGTCAGATTGGGAAACGTGTGAAGAGGGGGAAAATTCACCACCGCGCGGTGGCGATACGCCACAGTCCTCAACATAAGCTTGTGTTTCCGGGTGTTCAGTTGGCGTGACGTCTAGAGGTGCAGGCAGAGTCTCTGTCTTGTTTTCAGCGTCATCTTCACTTTTCACTGCTAGTAATGTCAGTGTTGATCCATCAGCATCCTCTGCTCTTTGAAGAAGCTCCTCTTGTTCCTCTTTAATCTGTGGAGGCTCTGGATCCTCCTGGACCAGACTGGAGCTCCTCTCCTGCTGTCCAGGGGAAACCTCCTTTTTCAGCAGATGGAGATGGAAGTCTAGACAAAAAAAATGACACAAGGGAAAACCTTTAACTTTTTTGAACAGTTTTCTAGTGATCACATCCCTATTTGTTTTGGTTAGTTGAGATTGGTATGTGAGATGCCTTGTTCTATCATGTTGTTAAAATAAAGAGCCTTTTATGGTTTAACACTGTCTCTGACTCTTTAGTTTTGAATTGTGTTCAAACCAACTCTATAGGCTACTCGACACAAATTGTATTCAAGTGTTCACATCATTAAAACAACTGCATTTAAAACAACATCCCTAAAAGGATAGAGAAAGGAACACAATTAAACCCTGTTCAAAACAGTTTAAACTTTGTGTTAGGGTAAGACTGAGTGATTTTACCAACCTGCTCTGTGTAATTTGACTTGTGGTTTCAGAAGCATGTCCAGTAGTCTGCGCTGGCGGTCAATCTCTTGTTTGGAGTGGACAGCTTGGTCCTCGTACTCTTTTATGATTCTTCCGACAATCCCAGTTATCTTGTCAGCAGCAGCTGCAGAAAGTCGCTTGTTGACCAAGGACATCAATGTTTGTTCTAAAGCCACATAGTTAGCCATTGTAGTCAGCTATATGTTCTTGAGACAAATAGAACTACCACAGATGTAAGCTGGACAGCTGTTGGTAGACTGCACCCTCAAACTGGTGCTCCAAAACTCAAAATTCCAAATCAAGAACAAAATAATGATCTGAGCAAAAACAAGATGCCTGACTGACTATTGACCTGGTTCAGAAGAGAAGTCAGTTCAGCTCTTATCAACTGTCTTTCAACAGATTAAAGTGTCAACAAACAAATGGAGCTCTGTTAAATACTCACAGGGTGTGACTGATGGACCAATCAGAGTGCAGTAGGGGGGGCGGGGCAGACCAACAATAGGCAGAAACTAACACTGTTTGTCATGAATACCCCCCCCCCCCCCCACAAACACATGCACACGCGCACACACACACACACACACACACACACACACACACACACACACACACACACACACACACACACACACACACACACACACACACACAGTTAAATCCAAATGAGCTTTATTGGCATGAGAAGACTTACTGCATGTTTATGTAGCACCCCACAGTTAGCATCAGCCATGAACCAGCGACAACAGCCCTGCTAATGGGGCTCAGCCCTATTAGCACGACTGGTTGTGCGTTGGACTGGCGAGTGGAAGTCCCGGGTTCAATCCCCGCTTCCGCGTATCACTACATTTACATTGTCAAAACAATAAAGTCTCACAACATAATAAAACATTTGATATTAGAGCGATGTCACAATGCAGTGTAGTGTAGGTATCATCTCTGCAGGTCCACTCAGCACAGATGTCCAATCCCTTCGCAACAAAATCATTTATAGACTTAGTCGAGTAAGTCGACTAAAATCTTTAACTAAAATCACCTGAAAATCATAAACTTTCAGGTGACTTTTCAGGTAAAATATGACTAAAACTAGATGGAATGTTATTCAAAAGACTCTGACTAAAGCTAAATCAGGATGTGCATTATTTGAGTTATTGGGCCCTATATTAAAGGGCAAGTTCACCTCTGGGACAACCTGATCCTATTTTATTGCGTCATGCTGCATCATATGATGCGAAATGCACCATCATTCATGCTGAAATACTAAAATATCCCAAAACACAGATTGAACACAAAAAATACCTCAGGATTGTGTTGATCGTGTCACAAACAACACTAAAATAAGATCAGGTTGTCCCAGAGGTGAACTTGCCCTTTAACCATGAGCCTGTCTCATGGCTTTCATACCATTTCAGTCACCACCTAACAGAATCTGATTAAACCAAGCACATTGATACACATTCATTTCATACTATATTATATGACCTAACATGTATTGTACCTATATAGGCCTACCTGTTCTAATTGTTATTGCTGTTATCGATAGCTCTTAGAAGATGACTTCATTGTAGTTCAATCTCTCTGCTGGTCACTATAAGATGTTACTGAATTTCCCCCTTGGGATAATAAAGGTATCTATCTATCTTTCTAATGGAGGACAAGAATGTTCTCAGTATTCATGATGCCTCCATTGAATACATCATGAGACATCATGTAGCCAACATGCAAGCTTGTAGATCTGCTATTTCTTTGACACACAACACCTCTATGTCTTTACATTACAATGGAGGGTGAGGCCTCATGCATCTGGACCATGCTGATGCTTTGGCCCTCTGGACCTGGCTGCATGACTTAACATTACAATGGTGGCTGTGGCCTCACCTTTTCACAGAGGTATTCTTACAGTGCATGCCATGTCTTCCCACATTAAATGAGGGGACATTAATTCAATTATATTCTTTACAGTAAAATCCACATTTCAGATGCAGTGTAGTTACAACTGGTGATGCTAAAAGGGCAGTGTAGTAGACGAATTGAAAAAAAAATCAGTTATTGGGCCCTACATCAACCATGAGCCTGTCTAGTGGATCTCATACCATTTCAGTCACCACCTAACAGAACCTAACTAGAAAGATGCAATGCAATTGGTTGCTGACGGTTGCTGACATATTCTACATTAAACTAACTGTCATGTGAAGCTCGACCACTTGATTCCCACTCCCATTGATTCCCTACTGATTCCAACTCCCATTGATTCCCCATCCCTGCCAGTTATATAAACTGTTACACTAGAAGTCTATAAAAGGTTTCCCTAGGACTAAAATGTGTTGCCCTGTTGGGCAACCACACTAAGTAAACCAATCACATTGGTACACATTCATACTTATACCTACATACCTGTTCTAATTCATATTGCTGTTATTGATAGCTCTTACTTCCATTGTTGCTGCCTGTATTTCGCTGTCTCTCTCTCTCTCTCTCTCTTTCTCTCTCTCCATCTCTATATACCTGTTCTAATTCATATTGCTGTTATTGATAGCTCTTACTTCCATTGTTGCTGCCTGTATTTCTCTCTCTCTCTTTCTCTCCATCTCTATCTCTTTACCAGTGGATTGTAAATTAGTCAATAAGGAGAACACATACAGGATGGTGAGACTACATTGTAGTTCAATCTCTCTGCTGGTCAATAGAAGATGCAAATGGAGGACAAGAATGTTCTCAGTATTCATGATGCCTCCATTGAATAGGAGACATCATGTAGCCAACCTACAAGCTTGTAGATCTGCTATTTCTTTGACACACAACACCTCTATGTCTTTACATTACAATGGAGGGTGAGGCCTCATGCATCTGGACCATGCTGATGCTTTGGCCCTCTGGACCTGGCTGCATGACTTAACATTACAATGGTGGCCGTGGCCTCACCTTTTCACAGAGGTATTCTTACATTGCATTTGCATGCCATGTCTTCCCACATTAAATGAGGGGACATTCAATCAATTATGATATCCACATTTCCTTTGCCTTTGCAGCCACTTGCATGCCCCCACTCACCGAAATCAAAACCGCTTAAGTCACTAAAACGATAGAAAGCAGTAAATGAAAACATTTTAACACTCATCTTTTCTTTTCTCTAATTTAATCTAAAATATGAACCCTTGTTGTAAAAAAAAACAAGGTTGTTCTTTTGAAACAAATAGCAGCAATCTTTTGCAGTCGCTTTTGGGACATTTTAGCAGGATTTCCCCCAAAACCATTTAGGCTACACGAAACGGTTCTCAGATGTAAAGTGTGTCCAAACATACAGTGTGTGTGTGTGTGTGTGTGTGTGTGTGTGTGTGTGTGTGTGTGTGTGTGTGTGTGTGTGTGTGTGTGTGTTTTAATAACCATGTACTTCTTATGTCGATTTAGTTTTGTGAAAACATAGTCTACTAAGTAGACCATTGAGTAAAAATACTTTAAATACTGTAAATATATGTATTTACAGTATTATAACCCAGTGCAGTTCAACTGTCTACTGTGTGCTAGAAGTACTGCAGTTACAGTCTGTCAGATTGTCTGTCATTTAAACTTACTTTGTCATATCAAAATGAAATGTGTGACATTTTCTTTTACTAGTAGCTCACAACTACACAGAATAGTTATCAGACTTATCTTGTTTGTTTGTTTTCATTTTATTCAAATAAAAGACAATAAAAACATTTGAAACATTGAGTCCATCTCTTTGAATCATCAACACTAACATGCATTTTCTACAACAACACTAACTGAAATCAAAATGAGAGCTATTCAACAACATGACAACAACAATTAACTGAATGGAAACAATATATTTGTGTTCATGATAGCACATCATGTCCCACCAAGACACTACGAGATACTTTGAGGACACTCCCTGGTAAAATCAAACTAGATAATGAATGGTCTTTTGATCTATGTGTGACATTACATGTCAGCGCAGATGGCCACTTTGTTTCTGTTCAAGAGACAATGTTCTCTCTGTAAGAATTACTGTTCAAGTGACATCTTTCTCTCTGCATGAATCCTCATGTGAGTCTTTAGACTACTAGTGTTCAAGTGACATCTTTCTCTCTGTATGAATCCTCATGTGAGTCTTTAGACTACTCGTTTGGCTAAAGCCTTTGCCACAATCCGTGCAACTAAAGGGTTTTTCCCCAGTGTGACTCCTCATGTGTGTCTTCAGATGTGTATTATTGCGGAAGAGTTTGTCACAAACTGCACAACTATAAGATTTTACCCCTGTGTGAATCCGCATGTGTTTTTTCAGATAGTCCATTTTACCAAAGCCTTTGCCACAATCTGGGCAAACAAATGATTTCTCCCCAGTATCTGTATGAGTTGCCATGTGTTTTTTCAGACAACTCAGGAGAGCAAAGCCATTACCACAAACTGTACACTTAAATTGTTTTCCCCCTTTATGAATCCTCATTTGTGACTTCAGTCTTTCGTTAGAATCAAAGCTTTTGGCACAGATTTTACAAGTAACAGTTATTTTCCGTGCGAGCATCATAGATGTCACCAACTTACTGAAACCACCAACGCCTTTGCCACAAACTTTACAACATATGCATTGGCCCTGCTCTTTGTGCCTCCACACGGATGTTTTTCGTCCTGAAGCATTTGACCCCTGCGGCAGCTTGTGGCTCACATACAAATGTTGTCCTTCCACATGTGTCTTGTTCAGTGTGTTTAAATCTGACTTATCTTCCCTGTTCTCCTCCCACTCATCACTGTCTTTGGCGTCAGATTGGGAAACGTGTGAAGAGGGGGAAAATTCACCACCACGCGGTGGTGATACGCCACAGTCCTCAACATAAGCTTGTGTTTCCGGGTGTTCAGTTGGCGTGACGTCTAGAGGTGCAGGCAGAGTCTCTGTCTGGTTTTCAGCGTCATCTTCACTTTTCACTGCTACTAATGTCAGTGTTGATCCATCAGCATCCTCTGCTCTTTGAAGAAGCTCCTCTTGTTCCTCTTTAATCTGTGGAGGCTCTGGATCCTCCTGGACCAGACTGGAGCTCCTCTCCTGCTGTCCAGGGGAAACCTCCTTTTTCAGCAGAGGGAGGTGGAAGTCTAGACAAAAATAAAATGACACAAGGGAAACCTTTAACTTTTTTGAACAGTTATCTAGTGATCACATCCCTATTTGTTTTGGTTAGTTGAGATTGGTATGTGAGATGCCTTGTTCTATCATGTTGTTAAAATAAAGAGCCTTTTATGGTTTAACACTGTCTCTGACTCTTTGTTTTGAATTGTGTTCAAACCAACTCTATAGGCTACTCAACACAAATTGTATTCAAGTGTTCACATCATTAAAACAACTGCATTTAAAACAACATCCCTAAAAGGATAGAGAAAGGAACACAATTAAACCCTGTTCAAAACAGTTTAAACTTTGTGTTAGGGTAAGACTGAGTGATTTTACCAACCTGCTCTGTGTAATTTGACTTGTGGTTTCAGAAGCATGTCCAGTAGTCTGCGCTGGCGGTCAATCTCTTGTTTGGAGTGGACAGCTTGGTCCTCGTACTCTCTTATGATTCTTCCGACAATCCCAGTTATCTTGTCAGCAGCAGCTGCAGAAAGTCGCTTGTTGACCAAGGACATCAATGTTTGTTCTAAAGCCACATAGTTAGCCATTGTAGTCAGCTATATGTTCTTGAGACAAATAGAACTACCACAGATGTAAGCTGGACAGCTGTTGGTAGACTGCACCCTCAAACTGGTGCTCCAAAACTCAAAATTCTAAATCAAGAACAAAATAATGATCTGAGCAAAAACAAGATGCCTGACTGACTATTGACCTGGTTCAGAAGAGAAGTCAGTTCAGCTCTTATCAACTGTCTTTCAACAGATTAAAGTGTCAACAAACAAATGGAGCTCTGTTAAATACTCACAGGGTGTGACTGATGGACCAATCAGAGTGCAGTAGGGGGGGCGGGGCAGACCAACAATAGGCAGAAACTAACACTGTTTGTCATGAATACCCCCCCCCCCCCCCCACAAACACATGCACACGCGCACACACACACATACACACACACACAGTTAAATCCAAATGAGCTTTATTGGCATGAGAAGACTTACTGCATGTTTATGTAGCACCCCACAGTTAGCATCAGCCATGAACCAGCGACAACAGCCCTGCTAATGGGGCTCAGCCCTATTAGCACGACTGGTTGTGCGTTGGACTGGCGAGTGGAAGTCCCGGGTTCAATCCCCGCTTCCGCGTATCACTACATTTACATTGTCAAAACAATAAAGTCTCACAACATAATAAAACATTTGATATTAGAGCGATGTCACAATGCAGTGTAGTGTAGGTATCATCTCTGCAGGTCCACTCAGCACAGATGTCCAATCCCTTCGCAACAAAATCATTTATAGACTTAGTCGAGTAAGTCGACTAAAATCTTTAACTAAAATCACCTGAAAATCATAAACTTTCAGGTGACTTTTCAGGTAAAATATGACTAAAACTAGATGGAATGTTATTCAAAAGACTCTGACTAAAGCTAAATCAGGATGTGCATTATTTGAGTTATTGGGCCCTATATTAAAGGGCAAGTTCACCTCTGGGACAACCTGATCCTATTTTATTGCGTCATGCTGCATCATATGATACGAAATGCACCATCATTCATGCTGAAATACTAAAATATCCCAAAACACAGATTGAACACAAAAAATACCTCAGGATTGTGTTGATCGTGTCACAAACAACACTAAAATAAGATCAGGTTGTCCCAGAGGTGAACTTGCCCTTTAACCATGAGCCTGTCTCATGGCTTTCATACCATTTCAGTCACCACCTAACAGAATCTGATTAAACCAAGCACATTGATACACATTCATTTCATACTATATTATATGACCTAACATGTATTGTACCTATATAGGCCTACCTGTTCTAATTGTTATTGCTGTTATCGATAGCTCTTAGAAGATGACTTCATTGTAGTTCAATCTCTCTGCTGGTCACTATAAGATGTTACTGAATTTCCCCCTTGGGATAATAAAGGTATCTATCTATCTTTCTAATGGAGGACAAGAATGTTCTCAGTATTCATGATGCCTCCATTGAATACATCATGAGACATCATGTAGCCAACATGCAAGCTTGTAGATCTGCTATTTCTTTGACACACAACACCTCTATGTCTTTACATTACAATGGAGGGTGAGGCCTCATGCATCTGGACCATGCTGATGCTTTGGCCCTCTGGACCTGGCTGCATGACTTAACATTACAATGGTGGCTGTGGCCTCACCTTTTCACAGAGGTATTCTTACAGTGCATGCCATGTCTTCCCACATTAAATGAGGGGACATTAATTCAATTATATTCTTTACAGTAAAATCCACATTTCAGATGCAGTGTAGTTACAACTGGTGATGCTAAAAGGGCAGTGTAGTAGACGAATTGAAAAAAAAATCAGTTATTGGGCCCTACATCAACCATGAGCCTGTCTAGTGGATCTCATACCATTTCAGTCACCACCTAACAGAACCTAACTAGAAAGATGCAATGCAATTGGTTGCTGACGGTTGCTGACATATTCTACATTAAACTAACTGTCATGTGAAGCTCGACCACTTGATTCCCACTCCCATTGATTCCCTACTGATTCCAACTCCCATTGATTCCCCATCCCTGCCAGTTAAAAGTTACCCTAGAGTTCTATAAACTGTTACACTAGAAGTCTATAAAAGGTTTCCCTAGGACTAAAATGTGTTGCCCTGTTGGGCAACCACACTAAGTAAACCAATCACATTGGTACACATTCATACTTATACCTACATACCTGTTCTAATTCATATTGCTGTTATTGATAGCTCTTACTTCCATTGTTGCTGCCTGTATTTCGCTGTCTCTCTCTCTCTCTCTCTTTCTCTCTCTCCATCTCTATATACCTGTTCTAATTCATATTGCTGTTATTGATAGCTCTTACTTCCATTGTTGCTGCCTGTATTTCTCTCTCTCTCTTTCTCTCCATCTCTATCTCTTTACCAGTGGATTGTAAATTAGTCAATAAGGAGAACACATACAGGATGGTGAGACTACATTGTAGTTCAATCTCTCTGCTGGTCAATAGAAGATGCAAATGGAGGACAAGAATGTTCTCAGTATTCATGATGCCTCCATTGAATAGGAGACATCATGTAGCCAACCTACAAGCTTGTAGATCTGCTATTTCTTTGACACACAACACCTCTATGTCTTTACATTACAATGGAGGGTGAGGCCTCATGCATCTGGACCATGCTGATGCTTTGGCCCTCTGGACCTGGCTGCATGACTTAACATTACAATGGTGGCCGTGGCCTCACCTTTTCACAGAGGTATTCTTACATTGCATTTGCATGCCATGTCTTCCCACATTAAATGAGGGGACATTCAATCAATTATGATATCCACATTTCCTTTGCCTTTGCAGCCACTTGCATGCCCCCACTCACCGAAATCAAAACCGCTTAAATCACTAAAACGATAGAAAGCAGTAAATGAAAACATTTTAACACTCATCTTTTCTTTTCTCTAATTTAATCTAAAATATGAACCCTTGTTGTAAAAAAAAAACAAGGTTGTTCTTTTGAAACAAATAGCAGCAATCTTTTGCAGTCGCTTTTGGGACATTTTAGCAGGATTTCCCCCAAAACCATTTAGGCTACACGAAACGGTTCTCAGATGTAAAGTGTGTCCAAACATACAGTGTGTGTGTGTGTGTGTGTGTGTGTGTGTGTGTGTGTGTGTGTGTGTGTGTGTGTGTGTGTGTGTGTGTGTGTGTGTTTTAATAACCATGTACTTCTTATGTCGATTTAGTTTTGTGAAAACATAGTCTACTAAGTAGACCATTGAGTAAAAATACTTTAAATACTGTAAATATATGTATTTACAGTATTATAACCCAGTGCAGTTCAACTGTCTACTGTGTGCTAGAAGTACTGCAGTTACAGTCTGTCAGATTGTCTGTCATTTAAACTTACTTTGTCATATCAAAATGAAATGTGTGACATTTTCTTTTACTAGTAGCTCACAACTACACAGAATAGTTATCAGACTTATCTTGTTTGTTTGTTTTCATTTTATTCAAATAAAAGACAATAAAAACATTTGAAACATTGAGTCCATCTCTTTGAATCATCAACACTAACATGCATTTTCTACAACAACACTAACTGAAATCAAAATGAGAGCTATTCAACAACATGACAACAACAATTAACTGAATGGAAACAATATATTTGTGTTCATGATAGCACATCATGTCCCACCAAGACACTACGAGATACTTTGAGGACACTCCCTGGTAAAATCAAACTAGATAATGAATGGTCTTTTGATCTATGTGTGACATTACATGTCAGCGCAGATGGCCACTTTGTTTCTGTTCAAGAGACAATGTTCTCTCTGTAAGAATTACTGTTCAAGTGACATCTTTCTCTCTGCATGAATCCTCATGTGAGTCTTTAGACTACTAGTGTTCAAGTGACATCTTTCTCTCTGTATGAATCCTCATGTGAGTCTTTAGACTACTCGTTTGGCTAAAGCCTTTGCCACAATCCGTGCAACTAAAGGGTTTTTCCCCAGTGTGACTCCTCATGTGTGTCTTCAGATGTGTATTATTGCGGAAGAGTTTGTCACAAACTGCACAACTATAAGATTTTACCCCTGTGTGAATCCGCATGTGTTTTTTCAGATAGTCCATTTTACCAAAGCCTTTGCCACAATCTGGGCAAACAAATGATTTCTCCCCAGTATCTGTATGAGTTGCCATGTGTTTTTTCAGACAACTCAGGAGAGCAAAGCCATTACCACAAACTGTACACTTAAATTGTTTTCCCCCTTTATGAATCCTCATTTGTGACTTCAGTCTTTCGTTAGAATCAAAGCTTTTGGCACAGATTTTACAAGTAACAGTTATTTTCCGTGCGAGCATCATAGATGTCACCAACTTACTGAAACCACCAACGCCTTTGCCACAAACTTTACAACATATGCATTGGCCCTGCTCTTTGTGCCTCCACACGGATGTTTTTCGTCCTGAAGCATTTGACCCCTGCGGCAGCTTGTGGCTCACATACAAATGTTGTCCTTCCACATGTGTCTTGTTCAGTGTGTTTAAATCTGACTTATCTTCCCTGTTCTCCTCCCACTCATCACTGTCTTTGGCGTCAGATTGGGAAACGTGTGAAGAGGGGGAAAATTCACCACCACGCGGTGGTGATACGCCACAGTCCTCAACATAAGCTTGTGTTTCCGGGTGTTCAGTTGGCGTGACGTCTAGAGGTGCAGGCAGAGTCTCTGTCTGGTTTTCAGCGTCATCTTCACTTTTCACTGCTACTAATGTCAGTGTTGATCCATCAGCATCCTCTGCTCTTTGAAGAAGCTCCTCTTGTTCCTCTTTAATCTGTGGAGGCTCTGGATCCTCCTGGACCAGACTGGAGCTCCTCTCCTGCTGTCCAGGGGAAACCTCCTTTTTCAGCAGAGGGAGGTGGAAGTCTAGACAAAAATAAAATGACACAAGGGAAACCTTTAACTTTTTTGAACAGTTATCTAGTGATCACATCCCTATTTGTTTTGGTTAGTTGAGATTGGTATGTGAGATGCCTTGTTCTATCATGTTGTTAAAATAAAGAGCATTTTATGGTTTAACACTGTCTCTGACTCTTTGTTTTGAATTGTGTTCAAACCAACTCTATAGGCTACTCAACACAAATTGTATTCAAGTGTTCACATCATTAAAACAACTGCATTTAAAACAACATCCCTAAAAGGATAGAGAAAGGAACACAATTAAACCCTGTTCAAAACAGTTTAAACTTTGTGTTAGGGTAAGACTGAGTGATTTTACCAACCTGCTCTGTGTAATTTGACTTGTGGTTTCAGAAGCATGTCCAGTAGTCTGCGCTGGCGGTCAATCTCTTGTTTGGAGTGGACAGCTTGGTCCTCGTACTCTCTTATGATTCTTCCGACAATCCCAGTTATCTTGTCAGCAGCAGCTGCAGAAAGTCGCTTGTTGACCAAGGACATCAATGTTTGTTCTAAAGCCACATAGTTAGCCATTGTAGTCAGCTATATGTTCTTGAGACAAATAGAACTACCACAGATGTAAGCTGGACAGCTGTTGGTAGACTGCACCCTCAAACTGGTGCTCCAAAACTCAAAATTCTAAATCAAGAACAAAATAATGATCTGAGCAAAAACAAGATGCCTGACTGACTATTGACCTGGTTCAGAAGAGAAGTCAGTTCAGCTCTTATCAACTGTCTTTCAACAGATTAAAGTGTCAACAAACAAATGGAGCTCTGTTAAATACTCACAGGGTGTGACTGATGGACCAATCAGAGTGCAGTAGGGGGGGCGGGGCAGACCAACAATAGGCAGAAACTAACACTGTTTGTCATGAATACCCCCCCCCCCCCCCCCCCCACAAACACATGCACACGCGCACACACACACATACACACACACACAGTTAAATCCAAATGAGCTTTATTGGCATGAGAAGACTTACTGCATGTTTATGTAGCACCCCACAGTTAGCATCAGCCATGAACCAGCGACAACAGCCCTGCTAATGGGGCTCAGCCCTATTAGCACGACTGGTTGTGCGTTGGACTGGCGAGTGGAAGTCCCGGGTTCAATCCCCGCTTCCGCGTATCACTACATTTACATTGTCAAAACAATAAAGTCTCACAACATAATCAAACATTTGATATTAGAGCGATGTCACAATGCAGTGTAGTGTAGGTATCATCTCTGCAGGTCCACTCAGCACAGATGTCCAATCCCTTCGCAACAAAATCATTTATAGACTTAGTCGAGTAAGTCGACTAAAATCTTTAACTAAAATCACCTGAAAATCATAAACTTTCAGGTGACTTTTCAGGTAAAATATGACTAAAACTAGATGGAATGTTATTCAAAAGACTCTGACTAAAGCTAAATCAGGATGTGCATTATTTGAGTTATTGGGCCCTATATTAAAGGGCAAGTTCACCTCTGGGACAACCTGATCCTATTTTATTGCGTCATGCTGCATCATATGATACGAAATGCACCATCATTCATGCTGAAATACTAAAATATCCCAAAACACAGATTGAACACAAAAAATACCTCAGGATTGTGTTGATCGTGTCACAAACAACACTAAAATAAGATCAGGTTGTCCCAGAGGTGAACTTGCCCTTTAACCATGAGCCTGTCTCATGGCTTTCATACCATTTCAGTCACCACCTAACAGAATCTGATTAAACCAAGCACATTGATACACATTCATTTCATACTATATTATATGACCTAACATGTATTGTACCTATATAGGCCTACCTGTTCTAATTGTTATTGCTGTTATCGATAGCTCTTAGAAGATGACTTCATTGTAGTTCAATCTCTCTGCTGGTCACTATAAGATGTTACTGAATTTCCCCCTTGGGATAATAAAGGTATCTATCTATCTTTCTAATGGAGGACAAGAATGTTCTCAGTATTCATGATGCCTCCATTGAATACATCATGAGACATCATGTAGCCAACATGCAAGCTTGTAGATCTGCTATTTCTTTGACACACAACACCTCTATGTCTTTACATTACAATGGAGGGTGAGGCCTCATGCATCTGGACCATGCTGATGCTTTGGCCCTCTGGACCTGGCTGCATGACTTAACATTACAATGGTGGCTGTGGGCTCACCTTTTCACAGAGGTATTCTTACAGTGCATGCCATGTCTTCCCACATTAAATGAGGGGACATTAATTCAATTATATTCTTTACAGTAAAATCCACATTTCAGATGCAGTGTAGTTACAACTGGTGATGCTAAAAGGGCAGTGTAGTAGACGAATTGAAAAAAAAATCAGTTATTGGGCCCTACATCAACCATGAGCCTGTCTAGTGGATCTCATACCATTTCAGTCACCACCTAACAGAACCTAACTAGAAAGATGCAATGCAATTGGTTGCTGACGGTTGCTGACATATTCTACATTAAACTAACTGTCATGTGAAGCTCGACCACTTGATTCCCACTCCCATTGATTCCCTACTGATTCCAACTCCCATTGATTCCCCATCCCTGCCAGTTAAAAGTTACCCTAGAGTTCTATAAACTGTTACACTAGAAGTCTATAAAAGGTTTCCCTAGGACTAAAATGTGTTGCCCTGTTGGGCAACCACACTAAGTAAACCAATCACATTGGTACACATTCATACTTATACCTACATACCTGTTCTAATTCATATTGCTGTTATTGATAGCTCTTACTTCCATTGTTGCTGCCTGTATTTCGCTGTCTCTCTCTCTCTCTCTCTTTCTCTCTCTCCATCTCTATATACCTGTTCTAATTCATATTGCTGTTATTGATAGCTCTTACTTCCATTGTTGCTGCCTGTATTTCTCTCTCTCTCTTTCTCTCCATCTCTATCTCTTTACCAGTGGATTGTAAATTAGTCAATAAGGAGAACACATACAGGATGGTGAGACTACATTGTAGTTCAATCTCTCTGCTGGTCAATAGAAGATGCAAATGGAGGACAAGAATGTTCTCAGTATTCATGATGCCTCCATTGAATAGGAGACATCATGTAGCCAACCTACAAGCTTGTAGATCTGCTATTTCTTTGACACACAACACCTCTATGTCTTTACATTACAATGGAGGGTGAGGCCTCATGCATCTGGACCATGCTGATGCTTTGGCCCTCTGGACCTGGCTGCATGACTTAACATTACAATGGTGGCCGTGGCCTCACCTTTTCACAGAGGTATTCTTACATTGCATTTGCATGCCATGTCTTCCCACATTAAATGAGGGGACATTCAATCAATTATGATATCCACATTTCCTTTGCCTTTGCAGCCACTTGCATGCCCCCACTCACCGAAATCAAAACCGCTTAAATCACTAAAACGATAGAAAGCAGTAAATGAAAACATTTTAACACTCATCTTTTCTTTTCTCTAATTTAATCTAAAATATGAACCCTTGTTGTAAAAAAAAAACAAGGTTGTTCTTTTGAAACAAATAGCAGCAATCTTTTGCAGTCGCTTTTGGGACATTTTAGCAGGATTTCCCCCAAAACCATTTAGGCTACACGAAACGGTTCTCAGATGTAAAGTGTGTCCAAACATACAGTGTGTGTGTGTGTGTGTGTGTGTGTGTGTGTGTGTGTGTGTGTGTGTGTGTGTGTGTGTGTGTGTGTGTGTGTGTGTGTGTGTTTTAATAACCATGTACTTCTTATGTCGATTTAGTTTTGTGAAAACATAGTCTACTAAGTAGACCATTGAGTAAAAATACTTTAAATACTGTAAATATATGTATTTACAGTATTATAACCCAGTGCAGTTCAACTGTCTACTGTGTGCTAGAAGTACTGCAGTTACAGTCTGTCAGATTGTCTGTCATTTAAACTTACTTTGTCATATCAAAATGAAATGTGTGACATTTTCTTTTACTAGTAGCTCACAACTACACAGAATAGTTATCAGACTTATCTTGTTTGTTTGTTTTCATTTTATTCAAATAAAAGACAATAAAAACATTTGAAACATTGAGTCCATCTCTTTGAATCATCAACACTAACATGCATTTTCTACAACAACACTAACTGAAATCAAAATGAGAGCTATTCAACAACATGACAACAACAATTAACTGAATGGAAACAATATATTTGTGTTCATGATAGCACATCATGTCCCACCAAGACACTACGAGATACTTTGAGGACACTCCCTGGTAAAATCAAACTAGATAATGAATGGTCTTTTGATCTATGTGTGACATTACATGTCAGCGCAGATGGCCACTTTGTTTCTGTTCAAGAGACAATGTTCTCTCTGTAAGAATTACTGTTCAAGTGACATCTTTCTCTCTGTATGAATCCTCATGTGAGTCTTTAGACTACTAGTGTTCAAGTGACATCTTTCTCTCTGTATGAATCCTCATGTGAGTCTTTAGACTACTAGTGTTCAAGTGACATCTTTCTCTCTGCATGAATCCTCATGTGAGTCTTTAGACTACTAGTGTTCAAGTGACATCTTCCTCTCTGTATGAATCCTCATGTGAGTCTTTAGACTACTAGTGTTCAAGTGACATCTTTCTCTCTGTATGAATCCTCATGTGAGTCTTTAGACTACTAGTGTTCAAGTGACATCTTTCTCTCTGCATGAATCCTCATGTGAGTCTTTAGACTACTAGTGTTCAAGTGACATCTTTCTCTCTGTATGAATCCTCATGTGAGTCTTTAGACTACTAGTGTTCAAGTGACATCTTTCTCTCTGTATGAATCCTCATGTGAGTCTTTAGACTACTAGTGTTCAAGTAACATCTTCCTCTCTGTATGAATCCTCATGTGAGTCTTTAGACTACTAGTGTTCAAGTGACATCTTCCTCTCTGTATGAATCCTCATGTGAGTCTTTAGACTACTAGTGTTCAAGTGACATCTTTCTCTCTGTATGAATCCTCATGTGAGTCTTTAGACTACTAGTGTTCAAGTGACATCTTTCTCTCTGCATGAATCCTCATGTGAGTCTTTAGACTACTCGTTTGGCTAAAGCCTTTGCCACAACCCGTGCAACTAAAGGGTTTTTCCCCAGTGTGACTCCTCATGTGTGTCTTCAGATGTGTATTATTGCGGAAGAGTTTGTCACAAACTGCACAACTATAAGATTTTACCCCTGTGTGAATCCGCATGTGTTTTTTCAGATAGTCAATTTTACCAAAGCCTTTGCCACAATCTGGGCAAACAAATGATTTCTCCCCAGTATCTGTATGAGTTGCCATGTGTTTTTTCAGACAACTCAGGAGAGCAAAGCCATTACCACAAACTGTACACTTAAATTGTTCCCCCGCTTTATGAATCCTCATTTGTGACTTCAGTCTTTCGTTAGAATCAAAGCTTTTGGCACAGATTTTACAAGTAACAGTTATTTTCCGTGCGAGCATCATAGATGTCACCAACTTACTGAAACCACCAACGCCTTTGCCACAAACTTTACAACATATGCATTGGCCCTGCTCTTTGTGCCTCCTCACAGATGTTTTTTGTCCTGAAGCATTTGACCCCTGCGGCAGCTTGTGGCTCACATACAAATGTTGTCCTTCCACATGTGTCTTGTTCAGTGTGTTTAAATCTGACTTATCTTCCCTGTTCTCCTCCCACTCATCACTGTCTTTGGCGTCAGATTGGGAAACGTGTGAAGAGGGGGAAAATTCACCACCGCGCGGTGGCGATACGCCACAGTCCTCAACATAAGCTTGTGTTTCCGGGTGTTCAGTTGGCGTGACGTCTAGAGGTGCAGGCAGAGTCTCTGTCTTGTTTTCAGCGTCATCTTCACTTTTCACTGCTAGTAATGTCAGTGTTGATCCATCAGCATCCTCTGCTCTTTGAAGAAGCTCCTCTTGTTCCTCTTTAATCTGTGGAGGCTCTGGATCCTCCTGGACCAGACTGGAGCTCCTCTCCTGCTGTCCAGGGGAAACCTCCTTTTTCAGCAGATGGAGATGGAAGTCTAGACAAAAAAAATGACACAAGGGAAAACCTTTAACTTTTTTGAACAGTTTTCTAGTGATCACATCCCTATTTGTTTTGGTTAGTTGAGATTGGTATGTGAGATGCCTTGTTCTATCATGTTGTTAAAATAAAGAGCCTTTTATGGTTTAACACTGTCTCTGACTCTTTAGTTTTGAATTGTGTTCAAACCAACTCTATAGGCTACTCGACACAAATTGTATTCAAGTGTTCACATCATTAAAACAACTGCATTTAAAACAACATCCCTAAAAGGATAGAGAAAGGAACACAATTAAACCCTGTTCAAAACAGTTTAAACTTTGTGTTAGGGTAAGACTGAGTGATTTTACCAACCTGCTCTGTGTAATTTGACTTGTGGTTTCAGAAGCATGTCCAGTAGTCTGCGCTGGCGGTCAATCTCTTGTTTGGAGTGGACAGCTTGGTCCTCGTACTCTTTTATGATTCTTCCGACAATCCCAGTTATCTTGTCAGCAGCAGCTGCAGAAAGTCGCTTGTTGACCAAGGACATCAATGTTTGTTCTAAAGCCACATAGTTAGCCATTGTAGTCAGCTATATGTTCTTGAGACAAATAGAACTACCACAGATGTAAGCTGGACAGCTGTTGGTAGACTGCACCCTCAAACTGGTGCTCCAAAACTCAAAATTCTAAATCAAGAACAAAATAATGATCTGAGCAAAAACAAGATGCCTGACTGACTATTGACCTGGTTCAGAAGAGAAGTCAGTTCAGCTCTTATCAACTGTCTTTCAACAGATTAAAGTGTCAACAAACAAATGGAGCTCTGTTAAATACTCACAGGGTGTGACTGATAGACCAATCAGAGTGCAGTAGGGGGGCGGGGCAGACCAACAATAGGCAGAAACTAACACTGTTTGTCATGAATACCCCCCCCCCCCACAAACACATGCACACGCGCACACACACACACACACACACACACACACACACACACACACACACACACACACACACACACACACACACACACACACAGTTAAATCCAAATGAGCTTTATTGGCATGAGAAGACTTACTGCATGTTTATGTAGCACCCCACAGTTAGCATCAGCCATGAACCAGCGACAACAGCCCTGCTAATGGGGCTCAGCCCTATTAGCACGACTGGTTGTGCGTTGGACTGGCGAGTGGAAGTCCCGGGTTCAATCCCCGCTTCCGCGTATCACTACATTTACATTGTCAAAAAAATAAAGTCTCACAACATAATAAAACATTTGATATTAGAGCGATGTCACAATGCAGTGTAGTGTAGGTATCATCTCTGCAGGTCCACTCAGCACAGATGTCCAATCCCTTCGCAACAAAATCATTTATAGACTTAGTCGAGTAAGTCGACTAAAATCTTTAACTAAAATCACCTGAAAATCATAAACTTTCAGGTGACTTTTCAGGTAAAATATGACTAAAACTAGATGGAATGTTATTCAAAAGACTCTGACTAAAGCTAAATCAGGAAGTGCATTATTTGAGTTATTGGGCCCTATATTAAAGGGCAAGTTCACCTCTGGGACAACCTGATCCTATTTTATTGCGTCATGCTGCATCATATGATGCGAAATGCACCATCATTCATGCTGAAATACTAAAATATCCCAAAACACAGATTGAACACAAAAAATACCTCAGGATTGTGTTGATCGTGTCACAAACAACACTAAAATAAGATCAGGTTGTCCCAGAGGTGAACTTGCCCTTTAACCATGAGCCTGTCTCATGGCTTTCATACCATTTCAGTCACCACCTAACAGAATCTGATTAAACCAAGCACATTGATACACATTCATTTCATACTATATTATATGACCTAACATGTATTGTACCTATATAGGCCTACCTGTTCTAATTGTTATTGCTGTTATCGATAGCTCTTAGAAGATGACTTCATTGTAGTTCAATCTCTCTGCTGGTCACTATAAGATGTTACTGAATTTCCCCCTTGGGATAATAAAGGTATCTATCTATCTATCTATCTAATGGAGGACAAGAATGTTCTCAGTATTCATGATGCCTCCATTGAATACATCATGAGACATCATGTAGCCAACATGCAAGCTTGTAGATCTGCTATTTCTTTGACACACAACACCTCTATGTCTTTACATTACAATGGAGGGTGAGGCCTCATGCATCTGGACCATGCTGATGCTTTGGCCCTCTGGACCTGGCTGCATGACTTAACATTACAATGGTGGCTGTGGCCTCACCTTTTCACAGAGGTATTCTTACAGTGCATGCCATGTCTTCCCACATTAAATGAGGGGACATTAATTCAATTATATTCTTTACAGTAAAATCCACATTTCAGATGCAGTGTAGTTACAACTGGTGATGCTAAAAGGGCAGTGTAGTAGACGAATTGAAAAAAAAAATCAGTTATTGGGCCCTACATCAACCATGAGCCTGTCTAGTGGATCTCATACCATTTCAGTCACCACCTAACAGAACCTAACTAGAAAGATGCAATGCAATTGGTTGCTGACGGTTGCTGACATATTCTACATTAAACTAACTGTCATGTGAAGCTTGACCACTTGATTCCCACTCCCATTGATTCCCTACTGATTCCAACTCCCATTGATTCCCCATCCCTGCCAGTTAAAAGTTACCCTAGAGTTCTATAAACTGTTACACTAGAAGTCTATAAAAGGTTTCCCTAGGACTAAAATGTGTTGCCCTGTTGGGCAACCACACTAAGTAAACCAATCACATTGGTACACATTCATACTTATACCTACATACCTGTTCTAATTCATATTGCTGTTATTGATAGCTCTTACTTCCATTGTTGCTGCCTGTATTTCGCTGTCTCTCTCTCTCTCTTTCTCTCTCTCCATCTCTATATACCTGTTCTAATTCATATTGCTGTTATTGATAGCTCTTACTTCCATTGTTGCTGCCTGTATTTCTCTCTCTCTCTTTCTCTCCATCTCTATCTCTTTACCAGTGGATTGTAAATTAGTCAATAAGGAGAACACATACAGGATGGTGAGACTACATTGTAGTTCAATCTCTCTGCTGGTCAATAGAAGATGCAAATGGAGGACAAGAATGTTCTCAGTATTCATGATGCCTCCATTGAATAGGAGACATCATGTAGCCAACCTACAAGCTTGTAGATCTGCTATTTCTTTGACACACAACACCTCTATGTCTTTACATTACAATGGAGGGTGAGGCCTCATGCATCTGGACCATGCTGATGCTTTGGCCCTCTGGACCTGGCTGCATGACTTAACATTACAATGGTGGCCGTGGCCTCACCTTTTCACAGAGGTATTCTTACATTGCATTTGCATGCCATGTCTTCCCACATTAAATGAGGGGACATTCAATCAATTATGATATCCACATTTCCTTTGCCTTTGCAGCCACTTGCATGCCCCCACTCACTGAAATCAAAACCGCTTAAATCACTAAAACGATAGAAAGCAGTAAATGAAAACATTTTAACACTCATCTTTTCTTTTCTCTAATTTAATCTAAAATATGAACCCTTGTTGTAAAAAAAAACAAGGTTGTTCTTTTGAAACAAATAGCAGCAATCTTTTGCAGTCGCTTTTGGGACATTTTAGCAGGATTTCCCCCAAAACCATTTAGGCTACACGAAACGGTTCTCAGATGTAAAGTGTGTCCAAACATACAGTGTGTGTGTGTGTGTGTGTGTGTGTGTGTGTGTGTGTGTGTGTGTGTGTGTGTGTGTGTGTGCGTGTGTGTGTGTGTGTGTGTGTTTTAATAACCATGTACTTCTTATGTCGATTTAGTTTTGTGAAAACATAGTCTACTAAGTAGACCATTGAGTAAAAATACTTTAAATACTGTAAATATATGTATTTACAGTATTATAACCCAGTGCAGTTCAACTGTCTACTGTGTGCTAGAAGTACTGCAGTTACAGTCTGTCAGATTGTCTGTCATTTAAACTTACTTTGTCATATCAAAATGAAATGTGTGACATTTTCTTTTACTAGTAGCTCACAACTACACAGAATAGTTATCAGACTTATCTTGTTTGTTTGTTTTCATTTTATTCAAATAAAAGACAATAAAAACATTTGAAACATTGAGTCCATCTCTTTGAATCATCAACACTAACATGCATTTTCTACAACAACACTAACTGAAATCAAAATGAGAGCTATTCAACAACATGACAACAACAATTAACTGAATGGAAACAATATATTTGTGTTCATGATAGCACACCATGTCCCACCAAGACATGAGGACACTCCCTGGTAAAATCAAACTAGATAATGAATGGTCTTTTGATCTATGTGTGACATTACATGTCAGCGCAGATGGCCACTTTGTTTCTGTTCAAGAGACAATGTTCTCTCTGTAAGAATTACTGTTCAAGTGACATCTTTCTCTCTGTATGAATCCTCATGTGAGTCTTTAGACTACTAGTGTTCAAGTGACATCTTCCTCTCTGTATGAATCCTCATGTGAGTCTTTAGACTACTAGTGTTCAAGTGACATCTTTCTCTCTGTATGAATCCTCATGTGAGTCTTTAGACTACTAGTGTTCAAGTGACATCTTTCTCTCTGTATGAATCCTCATGTGAGTCTTTAGACTACTAGTGTTCAAGTGACATCTTTCTCTCTGTATGAATCCTCATGTGAGTCTTTAGACTACTAGTGTTCAAGTGACATCTTTCTCTCTGTATGAATCCTCATGTGAGTCTTTAGACTACTAGTGTTCAAGTGACATCTTCCTCTCTGTATGAATCCTCATATGAGTCTTTAGACTACTAGTGTTCAAGTGACATCTTTCTCTCTGTATGAATCCTCATGTGAGTCTTTAGACTACTAGTGTTCAAGTGACATCTTTCTCTCTGTATGAATCCTCATGTGAGTCTTTAGACTACTAGTGTTCAAGTTACATCTTTCTCTCTGTATGAATCCTCATGTGAGTCTTTAGACTACTAGTGTTCAAGTGACATCTTTCTCTCTGTATGAATCCTCATGTGAGTCTTTAGACTACTAGTGTTCAAGTAACATCTTCCTCTCTGTATGAATCCTCATGTGAGTCTTTAGACTACTAGTGTTCAAGTGACATCTTCCTCTCTGCATGAATCCTCATGTGAGTCTTTAGACTACTAGTGTTCAAGTAACATCTTTCTCTCTGTATGAATCCTCATGTGAGTCTTTAGACTACTAGTGTTCAAGTGACATCTTCCTCTCTGCATGAATCCTCATGTGAGTCTTTAGACTACTAGTGTTCAAGTTACATCTTTCTCTCTGTATGAATCCTCATGTGAGTCTTTAGACTACTAGTGTTCAAGTGACATCTTCCTCTCTGTATGAATCCTCATGTGAGTCTTTAGACTACTAGTGTTCAAGTGACATCTTCCTCTCTGTATGAATCCTCATGTGAGTCTTTAGACTACTAGTGTTCAAGTGACATCTTTCTCTCTGTATGAATCCTCATGTGAGTCTTTAGACTACTAGTGTTCAAGTGACATCTTTCTCTCTGTATGAATCCTCATGTGAGTCTTTAGACTACTAGTGTTCAAGTGACATCTTTCTCTCTGTATGAATCCTCATGTGAGTCTTTAGACTACTAGTGTTCAAGTGACATCTTCCTCTCTGTATGAATCCTCATGTGAGTCTTTAGACTACTAGTGTTCAAGTGACATCTTTCTCTCTGT
Organism: Nannobrachium achirus; assembly: GCF_963921795.1. Classification (NCBI taxonomy): domain Eukaryota; kingdom Metazoa; phylum Chordata; class Actinopteri; order Myctophiformes; family Myctophidae; genus Nannobrachium; species Nannobrachium achirus. Next base: position 3,655,974 of record NC_137820.1, on the reverse strand, counting down.
ATGAATCCTCATGTGAGTCTTTAGACTACTAGTGTTCAAGTGACATCTTCCTCTCTGCATGAATCCTCATGTGAGTCTTTAGACTACTAGTGTTCAAGTGACATCTTTCTCTCTGTATGAATCCTCATGTGAGTCTTTAGACTACTAGTGTTCAAGTGACATCTTTCTCTCTGTATGAATCCTCATGTGAGTCTTTAGACTACTCGTTTGGCTAAAGCTTTTGCCACAATCCGTGCAACTAAAGGGTTTTTCCCCAGTGTGACTCCTCATGTGTGTCTTCAGATGTGTATTATTGCGGAAGCGTTTGTCACAAACTGCACAACTATAAGATTTTACCCCTGTGTGAATCCGCATGTGTTTTTTCAGATAGTCAATTTTACCAAAGCCTTTGCCACAATCTGGGCAAACAAATGATTTCTCCCCAGTATCTGTATGAGTTGCCATGTGTTTTTTCAGACAACTCAGGAGAGCAAAGCCATTACCACAAACTGTACACTTAAATTGTTTTCCCCCTTTATGAATCCTCATTTGTGACTTCAGTCTTTCGTTAGAATCAAAGCTTTTGGCACAGATTTTACAAGTAACAGTTATTTTCCGTGCGAGCATCATAGATGTCACCAACTTACTGAAACCCCCAACGCCTTTGCCACAAACTTTACAACATATGCATTGGCCCTGCTCTTTGTGCCTCCTCACGGATGTTTTTCGTCCTGAAGCATTTGACCCCTGCGGCAGCTTGTGGCTCACATGCAAATGTTGTCCTTCCACATGTGTCTTGTTCAGTGTGTTTAAATCTGACTTATCTTCCCTGTTCTCCTCCCACTCATCACTGTCTTTGGCGTCAGATTGGGAAACTTGTGAAGAGGGAGAAAATTCACCACCACGCGGTGGTGATACGCCACAGTCCTCAACATAAGCTTGTGTTTCCGGGTGTTCAGTTGGCGTGACGTCTAGAGGTGCAGGCAGAGTCTCTGTCTTGTTTTCAGCGTCATCTTCACTTTTCACTGCTAGTAATGTCAGTGTTGATCCATCAGCATCCTCTGCTCTTTGAAGAAGCTCCTCTTGTTCCTCTTTAATCTGTGGAGGCTCTGGATCCTCCTGGACCAGACTGGAGCTCCTCTCCTGCTGTCCAGGGGAAACCTCCTTTTTCAGCAGATGGAGATGGAAGTCTAGACAAAAAAAATGACACAAGGGAAAACCTTTAACTTTTTTGAACAGTTTTCTAGTGATCACATCCCTATTTGTTTTGGTTAGTTGAGATTGGTATGTGAGATGCCTTGTTCTATCATGTTGTTAAAATAAAGAGCCTTTTATGGTTTAACACTGTCTCTGACTCTTTAGTTTTGAATTGTGTTCAAACCAACTCTATAGGCTACTCGACACAAATTGTATTCAAGTGTTCACATCATTAAAACAACTGCATTTAAAACAACATCCCTAAAAGGATAGAGAAAGGAACACAATTAAACCCTGTTCAAAACAGTTTAAACTTTGTGTTAGGGTAAGACTGAGTGATTTTACCAACCTGCTCTGTGTAATTTGACTTGTGGTTTCAGAAGCATGTCCAGTAGTCTGCGCTGGCGGTCAATCTCTTGTTTGGAGTGGACAGCTTGGTCCTCGTACTCTTTTATGATTCTTCCGACAATCCCAGTTATCTTGTCAGCAGCAGCTGCAGAAAGTTGCTTGTTGACCAAGGACATCAATGTTTGTTCTAAAGCCACATAGTTAGCCATTGTAGTCAGCTATATGTTCTTGAGACAAATAGAACTACCACAGATGTAAGCTGGACAGCTGTTGGTAGACTGCACCCTCAAACTGGTGCTCCAAAACTCAAAATTCTAAATCAAGAACAAAATAATGATCTGAGCAAAAACAAGATGCCTGACTGACTATTGACCTGGTTCAGAAGAGAAGTCAGTTCAGCTCTTATCAACTGTCTTTCAACAGATTAAAGTGTCAACAAACAAATGGAGCTCTGTTAAATACTCACAGGGTGTGACTGATGGACCAATCAGAGTGCAGTAGGGGGGGCGGGGCAGACCAACAATAGGCAGAAACTAACACTGTTTGTCATGAATACCCCCCCCCCCACAAACACATGCACACGCGCGCACACACACACACACACACACACACACACACACACACACACAGTTAAATCCAAATGAGCTTTATTGGCATGAGAAGACTTACTGCATGTTTATGTAGCACCCCACAGTTAGCATCAGCCATGAACCAGCGACAACAGCCCTGCTAATGGGGCTCAGCCCTATTAGCACGACTGGTTGTGCGTTGGACTGGCGAGTGGAAGTCCCGGGTTCAATCCCCGCTTCCGCGTATCACTACATTTACATTGTCAAAAAAATAAAGTCTCACAACATAATAAAACATTTGATATTAGAGCGATGTCACAATGCAGTGTAGTGTAGGTATCATCTCTGCAGGTCCACTCAGCACAGATGTCCAATCCCTTCGCAACAAAATCATTTATAGACTTAGTCGAGTAAGTCGACTAAAATCTTTAACTAAAATCACCTGAAAATCATAAACTTTCAGGTGACTTTTCAGGTAAAATATGACTAAAACTAGATGGAATGTTATTCAAAAGACTCTGACTAAAGCTAAATCAGGAAGTGCATTATTTGAGTTATTGGGCCCTATATTAAAGGGCAAGTTCACCTCTGGGACAACCTGATCCTATTTTATTGCGTCATGCTGCATCATATGATGCGAAATGCACCATCATTCATGCTGAAATACTAAAATATCCCAAAACACAGATTGAACACAAAAAATACCTCAGGATTGTGTTGATCGTGTCACAAACAACACTAAAATAAGATCAGGTTGTCCCAGAGGTGAACTTGCCCTTTAACCATGAGCCTGTCTCATGGCTTTCATACCATTTCAGTCACCACCTAACATAATCTGATTAAACCAAGCACATTGATACACATTCATTTCATACTATATTATATGACCTAACATGTATTGTACCTATATAGGCCTACCTGTTCTAATTGTTATTGCTGTTATCGATAGCTCTTAGAAGATGACTTCATTGTAGTTCAATCTCTCTGCTGGTCACTATAAGATGTTACTGAATTTCCCCCTTGGGATAATAAAGGTATCTATCTATCTATCTATCTAATGGAGGACAAGAATGTTCTCAGTATTCATGATGTAAGCAATTTACCCCGAGTGAGAGGACATTATGCTCTGATAATGTCCTGTGTGAGGGGGTGATCGGACGAGGCGAAGCCGAGTCCGATAACACCCTCACACAGGACATTATCAGAGCATAATGTCCGACCCCGAGTGGTAAATAGCTTTTCTACCACTTTTTTCCGTATACATGAAAGAAAACACATAGTTGTAACTTGCAAGGATATTAAGTTACAATCATTATTGCCTATAAAACTTCCGCGACGACAGCAAATAGTTCCACAAACAACATCTTCTACTCACCACCAGATGACGCCAACTCCATGCAGAGAAAGATGTCTAGCATACAGCTAAGCTAACGTCAGTTAGAAGGACCGTTCCGGCCGTAAATAGAGGCTGTTCGCTTCCAGAAAGGCATAGGTTCAGAGAAAAGGGGCTTTAAAGTTGGCGGATTGCATTGGATCCAAATAAATCGGCGACGTCGTACGCACGTTAGTAAACATAGGACCGCTACGACCGTCATATGTTGGTTGGGGGAAAGGTGTTCCGACTACCTCCTGAAGTCCCCGGATGTACACTGAGGCGCATTGATCTCGTCCTCACACAACTGCGGCGGTTGTTCTGCCATAACCTCCGGAATTTAGCCAATCAGAATCCAGTATTTGAACATGTGACTAGAAAAAGTGGTAGAAGCCTCCATTGAATACATCATGAGACATCATGTAGCCAACATGCAAGCTTGTAGATCTGCTATTTCTTTGACACACAACACCTCTATGTCTTTACATTACAATGGAGGGTGAGGCCTCATGCATCTGGACCATGCTGATGCTTTGGCCCTCTGGACCTGGCTGCATGACTTAACATTACAATGGTGGCTGTGGCCTCACCTTTTCACAGAGGTATTCTTACAGTGCATGCCATGTCTTCCCACATTAAATGAGGGGACATTAATTCAATTATATTCTTTACAGTAAAATCCACATTTCAGATGCAGTGTAGTTACAACTGGTGATGCTAAAAGGGCAGTGTAGTAGACGAATTGAAAAAAAATCAGTTATTGGGCCCTACATCAACCATGAGCCTGTCTAGTGGATCTCATACCATTTCAGTCACCACCTAACAGAACCTAACTAGAAAGATGCAATGCAATTGGTTGCTGACGGTTGCTGACATATTCTACATTAAACTAACTGTCATGTGAAGCTCGACCACTTGATTCCCACTCCCATTGATTCCCTACTGATTCCAACTCCCATTGATTCCCCATCCCTGCCAGTTAAAAGTTACCCTAGAGTTCTATAAACTGTTACACTAGAAGTCTATAAAAGGTTTCCCTAGGACTAAAATGTGTTGCCCTGTTGGGCAACCACACTAAGTAAACCAATCACATTGGTACACATTCATACTTATACCTACATACCTGTTCTAATTCATATTGCTGTTATTGATAGCTCTTACTTCCATTGTTGCTGCCTGTATTTCGCTGTCTCTCTCTCTCTCTTTCTCTCTCTCCATCTCTATATACCTGTTCTAATTCATATTGCTGTTATTGATAGCTCTTACTTCCATTGTTGCTGCCTGTATTTCTCTCTCTCTCTTTCTCTCCATCTCTATCTCTTTACCAGTGGATTGTAAATTAGTCAATAAGGAGAACACATACAGGATGGTGAGACTACATTGTAGTTCAATCTCTCTGCTGGTCAATAGAAGATGCAAATGGAGGACAAGAATGTTCTCAGTATTCATGATGCCTCCATTGAATAGGAGACATCATGTAGCCAACCTACAAGCTTGTAGATCTGCTATTTCTTTGACACACAACACCTCTATGTCTTTACATTACAATGGAGGGTGAGGCCTCATGCATCTGGACCATGCTGATGCTTTGGCCCTCTGGACCTGGCTGCATGACTTAACATTACAATGGTGGCCGTGGCCTCACCTTTTCACAGAGGTATTCTTACATTGCATTTGCATGCCATGTCTTCCCACATTAAATGAGGGGACATTCAATCAATTATGATATCCACATTTCCTTTGCCTTTGCAGCCACTTGCATGCCCCCACTCACTGAAATCAAAACCGCTTAAATCACTAAAACGATAGAAAGCAGTAAATGAAAACATTTTAACACTCATCTTTTCTTTTCTCTAATTTAATCTAAAATATGATCCCTTGTTGTAAAAAAAACAAGGTTGTTCTTTTGAAACAAATAGCAGCAATCTTTTGCAGTCGCTTTTGGGACATTTTAGCAGGATTTCCCCCAAAACCATTTAGGCTACACGAAACGGTTCTCAGATGTAAAGTGTGTCCAAACATACAGTGTGTGTGTGTGTGTGTGTGTGTGTGTGTGTGTGTGTGTGTGTGTGTGTGTGTGTGTGTGTGTGTGTGTGTGTTTAATAACCATGTACTTCTTATGTCGATTTAGTTTTGTGAAAACATAGTCTACTAAGTAGACCATTGAGTAAAAATACTTTAAATACTGTAAATATATGTATTTACAGTATTATAACCCAGTGCAGTTCAACTGTCTACTGTGTGCTAGAAGTACTGCAGTTACAGTCTGTCAGATTGTCTGTCATTTAAACTTACTTTGTCATATCAAAATGAAATGTGTGACATTTTCTTTTACTAGTAGCTCACAACTACACAGAATAGTTATCAGACTTATCTTGTTTGTTTGTTTTCATTTTATTCAAATAAAAGACAATAAAAACATTTGAAACATTGAGTCCATCTCTTTGAATCATCAACACTAACATGCATTTTCTACAACAACACTAACTGAAATCAAAATGAGAGCTATTCAACAACATGACAACAACAATTAACTGAATGGAAACAATATATTTGTGTTCATGATAGCACATCATGTCCCACCAAGACACTACGAGATACTTTGAGGACACTCCCTGGTAAAATCAAACTAGATAATGAATGGTCTTTTGATCTATGTGTGACATTACATGTCAGCGCAGATGGCCACTTTGTTTCTGTTCAAGAGACAATGTTCTCTCTGTAAGAATTACTGTTCAAGTGACATCTTTCTCTCTGTATGAATCCTCATGTGAGTCTTTAGACTACTAGTGTTCAAGTGACATCTTTCTCTCTGTATGAATCCTCATGTGAGTCTTTAGACTACTAGTGTTCAAGTGACATCTTCCTCTCTGTATGAATCCTCATGTGAGTCTTTAGACTACTAGTGTTCAAGTGACATCTTTCTCTCTGTATGAATCCTCATGTGAGTCTTTAGACTACTAGTGTTCAAGTGACATCTTTCTCTCTGTATGAATCCTCATGTGAGTCTTTAGACTACTAGTGTTCAAGTGACATCTTCCTCTCTGTATGAATCCTCATGTGAGTCTTTAGACTACTCGTGTTCAAGTGACATCTTTCTCTCTGTATGAATCCTCATGTGAGTCTTTAGACTACTAGTGTTCAAGTGACATCTTTCTCTCTGTATGAATCCTCATGTGAGTCTTTAGACTACTAGTGTTCAAGTGACATCTTTCTCTCTGTATGAATCCTCATGTGAGTCTTTAGACTACTCGTTTGGCTAAAGCCTTTGCCACAATCCGTGCAACTAAAGGGTTTTTCCCCAGTGTGACTCCTCATGTGTGTCTTCAGATGTGTATTATTGCGGAAGAGTTTGTCACAAACTGCACAACTATAAGATTTTACCCCTGTGTGAATCCGCATGTGTTTTTTCAGATAGTCAATTTTACCAAAGCCTTTGCCACAATCTGGGCAAACAAATGATTTCTCCCCAGTATCTGTATGAGTTGCCATGTGTTTTTTCAGACAACTCAGGAGAGCAAAGCCATTACCACAAACTGTACACTTAAATTGTTTTCCCCCTTTATGAATCCTCATTTGTGACTTCAGTCTTTCGTTAGAATCAAAGCTTACTGCATGTTTATGTAGCACCCCACAGTTAGCATCAGCCATGAACCAGCGACAACAGCCCTGCTAATGGGGCTCAGCCCTATTAGCACGACTGGTTGTGCGTTGGACTGGCGAGTGGAAGTCCCGGGTTCAATCCCCGCTTCCGCGTATCACTACATTTACATTGTCAAAACAATAAAGTCTCACAACATAATAAAACATTTGATATTAGAGCGATGTCACAATGCAGTGTAGTGTAGGTATCATCTCTGCAGGTCCACTCAGCACAGATGTCCAATCCCTTCGCAACAAAATCATTTATAGACTTAGTCGAGTAAGTCGACTAAAATCTTTAACTAAAATCACCTGAAAATCATAAACTTTCAGGTGACTTTTCAGGTAAAATATGACTAAAACTAGATGGAATGTTATTCAAAAGACTCTGACTAAAGCTAAATCAGGATGTGCATTATTTGAGTTATTGGGCCCTATATTAAAGGGCAAGTTCACCTCTGGGACAACCTGATCCTATTTTATTGCGTCATGCTGCATCATATGATACGAAATGCACCATCATTCATGCTGAAATACTAAAATATCCCAAAACACAGATTGAACACAAAAAATACCTCAGGATTGTGTTGATCGTGTCACAAACAACACTAAAATAAGATCAGGTTGTCCCAGAGGTGAACTTGCCCTTTAACCATGAGCCTGTCTCATGGCTTTCATACCATTTCAGTCACCACCTAACAGAATCTGATTAAACCAAGCACATTGATACACATTCATTTCATACTATATTATATGACCTAACATGTATTGTACCTATATAGGCCTACCTGTTCTAATTGTTATTGCTGTTATCGATAGCTCTTAGAAGATGACTTCATTGTAGTTCAATCTCTCTGCTGGTCACTATAAGATGTTACTGAATTTCCCCCTTGGGATAATAAAGGTATCTATCTATCTATCTATCTAATGGAGGACAAGAATGTTCTCAGTATTCATGATGCCTCCATTGAATACATCATGAGACATCATGTAGCCAACATGCAAGCTTGTAGATCTGCTATTTCTTTGACACACAACACCTCTATGTCTTTACATTACAATGGAGGGTGAGGCCTCATGCATCTGGACCATGCTGATGCTTTGGCCCTCTGGACCTGGCTGCATGACTTAACATTACAATGGTGGCTGTGGCCTCACCTTTTCACAGAGGTATTCTTACAGTGCATGCCATGTCTTCCCACATTAAATGAGGGGACATTAATTCAATTATATTCTTTACAGTAAAATCCACATTTCAGATGCAGTGTAGTTACAACTGGTGATGCTAAAAGGGCAGTGTAGTAGACGAATTGAAAAAAAATCAGTTATTGGGCCCTACATCAACCATGAGCCTGTCTAGTGGATCTCATACCATTTCAGTCACCACCTAACAGAACCTAACTAGAAAGATGCAATGCAATTGGTTGCTGACGGTTGCTGACATATTCTACATTAAACTAACTGTCATGTGAAGCTCGACCACTTGATTCCCACTCCCATTGATTCCCTACTGATTCCAACTCCCATTGATTCCCCATCCCTGCCAGTTAAAAGTTACCCTAGAGTTCTATAAACTGTTACACTAGAAGTCTATAAAAGGTTTCCCTAGGACTAAAATGTGTTGCCCTGTTGGGCAACCACACTAAGTAAACCAATCACATTGGTACACATTCATACTTATACCTACATACCTGTTCTAATTCATATTGCTGTTATTGATAGCTCTTACTTCCATTGTTGCTGCCTGTATTTCTCTGTCTCTCTCTCTCTCTTTCTCTCTCTCCATCTCTATATACCTGTTCTAATTCATATTGCTGTTATTGATAGCTCTTACTTCCATTGTTGCTGCCTGTATTTCTCTCTCTCTCTTTCTCTCCATCTCTATCTCTTGGGATAATAAAGGTATCTATCTATCTATCTATCTAATGGAGGACAAGAATGTTCTCAGTATTCATGATGCCTCCATTGAATACATCATGAGACATCATGTAGCCAACATGCAAGCTTGTAGATCTGCTATTTCTTTGACACACAACACCTCTATGTCTTTACATTACAATGGAGGGTGAGGCCTCATGCATCTGGACCATGCTGATGCTTTGGCCCTCTGGACCTGGCTGCATGTCTTAACATTACAATGGTGGCCGTTGACAAACAGAGCAACAAGCTGTTTATCTTGTTTATTTCACTTTCTGTTCTAATGTCTTTATAATCATTGGTTTTAGCTCCTGGTCACATTATAGTTTCCTGCACATATTAAACCATATGCTGCAATTTATGCGACTCATTGCTGTACTGTGTGGTGTTAATAAGCCTTTTTCACAGAGGTATTCTTACATTGTATGCCATGTGTTCCCGCAGTACATGAACTTACAATAAGTAAAATCCACATTTCAGATGCAGTGTAGTTAAAACTGGTGATGCTAAAAGGGCAGTGTAGTAGACACATTGAGAAAATCATATGCTCCACCCCATCTTCTACAGTGGCAACATCATATTCAACCTGACAGATTAGTTAGGGAGAATGGTAATTTCAGATCATTTGCATTGCAACTGATCTCTAAGCCCATTACGCACTTTAAAACCTTGTGTGGCCTCTCCATGTTTGTACCATTCATGCTCAACAGCCTGGTAACTTATCTATGTTACAGATGTGTAACTTTGTTAAACCCACATCATCTATACATCAGTTATGTGTTTTGTACAGTTAAAACTCAAATTACAATGCACATGCTATAGGCTGCTGTGTCCACTCCATGCTAAATAGGCCACTTCTGAACATGGGGTCAATGTGTGTGGGTCAATGCAGACGGCATATGGCAAACGACTTTGGTGAAACTACTTTGCAGATTTTGAAATGAGATCTTTACCATCGTCTGTAGGCAATATGTTGCAATTTGTTTTCTTTTTTTTTTTCTTTTAATTGTGAAATGCAAACTGTAGCTTTAATCCAAAGAAAACACAATGTAGGCCTATTCGCTGACAGAGTACAGTAGCTGAAGTTAGTTGAACATAACATTCTCCCTAACCCTACGATAATTGGGTTAAATGTTAAAGTAGACTTTGATGACTGAAGCTAACTGTCCAATCACTCCAATGCCAAGCCTAAATTAGTCCATCGAAGCAAATCACATATTTAGTTTACGGCATGTGCATTGACCTGTCTGGTGTTTCCGACCAATACCTTTTGTTTGTGGCAAATGCTTTAGTCAGGGGGGTGATCTAAAAAGACACATGTACACTCACACAGATGTACACTCACATGTACACATGTACACTCACACACATGTACACTCACACACATGTACACTCACACAGATGAAAAGCCCTTTACTTGTGCAGTCTGTGGAAAAGGTGAACGTCCCTTTACTTGTGCAGTTTGTGACAAAGGTTGTAGTCTAAATGATGACCTTGACATACACATGAGAACGCATACAGGGGAAAGACCCTTTACTTGCACAATATGTGGCAAAGGTTGCAGTCAAAAGGGTGATCTGAAAACACACATGAGGACTCATACAGTTAGCAGGCAGGTATTTACACACACACACACACACACACACACACACACACACACACACACACACACACACACACACACACACACACACACACACACACACACACACACACACACACACACACACACACACACTTATTTCACTTACTTCCTACCAGTTACTGCAAATACAGCAACAGAATGTTTGTTCTGTTTATGTGTATCACATTTGCAGTGGTTTAAAAGGTAACCAAGTATATTTGTAAGTACTGTATTTAAGTACTGTTTTGAGGTATTTGTACTTTTACTTTACTCAAGTATTTCCAATACTTTGCATTTGAGCTTGTAGATCTGCTATTTACAAAAGGCGTTTATACATTTGAAAACGTTTAATTGGGACCTTAAGTTCTGCATAAAGAGTACTTTTACTTTTGCTTTACTTTAACCTATTGGTGGTGATCTGTAGCTGAAACCTGTAGCCACACGTTAGACAACAGAAACTGCAGATGTAAATGCTGGCTTTGACATGTTAATGTCTGTCTTCACCCTCCAGAAGGGTGTAAGGAAACACAAAAACAGAGATCTGTTTACATTTTTTTTAAAGCTATTTAAATATTCTTTGTTAAAATGAGAAGGTTCCCAAGCATACACTCTATTATGCATGCCCTGAATTTACATGTTAAACAACTATCAATGTCCTCATGTGTGAACGAGAGTCTCTCATCCCGTCTTGTTATTCAAGCAGAGCCATTAGGACACATTCACATAGAAACCTCCTACACTGACCTATAGGATTCTACTTCCTGTAGTGTAGGAGATAGGACAGATCAGAATAAGTGCCTGAGAGGCCCTTTTACTACCTATTACTACTATAAACAAAAGTTTAAAAACAACAACAACAAAAATGTTGAATTGACTGCCTTTATTTGTGACTGCTCTACCTGTACCAACCATACAAAGGAATAATAATTAATTAATTAAGATTGATATCACATTAGGCATCGTCTCAGATTGTTCTTTTATTGTGTTGTTGCCACTTAGCCTCGCGTAGCCAAGCTTACGGTTGTCTCTTTATTTGTAGAAAGTTGCTTTACCATTGATGGAATGTGGGCCTTAATGTTGACATACTTACTATAGTTGAAATGGGGATACTGTTGAAATACTCATTATGAATGATATGGAGATTGTATTTTGTAGATTTGTCATTGGTATGTAATTCTGTAATTTAATTTTCATTCACAAGTGGACAGTAGTAGCACACATTTTACAGGTCAGAATATTTCCCTGTCAGAGAGAGACCTTACCACTGGTCATAATGCATTCTAAGCTCAGTGCATCACATGGATCGTGACTGGAGGAGGAGGGGGAGAGCACATTATGTTTTGTGATTTTATGTGTGCCATAGTGTAGCCTATATCCATCCATACATACAATGGGAGAAATAAGTATTAGATACACTGCCGACTGCAGGTTTTCTCACTTCCGAATGGAGAGGTCTGTAATTTTTATCATATGTGGCTTTTTAAATAATCAATTTGCATTTCATTGCAAGAAATAAGTATTAGACACGCCTACCAATCAGCAAGAATTCTGGCTCTCACAGAACTGTCAAATATTGTTTAAGCAGTCCTCCTATTCTACATTCATTACCTGTATTAATTAATCCTATTGACCCACGTTTTACGTTGTTACCTGTATAAAATACCCGTTCACACACTCAATCAATCAGACTCCAGCTTTTACACTAGGGCAAGACCAAAGAGCTGTCTAAGGACCCAGGGAAGAAAATGGTAGACCTGCACAAGGCCGGGATGGGCTACAGGACAATAGGAAAACAGCTTAGTGAGAAAGCAACAACTGTAGGCACAATTATTGGAGAATAGAAGAAGCTCAAGATGTCTATCAAGCTCCCTCTGTCTGGGGCTTCATGTAAGATCTCACCTCGTGGGGAATCAATGATCATGAGAAAGATGAGGGATCAGACCAGAACTACTCGGGAGGACCTGGCCAATGACCTGAAGAGAGCTGGGACCACAGTCTGAAAGATTACCATTAGTAAGATACCGTATTGAGGGGAGGATGGATGGGGTCATGTATTCTTACTGTGCTCCACTGCAGGATTTTAATCAATGGCGGCGACACAGTGTAGTATCTTACTAATGGTATGGTAATCTTTCAGACTGTGGTCCCAGCTCTCTTCAGGTCATTGGCCAGGTATGCAGGCAGAGCAGGGATATATACAATGGTTTTTAAGGTGGTTGGGTTGCATTTGACATCCTTCTCTTATCACAGCATGCAGCTCACAAATCTTGCTGCTGTGTTTGCACATTGTTTTACTTCACCCAGCAGGTATGGGAGTTTTTCATCATTGGTCCTATTTTCAAACTCTCCTTGTGTGGTTATGATCTGTGGGAAGTATGTGTCTCTGATGTCTTGGTACAGCGGACAGGTGGTTAGAAAGTGTAGCTCAGTTTCCACTTCATTTTGTGTGCAGTGGGTGCAAAGTCAGTTTTCTCTAGGGAGCCAGGTATGCCTGTGACGTCCTTTCTCGATTGCAAGACTGTGCTCACTGAGTCTGTACCTAGTCAAGATTTGTCTTTGTTTTGGGTCGGCCACCCTATCCCTACCCCTAACCCTACCCCTACCCCTACCCCTACCCCTAACCCTACCCCTACCCCTATCCCTACCCCTACATCTACCCCTACCCCTACCCCTACACCTACCCCTACCCCTACCCCTAAATCTACCCCTACATCTACCCCTACCCCTACCCCTACCCCTATCCCTACATCTACCCCTACCCCTACCCCTACATCTACCCCTACCCCTACATCTACCCCTACCCCTATCCCTGCCCTTACCCCTACCCCTACATCTACCCCTACCCCTACATCTACCCCTACCCCTACCCCTACATCTACCCCTACCCCTAACCCTGCCCTTACCCCTACCCCTACCCCTACCCCTACATCTACCCCTACATCTACCCCTACCCCTATCCCTACCTCTACCCCTACCCCTACCCCTACCCCTACATCTACCCCTACCCCTATCCCTACCCCTACCCCTACATCTACCCCTACCCCTACATCTACCCCTACCCCTACATCTACCCCTAACCCTACCCCTACCCCTACCCCTACATCTACCCCTACATCTACCCCTACCCCTATCCCTATCCCTATCCCTACCCCTATCCATATTCAGACAAATATATAAACTACAATGATTCACACATCACATATTGCAATTATTTAAACAACATAAAACATATCCCATTATCACATCATACACTAGACATGACTTTACCTGTTATCTGTCATGTTACAGATCAGCCATTCTGTGCGACAAACTGGCGAAAGAGGAAATCCACGGGGGATTGGGAGGGGTTGGTATAGGTGAGGGGTGGGGCTGACAGTGGGAGGGGTTGGTATAGGTGAGGGGTGGGGCTGACAGTGGGAGGGGCTGGTATAGGTGAGGGGTGGGGCTGACAGTGGGAGGGGTTGGTATAGGTGAGGGGTGGGGCTGACAGTGGGAGGGGTTGGTATAGGTGAGGGGTGGGGCTGACAGTGGGAGGGGCTGGTATAGGTGAGGGGTGGGGCTGACAGTGGGAGGGGTTGGTATAGGTGAGGGGTGGGGCTGACAGGATTGGGAGGGGTTGGTATAGGTGAGGGGTGGGGCTGACAGTGGGAGGGGTTGGTATAGGTGAGGGGTGGGGCTGACAGTGGGAGGGGTTGGTATAGGTGAGGGGTGGGGCTGACAGTGGGAGGGGTTGGTATAGGTGAGGGGTGGGGCTGACAGTGGGAGGGGTTGGTATAGGTGAGGGGCGGGGCTGACAGTGGGGATGACAGGGGTTCCATCACAGCATATTTGACAAATTTGACTTCAAAACAAAATATAAATTAAAGCCTGAATATAATAACACTAGCTCGGTAATTACTCAAATTTAGAATTAAAAAGTTTGCAATGAGATCTAAGCAGTTTCTTCACAATACATTTCAAATCTAAATGTGGCATCAGATTGCCCATGTAAAAAAAAAAAAAATACAAAAGCATATTTGATCCCAGTTTGTACCTGTTGTTTACACATAGTTATACTTATAAATTGAGTTCAGCCTGGCGCCCTGGCGGCCATGTTGGATTTCTCAATTTTGAGGCATTTAAGGACATTTTTGAGCTTCATATTCAGCAAATTTGGATTCAGCACCCCTTACTCCCAGAACTGTTGTGTATAATAAATATTCACAAAATGCCTTCGGGGTTCTGATTTTATGAACATTGATCCTGTCTATATAATGACACAATGTAACTGACTGTGTTTCTTGATGTGTGATCTTGTTGATGAAACATTTTATTGATACTGTGATGATGATCAAATAAACAGGTCATTCCTAGTATTGGGTGTCATTTGTGGCCCCATGACATCCATCATATCTTGTGAAATAAGCAAAAGTATGAAAATACAAAAAGCTTATCTTAGATTGTTAGGTTTTCCACATAATATAAAAATGATATGTACTACTTATAAAATAATCACTTTGGTTTGAGTAGAAGTAATAAATGCCATTTCCCAGATCATATTTACTCAGCTTCAGTTACAAATATAAGTAATACAATTCAAACGATATACATATTTGACATCATGAATTCTAATGTTTCTCACAAATGTCATTAATTGTGATTAATGTATTTTTCAAAACTTGAAATTAGCGTGTGTTCCTTAGTTTTAAATGATCATTAAAACACAATGGACACAACAGTGCTCTTGAATGAGTGAGTCTTTATTGACAACATGAATATGAGCATTATGGAAGCTCTTTAATGTAATGAATGTGTCTTTATTGACAACATGAATATGAGCATTATGGAAGCTCTTTAATGTAATGCTACCAGGACCAGTGGTGGAAGAAGTACTCACATTTTTACTGGAGTAAAAGTACAAATACCTTTTACAAGTACAAGTTACAATTTAGACATTTAAGGGCTCTATTATGAACCAGGTCTTATGCCTTATGCCTTAACTTCTTTGCCTTTTTTTACTATTTTGTTTTTGTTTTTTAAATATTTCAAATAGCTGATCTGCAAGTTCACAACGTGCAGATGTAGATCAGCATTTGAAGTATTAAAAAATGTTTTTCAAAATTGAAAAAAAGGTAAAGAAGTTAAGGCATAAGGCATAAGACCTGGATCATAATAGGGCCCACACTCTTATCCACAATGACTTACAAGTAGAACCACAATGTAGAAATACTTTGTTAGGGTTTGTTTGTTACAAGATACACGCCTGAAAAAGTACAACGTTATTGTCATAAAAACATACTTACAATACTCATTATGCAGAATGGACTGTTTCACATTTTTTATTGTTGTCAAAATCTTTCAAAAATAGCAGATCTACAAGATCTACAAGTTAGAAGCATTGCAACACATTATGAGCTTGTAGATTTGCTATTTGGGGAAGAATGTATGTTTATGTATGTTTTGTATTAATACTGGAAATCTACAAAGTAACTAATTAACTAAAGCAGTTTGATATTATTGTAATGGAGTAAAAAGTACAATATTTTCCTCTGAGATGTAATGGATTGTTAAATTAAATATTAATATGTATTTTGACTGCAGACCCCATCTGAAAAGATTTAGAGCCAGAGACCCTCATGAGAGAAGATTTGAGATTTTATATTAATCCATGTTATTAATTATTTTTAAATAGCAGATCTACAGATCATCAATTTCTGAATATAAGTATAGTTAAATGATGATGATGATGATGATGGTGATTGCAGTAAAAGTACGTGTAAATGTTACTTAAACAGAGTATTGTAGTAAATGTAGTCAGTGAGTTTCCATCAGTGTCAGTAGCAGTGTTACATAGAATAGAGCAGGAAACCACTGAATGTGTTGTGATTCCATGAGTCATCATAGAGCCTGTGACCACTAGGTAACCTCATGTCTACTGTGTCTCCCTGCTCCATCTCTACTATCACTGCATTAGAGACGTATTCCCACTGTCCATGATTATCGTATCCCCAGTTAGCAATGAGTTTCTGATTATTTTTATACATGTAGATGAACACATTCTCTGATGATCCCCAGGTAGCAGCAGTAAATCTGAGGTAATAAACTCCTCTGATTGGAACATGAAAAAAACCTGCAGTATAGGAAACACACACACACACACGCACGCACGCACGCACGCACGCACGCACACACACACACACACACACACACACACACACACACACACACACACACACACACACACACACACACACACAACAACACACACAAAACAAACACAACAAACAAACACACTCTCACACACACACACACACACACACACACACACACACACACACACACACACACACACACACACATACACGACAAACACACGCACGCACGCACGCACGCACGCACGCACACAGTATACGAAACACACACGCACACACGCACGCACGCACGCACATACACACACACACACACACACACACACACACACACACATACACACAGGAACACACGCACGCACGCACGCACGCACACAAACAGTATACGAAACACACACACACACACGCACGCACGCACATACACAAACACACACACACACACACACACACACACACACACACACACACACATACATACACACAGGAACACATACACACACACACACACACACACACACACACACACACACACACACACACACACACATAGATCATGTTGACATTTTAATCACTGTTAACTACTTACAGATGTGCTTGAAATTATTCAATCCCCTCTTAAAAGATTGTTCCTTTGACTTAGAACTTGTGAATGTGAATGCTCAAAACTGTACTTTCTGGAACATTCAGTGCCGTTTTCCTTTTTTGTACAAAGCAATAATCTCTTCTCTGAACTTTTCTGACCATTCCTTAAACTTAGCCATGTTTCTAACTGCTCTAATCACAGTCAACAAGTCAACACACTTCTAGTCAGACCAGATTGCACATCTGATGCAACTATTTAAGCCCTTGATTAGACTATTGCACTTGATTTCAGGTGTAATTAAAAGTTGAATAATTGAAAGTGAAAGTGGCGTTGAAAGTGGTATTTAGCATTGAATAAAAAAAAAAAAACACACCAAATGTTACCTTTGTTGAGCTATTTACATTGTTCTTGTATGATTTATTTATATTTACATTGTTCTTGTATGATTTATTTATATTTACATTGTTCTTGTATGATTTATTTATATTTACATTGTTCTTGTATGATTTATTTATATTTACATTGTTCTTGTATGATTTATTTATTTCATTCAGTTGTCAGTTTGTGAATTCAGCCAATAAATCAGATTTGCAGAGGGGGGTTGAATGATTTTGTGCGCAACCGTAAAGGAGTAGTTCACCCAAATGCATTTGGGTCCCCATCCAGAATCAATGGGGGTACATTTATTGTTATCAAGTTACTGTCTTAGAAATGCGACAAAAAAACTAAAAAAATATTATTGAACTCAAGTCTCCATGGCATGAATAGAAAATAAGACATTTGGGGGGTGAACTACTCCTTTAAGCTCTCTCTCTCTCTATCTCTTTTTTAATACATTTGAAAAAAGCTGATCTACAAGCTCACAACGCGTCACATTATAGCAACATGTTGTGAGCTTGTAGATCAAGAATGTTTGAACATTCATCCTGTAATAACACAGCAGAGTTAACCCTTCACATGCTGTTACTGATGTTTTCACAGAGATGTAAGTTGTGTCATTGTTGGTGAGAGATAATTGAACATGTAATTAACATAATCACTTAATGTAGCCCAAAGCTCATTTGCATAATTAATGTAATCACTTAATGTAACACTCATTAATTGAATGTAGAGCTCATTAACATAATTAACGTAATCACCACCTACCTGTAGATGCATTGTAGGCGTTGCCGATGTTAGTGTGAACGTTCTTATAAACCAGAGTGGTTGGAGAACTAACTGGTCCAATATATCCACTACCAGTACTCAACCCAGCAGAGAAGGCCACCTTTGGTTGGTCTGTCAACACAAGAACATTATCACATTATTTATATGATTATAAAAGCATTTATAATACTATTATCACATTATTTATAATTGTGACTAGGTCTGGTATTTTGTGCCTTATGTAAGCATTATTTTCATTTTATCTAAGCTTTCATATGATGTATCATTTGTTGAAATTTGAACATATTTGAAGAAGTTATGGACATTCTAAACTTGTTGCACCATAAAAACCAAAGCGGTTAAAAAGCCATCAGAAAACTAGAAACATTTTGACACCTCCGGCCAGTCAGATGTGGGTGTGACAATGGGAGGGTCAATAGGTACTTAAAGCTATACTGTGTAAGTTGCTAAACTAGTGGTCAGTCACGGTATTGCTTTTTTCGTCCGTTTTTCGCCCTGAGTCACCGCGGACCGCCGCCGCGGACCACCGGAGCGGCGCCGCAAACCACCGCAACCGATACGAATCCATGGAGTGGTAGAACGTAATTTTCTGAGCAGGATTTGGGGAATAAGAGGTTAAGAATCCTTCACCATCGTAAACACTGGTTGCTGAGGGAAGCTACCCCCACAAGTTAGCTGTCAACGACCTAAATTAGATAAACTAAATAAACTAAGGACATTTAAGTACTGTATTTAAGTACAATGTTTAGGTATTTGTACTTTAAAATGTGTACTACTAAAATGTCAGTACTTTTACTCCTACTCCACTGACCACTGTCAGAGACAAATATTGTACTTTTACTCCACTACAATTATTTTAAAACTTTAGTTACTAGATTTACATTTTTATTATTGCAAAACATAGCCTACATTATACCCACTTCAAATTAGCAGATCTACAAGCTCACAATGCATCACATTGTGAAGCTTATAGATCTGCTATTTTCAAATGGCCGAATTGTTTTCATTTTATGCTCTCAAGAGTTAAATTATTGTTTATCATCTGCATTACTTAATTTGCAAGAAGTCAACACAATTAGATAATGTAGAAAACGTGTTCTTTTGATTAACATTAAACGATTATAAAGTACATCAATTGCATTTGAAAAACAAAAGCCTGTTTTGGTTTCTATTTACTATGCAAGGCTTATATCCGGTCTGTATCTGCTACTTTTCACATACACATATATACGCACGTGAAATGTTTCCGTATCCTTTCTCCTCCGGATGTTGATGTCCACACGCGCCGCGTTTTAGTTCTGTGACACTAAACTTTACACAGAATGTCTATAAAACCAAAAACACTGGTTTCAGGCTGGCTAACATTATAGTCATGGAATATAAGCACCATTTCCTTGTAGCGATCCCAGGAAATGGCGAATGTAACGCTCTCTGTGTTAACAGCAAGACAACAGCTTCGAGACACGCTAGCTAGCTAGTGAGGTTCCTCACTTTTGTCATCCACAAACGTTCGGTTGCGGGGCTCCGAACACTTCTTACCTTTAGTGAACATTCTATCAAATAAGTAAAGGTCCTATGCCGGTCTCTCATCTGTTTATTTCTCAAGCGTGGAAGAAAATCGAAGCAGCGTGTTGAAATAAAGTGTTAATATCGCTCATTTTGTCAGCCGGTCCCATGTTTTTTTCGACATTCCGGACTGGTCACGTGGTATAGACACGACCAATTAATAGAGGGGAAAATAATGCACCAGCTGACAAAATCAGCGATATAAACTCTTTATTTCAACACGCTGCTTCGATTTTCTTCCACGCATGAGAATTAAACAGATTTACTTTTTGGACAGAATGTTAAGAAACGTTAATGGGAAGAAACGTTCGTGAATGTTTTAATACAGACGAGAGGCTGATCTGTGAGATACACTATAGACCAGCATTAGCTTCGCACAAGCGACGACAGAGTGCACCCGGCAAGGCTATACATCAAAAAATAAATCCTTCCAGAATACTGTCTTCTGCTAAACGATAACATTAGCGAGATGAAGTTAGTCACTGAGAGTGTTTACACACTACAATCAGATGCACCACGCTGTATGGGGTGTATCAAAATGTGACTAGGTCTGGTACTTTGTTCCTTATGTCTGCATTGGTCATTTTTCATTTTTGTACAGATTATCCAAGTACAGAATCTAAGCTTTCATATGATGTATCATTTGTTGAAATTGGAGCATATTTGAAGAAGTTATGGACATTTTAAACTTGTTGCACCATAAAACCCAAAGTGCTTAAAAAGCCATTTGAATGCAAGGAACATTTTGACACCTCTAGGTAGCCAGAAGTGGGTGTGACAATGGGAGGGACAATATAATAGGTACTTACCTACACCCCTAAATCACTCCCCCCAAGTCAAACCACACCCACAGTGGTATCGCTGTCAACTTCAAATTTACTTTTATTCCACTACAATTATTTAAAACTACTATTTAGTAGTAGACCTGTGGTAATATATTGTGCTATAGTGCTTGCAGCCATGTCAGAAAGTGGCCAGTGGTCTTTTCTACCTCCTCCCCTCCTTATATGCTCATCCTGTCATTTTCTTCTTTTTGTAGTTTTTATTTTTCACTAAAATAGTGTATTACAAAAGAAAAGGTTTTTACAGTGTAAAAAAAAGTCTATTACAAAAGAAAGTGTTTACAGTGTACTCTTTAACGTCGTCTACGAAGCTTGCGGAGCATCTGCTGTACACAGCTAAAGCAGACAGCTAAAGCAGAAGCACAGTCTTCTACAGTTTGGATCAATGGATTTACACGTTTTCTTTCTTAGGAGCATTAGCAACACAGAGCACATTTGCAGCCCGTATTGTAGTAAGAACGTGGGAAGCGGCGGGCGGGCTTGCAAAACACACTTTTTAGGGCACTCTAGCTCGGACACAGAACGGAGAAACTTGTCCGTTCATGGGCTACAGTGAGCACACTGCAGTGTAACGCTCTCTGTGTTAACGGCGACTGCTTCTCATAATAAACAGCCAGCGCTAGCGCGAAGCTAACGCTATAGCGTATCTCGCAGCTCTGCCACTCGTCTGTAGTAAAACATAAAGACCCGCCGTTCTCGAACGCTTCTTGCCTTTTGTGAACATTATATCCAAAAAGTAAAGGTCCTATGCCGGTCTCTCATCTGTTTACTTCATAAGCGTGGAAGAAAATCGAAGCAGCTTGTTGAAATAAAGTTTATATCGCTCATTTTGTCAGCCGGTCCTTTGTTTTTAGACACGCTACCTCCCCTGGTCACGTGGTATAGACACAACGAATAATAGAGGGGAAAATAATGCCCCGGCTGACAAAATAAGCGATATAAACTCTTTATTTCAACACGCTGATTGGATTTTCTTCCACGCTTGAAAAGTAAACAGTGTATAGGACCTTTACTTTTTGGACAGAATGTTCACAAAAGGTAAGAAGAGTTCGTGAGCGGCGGGGCTTTATTTTTTACCACAGACGAGAGGCTGAGATGTGAGATACGCTGTATAGCGTTAGCTTCCCACTAGCGCCGGCTGTTCCATTACGAGAAGCCATCATCGCTGCGTCTTTCTTTGTGTGCCCGAGAGCGACTCAGAGAGTCAGATCACGACGTAGAAATCAAAAAATAAATCCTTCCAGAATACTGTCTTCTGCAAACCAATAACATTAGCGAGATGAAGTTAGTCACTGAGAGTGTTTACACACTACAACCAGATGCACCATGCTGTATGGGGCAGTGCTCAGAGCGTGAACACGAGTGAAACCTGAGGAACAATGGATTCCGTAGGCCAATCGAAACGCTATGCAAATCTAAAGAGCTGACTTCTCCGCCTCCAGAAACGGTCTGTAATCTCTCCCAAAGTAAGGCAACTTTACTACACCAATGTTAACATTTGGCAACCTTAACAAAGATATCTTATGGAATGAAAACCCTCTAATATATTCAAACTGTCTTAATATAAAAAAAACGAAAAACAAAGCAAAAAATAAACCAATCTTATTTCCGCATTTTCTGACTTTTAAAAACGGCGACATATGGGCCTTTCCACCAGCACCAGTCACAAATGCTATTGCTAACAAATGCTAATGCTAAAAATTAAAAAAAGGCTAACACCAACTGCTATACAAGGTTGCACACACTTAGCGAGCTGCAGGTACACTTAAAATTTCTTAGAACATTTCTTTTCTAGTTATAAAACATTTATTAAACTATTAATTATCACATTATTTATATCATTATGACAGCATATCATTGTTGTCGGGCAGAAACATCACATCTCCATAATAGACTTTTTATGATTTTGTTAATTAATATCTTACTTCATTCATCATACAAGAGTGTTGCACAAACATTGGGAAAATAGACCTTATTTACACTGCGGCCATCTTGGATCACATGACCACATGGGGTGGCAGCCTAAATTACAAACCATTGTAAACAATGGAGCGATGGTCCCAAAATATGACTTCTGTTCCACACATTTCTTTGGACCAAACTGACAAATGGGCAGATGACAAGATCAACATCCCCAAAAGGATGAAGTAAAAGAGATAACTGGATTGATTATATCCATGGTAATGCAGGCTGCCACCCCATGTGGTCATGTGATCCAACATGGCCACGGTGTGAATAAGGTCTATAGCAGATCTACAAGATCTTTTAGATTGTCTATTTTCACTATTTAAAATAAATAATAAAAAAGGAATGGGAGCACGGGCTCTTCCACTTTTTTATCGCCACCGCTATTTTTAAGAGAACATCAAGTCCTTCAGCACCTGAACGTATGTAAAGTCACTAACGTAGTGTAATGACTATGCTGTGAAATAAGATGGATCTTATTATTTCTAGACGTCCATCTGTACCCCTCTAACGTAGTGTAATGACTATGCTGTGAAATAAGATGACTCTTAGTTATTTCTAGATGTCCATCTGTACCCCTCTAACGTAGTGTAATGACTATGCTGTGAAATAAGGTGTATCTTAGTTATTTCTAGATGTCCATCTGTACCCCTCTAACGTAGTGTAATGACTATGCTGTGAAATAAGGTGTATCTTAGTTATTTCTAGATGTCCATCTGTACCCCTCTGGACAAAGATGTACATGACTTACTTTGTTGTAAAAGTCCTAAGTTCAGCTTCATAGGCTGTTTGTGCAGCAGGTAGAGAAACTACTGTGATCACAGTGTGAACCAATCTGCTCTCTACCTGACCTCCACCTCAGACACAACAGTAGAACCAATCTGCTCTCTACCTGACCTCCACCTCAGACACAACAGTAGAACCAATCTGCTCTCTACCTGACCTCCACCTCAGACACAACAGTAGAACCAATCTGCTCTCTACCTGACCTCCACCTCAGACACAACAGTAGAACCAATCTGCTCTCTACCTGACCTCCACCTCAGACACAACAGTAGAACCAATCTGCTCTCTACCTGACCTCCACCTCAGACACAACAGTAGAACCAATCTGCTCTCTACCTGACCTCCACCTCAGACACAACAGTAGAACCAATCTGCTCTCTACCTGACCTCCACCTCAGACACAACAGTAGAACCAATCTGCTCTCTACCTGACCTCCACCTCAGACACAACAGTAGAACCAATCTGCTCTCTACCTGACCTCCACCTCAGACACAACAGTAGAACCAATCTGCTCTCTACCTGACCTCCACCTCAGACACAACAGTAGAACCAATCTGCTCTCTACCTGACCTCCACCTCAGACACAACAGTAGAACCAATCTGCTCTCTACCTGACCTCCACCTCAGACACAACAGTAGAACCAATCTGCTCTCTACCTGACCTCCACCTCAGACACAACAGTAGAACCAATCTGCTCTCTACCTGACCTCCACCTCAGACACAACAGTAGAACCAATCTGCTCTCTACCTGACCTCCACCTCAGACACAACAGTAGAACCAATCTGCTCTCTACCTGACCTCCACCTCAGACACAACAGTACAACCAATCTGCTCTCTACCTGACCTCCACCTCAGACACAACAGTAGAACCAATCTGCTCTCTACCTGACCTCCACCTCAGACACAACAGTAGAACCAATCTGCTCTCTACCTGACCTCCACCTCAGACACAACAGTAGAACCAATCTGCTCTCTACCTGACCTCCACCTCAGACACAACAGTAGAACCAATCTGCTCTCTACCTGACCTCCACCTCAGACACAACAGTAGAACCAATCTGCTCTCTACCTGACCTCCACCTCAGACACAACAGTACAACCAATCTGCTCTCTACCTGACCTCCACCTCAGACACAACAGTAGAACCAATCTGCTCTCTACCTGACCTCCACCTCAGACACAACAGTAGAACCAATCTGCTCTCTACCTGACCTCCACCTCAGACACAACAGTAGAACCAATCTGCTCTCTACCTGACCTCCACCTCAGACACAACAGTAGAACCAATCTGCTCTCTACCTGACCTCCACCTCAGACACAACAGTAGAACCAATCTGCTCTCTACCTGACCTCCACCTCAGACACAACAGTAGAACCAATCTGCTCTCTACCTGACCTCCACCTCAGACACAACAGTAGAACCAATCTGCTCTCTACCTGACCTCCACCTCAGACACAACAGTACAACCAATCTGCTCTCTACCTGACCTCCACCTCAGACACAACAGTAAAACCAATCTGCTCTCTACCTGACCTCCACCTCAGACACAACAGTAGAACCAATCTGCTCTCTACCTGACCTCCACCTCAGATACAACAGTAAAACCAATCTGCTCTCTACCTGACCTCCACCTCAGACACAACAGTAAAACCAGCAACGCCCCACAAGCCTTCATTCTGAGAGCAGGGGCCCGTTTCACGAAACCTAGATTAGAGAATAGGATTTCTTTTACTGAAGTTAGGTGGAAGAACGCTGCTCTGGTCTTCGGTGCCGTGATTGGTCACGATCTAGGAATCGATGCTCGACTGCATGGTCTTTTCAAGGAAAACATGAATTAGTTTATTCTATATTAGTGAGGTATCCCCAGGTCACTGTAGATATTGTAATGTCTGGAACGAATGTGTCTGTTTATTCACTTTCCCTGGTATGTGGTGGTTTTCATTGGACAGAGGTGTTTGGGAATGTTGTTGGGGTTGATATTGTTTAGATAGTTCAGGTGGACTGACACAGTTTTAAAGAGGAAAAGGTAGGAGGAGTTATTGTTGTGTTGTTTTGGATTAGATAGGTAACTCCTTCATGCCTCCATTAGACTGTTCCAATTGGGATTAAAACGTGGAATTAATTTATTTTGAGATATTCTCATCATTATACTTTTTTAAGTATATTGACACTGATCATAAAATCACCCAGATGACTATAGTATCAGATTTTAGTTCTTTGTGTATCTGAGGACAACAGCAACATGTAACGGTTTAATACCTGCAAGCAGTGTCCTCAGTTCTTCAATCTGGTGGTCACTTTCATTCAGCCCGGAGGACAGCTGAGTAAGCTGGGCTGGAATCAACACAGCATTGGTATTAGATCAGTCATATGTCATACATAGAATATTCATGCCGTTTTGTTTGAGTGAGTGGGCTTTACATAAAGTAAATTACATTATCTATAAAGGATTCATCAACCTTAATAAAACATTGTTCCCACTTTAGACCACACAGATTCAACATGTGAATGGTTATCCACTAATGCAAAATGATCCATGTTTAAGGATTGTGGCTTTTAGCAAACTATAAATGAATTAATATAGTAGCACTAAATGTGTGCATGTGTGCCACTAAAACTTTGGGAGTAGGCCTAATGCAGTAAAGTCTTGGGTTTACATGACAACTAGGCCTACAGTAAATTTCACTTCTTCAAATCCAGTTCATATTGTGTTTTTTCTTTTTTCTGTGTGAAACTATTTTCATAGCAGACCCTTGAATAATGTTTGCACCATGTTTGGTGCGGATGGGATTAACGTTGCACCTGCACCTTGTGACATTGTGTGAAAGTCTAAGAACAATACTGGAGTTGCCTATAGATGAAAAAAAAAATACCTTCATTGTTTCTGTTCACTTCCGCCACTCGACGCTCACTTACATTCAGCCTCATTTCTACGCTGGACAGCTGAGCTGAAATCAACAAAATATTATAAGTATGCGATAAGGTCTTGCTGCGCGGTCATTATGGCTTATATGGACACGACGGGGTGATAATTCCCCGAGGCGGAGCCGAGGGGAATTATCAGCCCGAAGTGTCCATATAAGCCATAATGACCAAGCAGCAAGACCTTATAGCACTTATTACCTGGCTAATACATCAAATTAATAATTTTACTAAAAACTAAAAACAAAACAAAGTATTTCCTTGTTTACAGACGGCTGAAAGTGCGTCCCCCCGAGCGCAACACGGTCGCCTTGGAAAACAAGGAAGTGCTGATCAAATAGAATCCATTTTCGGTTATTGCATCGTC
The DNA here is from genome assembly GCF_963921795.1 of Nannobrachium achirus. NCBI lineage: Eukaryota > Metazoa > Chordata > Actinopteri > Myctophiformes > Myctophidae > Nannobrachium > Nannobrachium achirus. The sequence continues at coordinate 3,628,996 of NC_137820.1, read as the reverse complement.
TATTTCTCGCCTCAAATGTTTTTTAAAACATTCTTCAGGGCAACGTTTGGTTGTAAATGTCGCTGTGTGTTTGTTTACATGGCTGACATGTTGGATACGGCACTAATTCCACGCAGTGCAGCCTAAATACAGCAGCTGCACTGAGCCTTTGATTAGGCAGCGGTGAATTATAGAGCGAGCGGTCATTATACGCTCATAATTCACCGCTGATTTCAGCGCTCGACCAATCAGAATCAAGCTCCCAAACGAGCCGGTAATAACATTATATAATCACTCATTAATACTCATGCAGTTTGATTAAAACACCAGTAGAGTTTACAGTTAATATGATGTGACAAACATATTTTTGAATTCTTTGAATATTGATCCAACGTTTCACTCAGACCTTCATCAAGAAATATGCCTGATGAAGGAATTTAGACACTGATGATAACATAACCCAGATGACTATAGTTTCAGATTTGAGTGCTTTGTGTATGTGAGGACAACAGCAACATGTAATGGTTTAGTGGGTAAGCTTTACATAAAGTAGATTACATTATCAAAACTATTTATACATAACTATTCTCTGAGCTCGAACCAATTTGCATTAACACTAAAACAAGTCATTTTTAAACATTGTCAACTACAAATTACCTTTGTTTTCTTTTTTCAAATTCTCCACATTGTTTTCACTAGCATTCAATCTGGCAGCCAAATCTGAAAATATACAACAGAGAAACTGAAAGTTAAAAATCTCCCAGACCCCGGCCTATATGTTTCAGTGAATCAAATGAAGTTATAGCCAAATTAACCAGAATAGCAAACAGGTATGCTACCTTCCAAACTGAACACTTGGGCCTAAAATATGCACAGAGCCTAGTAAGGAGTTATCAACCTTTATAAAACATAGTTCCCACTTTAGACCAGACAGATTCAAAACTTGTAGTTTAAATGATAATATGTGAATGGTTAACTGCTAGTAACTGCAAAATGAGCCATGTTTGAGGATTGTAGCTTTTAGCAAACTATAAATTAATTAATATAATAGCACTAAATGTGCACGCGTCTGTGTGCCACTAAAACTGTGGGAGCAGTGCAGTTAAGTTTTGGGTTTATACACAGTACATGATAACTACATTTCAGGACTTCAAATCCAGTTCTACTGGTGATTTAGTTATCATATTGTGTTCAATGTTTTTTTTCTGTGTGAGACTATTTTACATGGCAGATCCCCGAGCAATGTCTTTGGCAAATTTATTGCGGATCAGATTAACGTTGCACCTGCACCTTGTGACATTGTGTGCAAGTACAATACTGGCATTGCCTATAGACAATCAGAATCAACAGCAACACTAACCAGTATGTATTGTCAGAGTTTTTATTGTGAGTTTTATAACAATGAAAAAAAAAAAAAAAAAAACCCGATGAAGGCATATCAACACTGATCATAAAATAACCCAGATGACTATAGTATCAGATTTGAGTTATTTGTGTATGTGAGGACAACAGCAACATGTAACGTTTTAAAACCTGCAAGCAGTCTCCTCAGTTCTTCAATCTGGTGGTCACTTTCATTCAGCCCAGGGGACAGCTGAGCAAGGTGGGCTGAATCAACAAGCATTGCTATTAGATCAGTCATACGGCATACATAGAATACTCATGCAGTTTTGTTTGAGAGGGTAAGCTTTACATAAAGTAGATTACATTATCAAAACTATTTATACATAACTACTATCTGAGCTTCAACCAATTTGCATTAACACTAAAACAAGTAATTTTTAAACATTGTAAACTACCAATTACCTTTGTTTTCTTTTTTCAAGTTCTCCACATTGTTTTCACTAGCATTCAATCTGGCAGCCAAATCTGAAAATATACAACAGAGAAACTGAAAGTTAAAAATCCCCCAGACCCCGGCCTATATGTTTCAGTCAATCAAATGAAGTTATAGCCAAATAAACTGGAATAGCAAACAGGTATGCTACCTTCCAAATGGAACACTTGGGCCTAAAATATGCAAAGAGCTTATAAAGTATTTATAAACCTTAATTAAACATTGCTCCCACTTTAGACCAGATAGATTTAATATTGTAGTTTAATAATAATAATAAAGCTTTATTTGTATAGCACCTTTCATGACATGAAATGCAGCTCAAAGTGCTTTACAGAGCAGAAAATGAAGCACAGTTACTTAACAGAAAAAATAAAATACACATGAATACAATAAAGCAGAACAATAAAAACATAAAACATTGAAGAACAATTTCAGAACAGTGTGGACGTCAATAGCATCAAAGAGATAAAAAAATAATTCAGCTAAAAGCAAGAGTAAAGAAATAGGTCTTGAGCTGTGCTTTAAAGCTATCCACAGAGGCTGCCTGTCTTAGGTGTAGTGGGAGTTTATTCCAAACTGTCGGTCCGTAGAAGCAGAAAGCTGCTTCACCATATTTTTTATATTTCATTTTAGGCACATCGAGTAGGTCAGCACTAGAAGACCTGAGTGGGCGGTTTGGAACGTATCTATGCAGGCAGTCATAGAGGTACGAAGGTGCCAGACCATTTAGAGCTTTATAAACAAGTAAAATAATTTTAAAATCAATCCTAAAAACAACCGGGAGCCAGTGTAGCGACGCTAAGACTGGAGTAATATGTTCTCTCATCTTAGCTTTAGTTAAAACTCTGGCTGCCGCATTTTGAACAAGTTGCAAACTGTCAGTTGTTTTCTTTGGCAGACCAGAGAGAAGTGCGTTGCAGTAATCAAGCCGAGAGAAAACAAAAGCGTGGATCAGCGTTTTTGCATCGTCCAATGTTAGATAGGCTCTAATTCGCGCAATATTTCTAAGGTGAAAGAAGGCAATCTTGGTGACATGATTAATGTGTGTATTAAAATTCAATTCAGCGTCAATGATCACTCCCAGGTTCTTTACAGAAGTGTTACTTTCTTTAGACAGGTTACCAAGTCTACTTATTATTGATTCTCTCTGCGCAGTAGAACCAATTATGAGAACTTCTGTCTTGTCCTCATTTAGTTTGAGAAAGTTCTCACTCATCCAGCATTTTATGCTAGACACACACGTCAGCAATGGGTCTAGAGCACAGGGGTCGTCCGGAGCTACCGAAAGGTACAGCTGGGTGTCATCAGCATAGAAATGGAAATTCACACCGTGAGCGGAAATAAGTTCTCCCAGCGGCAGTATATAGAGGGAGAATAATAAAGGACCAAGAATTGAGCCCTGTGGAATACCAGAGCAGATGTTGTGTTTGTTTGACTCAAAGTCAGCTAGATTAACAAAGTAGCTTCTGCCTGTTAGGTAGGAGTAAAACCAGGACAAAGCTGTGCCTGACAGCCCTACCCAGTGTTCAAGACGTTGTATTAGAATTGTATGGTCAATTGTGTCAAAAGCCGCCGTTTGATCCAGCAGTAGGAGAACGGATACATTTTTGTTATCAGCAGACACCCTAAGATCATTAATTACTTTTAAAAGTGCAGTTTCTGTGCTGTGTCCTTTCCTGAAGCCGGATTGGAATTTGTTGTGCACCTTATTGTTCTGCAGAAATACATCCAATTGATGAAAGATAATTTTTTCTAGGACCTTGCCCAGAAAAGGCAAATTGGAAATGGGTCTATAATTACACAGCATGGACGGGTCGAGGTTGTGTTTCTTGAGTAAGGGCTTAACTACGGCCGTTTTCAGTGTTTCTGGAAAGACACCTGATTGTATAGAGTTATTTACTATTTTTAGGATATCTCCAATCACACAGTCTACAACCTCTTTGAGAAATGGCGTGGGTATTGCATCCAGCGAGCAAGAAGACGATGTCATTTGCGATATTGGTTTAAGCGTTAATATGTGAATGGTTAACCGCTAATAAATGCATAATGAGCCATGTTTAAGGATTTTAGCTTTTAGCAAACTATAAATAAATTCATATAGTAGCACTAAATGTGTGTGCGTGCGTTTGTGTGCCACTAAAACTGTGGGAGTAGTGCAGTCAAGTTTTGGGTTTACATAGGCTTACATGATAACTAGGGGTGTAACGATACATTTGACCAACGATATACGCATCACGACACATGGTTGACGATACGATACATGGACAATATTGGTTCATTCGTGGCGATACGATACGATTCAATGTATTTGATATTCATGTCATAAGACACACACCCCTTCCTATATGAACATATTGTGACTTCATATTCCATTTCGACTGATTGAAAACACTTCTCTGCTTCTGGTGACTGATATCGTCCTTCTAATGCATTCTCTCTCTCTCTCTCTCTCTCTCTCTCTATTCTAATTCTAATGAGTCATAATACGTGAGCTGGCCGTGTTTTAATAATTTTGTATTGTATTACATTTTTTTTCCATTTTCCCCAAAGATTATTACACATAAATGAAAAAAGTGTAGCTTGAAGTTACAATGGGTGTGTATGGGGAGTGGCCCTCTAAATACTGATTCAAGCAAATTAAAATCTGTTCAGGTTGTTCATAAAAGCCTGATTAGATGATAAAACGATAAGTGAAATATCCCTTTAAAAAACAATTGCTGCAGTTGCTCATTTGATTGACACAATGTTCTACATGGCCAAGGGACATTAGCATTGTTGTATGTATATTTTTTACCCAGCTGATTTGATGACATTTCATATTAGCATTGCTGTGTGTATACTTTCGACCCAGCAGATTTGGTCAAATTTTCAGATAACCCATAATGAATTCATGAAAAGAAAAGTAACCTTGTGATTGATTTTGTAATATTCATTATACAACATAAAATGTAGATTTGATTAAATGTTCAGATAACCCATAATAAATTCATGAAAAGAAAAGTAACTTTGTGATTGATTGTGTAATATTCATTATAGAACATAACATGTTCAGAATGTGAAGTTACATTACCAGCATTTTGTTCCTCACTTGCAGACATCCTCACTTCCATGGCTGTCAGTTTAGCAAGGAGCTCTGAAAACAGAAGAGCATCAGCCTTAACATTCAGTCGATCATATACTAATTAAGTGTGCCTGCCATGCAATGGCAAAACACTTATTGTAATCTGCCATACTTAAGTATTAATTAATTGTGCCTGCCATGCAATGACAAAACACTTATTGCAATCCGCCATACTTAATTAATTAAGGCTATAATGTCGCCACAAATTTCGGTACGTAATAACTGTGCACGATTTACGTCACCTCCGCAATACATACGTACATCAAAACGTGCAGCACCCTGGCGCCGTAATTTGCAAAAAACGACGCCCAAAAATCCCATTGACTTTGAATGGGGGACTCCGAAATAGAAATAAGAAACTTGGCGCCACATTACTCTGGCATACTTTTGCCTAGCAACATGATTTAAACTTTAACCCTGCAAGGCCCGAATTAATTTCTACTGGCCCAAAAAAATAAAATAAAAATCAGATGGTGTTGTAGGAGTCCTAATCACAGGAAAATGTAATGTTAAAAAATTAATAGTGTTTTTGTAAGGTTTTATAGCCATAAATCATAAATCATAAATCATGCTCTAATTTGCATTTTGGGGATATTTTTTCACAATAATAACATATGTACATGTTCTAGACATTCTAATGATCACGAAAAACAATATTACAGGCATTTTACTTATGTTTTAGTGAGGAATAGCTTCAGTTAAAAAGTGAGATGTTGTTCGTCCAGACGCTGGAATTTCAACTTCTCTCGAAGGTGTGAATGTCAGCCTCTGTGGGGGGTATTTATATGCAAATATCGTGGCCAATGGCATTGTAATACTAAACAACAGGATTTAATGGTGATGTTAATGTGAAAAAAGAACAGGAAAACTAACTATAACATTTTTTTAAAAATGATTTAAAAAACGTTGCCAAAAAGCAACGCTGGGCCTTGCACGGTTAAAAAGCTCACACGACTTTGGACATTTTCCGGCCAATAGGGAATCGCTGTAATTGATTAAACCCCCTCTGTATTCCAATTGGCAGGGGCTTTAAACAGCCACTAGAAAAGAAAATGTCTAAGAAATGTTGTGTGCATGCAGCTCCCTAAGTGTGTGCAACCTTGTGTAGTGGTTGGTGTTAGCATTAGCATTTTTAGCATTAACATTAACATCAGCATTAGCATAAGCATTAGAAATTTTTAACATTAGCATTTTTAACATTAGCATTTTTATCATTTTAGCATTAGCATTTTATTAGCATTAGCATTTTTTGAATTAACGTTAACGTTAGGGAAGTGGAGTTACGGCTGTTTAAAGCCCAGCCAATAGGAAGGCAGAGGGTGGCGGGGCTTAAACAATTACAGATCATTCCTATTGGCCGTTTAAGTACACACACCAAATTCCGAAACAGTACAATGCTGCAAACTGGAGTTATGGATGTTTAAAGCTCAGCCAATAGGAAGAAAGAGGGGGCGGGGCTTATCATTACAGCTCATCACTATTGGCCATTTAAGTACTCATGCCAAGTTTGAAGACCCTACCATGCTGGAAACTGGAGTTATAGCTGTTTAAAGCTCAGCCAATAGGAAGATAGGGGCGGGGCTTCAGAGGGGTGAAGCTTAATTAATAAGTCTCTATTGGCCGTTTAAGTCCAGACACCAAGTTTCAAGACGGTACCATGCTGTGAACTGGAGTTATGGGTGTTTAAAGCCCTGCCAATAGGACTCCAGAGGGGGCGGGGCTTAATCAATTACAGCTCATCCCTAATGGCTGGAAAAAAGTCCAAAGTCGTGTGAGCGTTTTAAATGGCTTCATGGCTTCAGGCATTTATCAGACTAGAAGGGCGGCCGAGCGTCTAGTCGGCGCCCTGGCCAACTCGGGAAGAATGTATATAGGGGATGAATGCCCCGCCCTTTAATGCAAACCCCATTATACCTGTTGTCATAGGATCTGTTTTGACCATCTGTTTGCGTGTGTCCATTTATGCCCATATATGGGGATATCTATCTGTCTACGTCCATTTTATGTCCATATATGGAGATCTCTGTAGGACCCGTTTTGACCATCTGTTTGCCTGTGTCCATTTATGCCCATACATGGAGTTATCTGTCTGTCTGCGTCCATTTTATGCCCATATATGGAGATCTCTGTAGGACCTGTATTGACCATCTGTTTGCCTGTGTCCATTTATGCTCATATATGGAGATATCTGTATCTGTCTGTCTGCATCCATGTCATGCCCATATATGAAGATCTCTGTATCTGTTTGTCTGTGTCCCTTTATGCCCATTATGGAGATCTCTGTATCTGTCTGTGCCTCCGACTGTGTTGCAGACACAGTGCTGGTTCCCCCTTTAATGCAAACCCCATTATACCTGTTGTCATAGGACCCGTTTTGACCATCTGTTTGCCTGTGTCCATTTATGCCCATATATGGAGATATCTGTATCTGTCTTTTTGCGTCCATTTTATGCCCATATATGGAGATCTTTGACCATCTGTTTGCCTGTGTCCATTTATGCTCATATATGGAGATATCCGTATCTGTCTGTTTGCATCCATTTTATGCCCATGGCGGGGAACGCGCGTGCCTAATTTGAAATAGGGAATGACTGCCCCACTCTTTAATGCAAACCCCATTATACCTGTTGTCATAAGAGCCGTTTTGACCATATGTTTGCCTGTGTCCTTTTATGCCCATATAGGAACATCAGAATACGTAACCATGGCATTTTTTGTTGACTCATGTGGTGTACGTGATGTCAGAGCCTTTTATGAAGTGATGTCACAATGAGTCAGCGCTTGTGCCGATTTCCTCCGGAACAGCCTGATGTCAACAATCAGTCCCGCATAAGGAGATTCCGAACGTTTCGCGCCGCTTCGGGAAAACCGCGCGTCGGGTCGGGCCGAGGCCCGGCACTGCACTCCGCGCCGCGGCGGGGAACGCGCGTGCCGAATCTGAAGCCGGTGGGACGAACGGTTCTCGAGATACGCGGATTACATACACGCACACAGACAGACAGACAGACAGACAGACAGACAGACAGACAGACAGACAGAGATTTGTCGCATTTATAGATAGATAAGTCTCTCTCTGCAAGTGCACACATATACATCAAAGGGGGCTTGAGTCTTGCATCTAACCGTCCTTCTAGAATCGGCTGCTATACAAGCTGATCTACAAGCTCTCAACGCGTCGCACTGTGACACATTGAGAGCTTGTAGAGCTTGTAAATCTATTTTCACATTCTAGGACATGTTAGGAAATGTCTCCCCCTGCCCCTCAAACATCCTCTACACGCCCCCTGCTCAACAGCGCTATGATGCGTGTTTGCTACGTGTAGCTGACAACAAAACTTGTGTAAGAAAGCATCCGTTTCTCTCCATTACAACATGCTGCCATTCAGACATTGACTTCTAATTGTGGCGACTCTTCCATAGATGTTAGGGCTAGGATTGGTGTAGGAATGGGGGGATGTCTGAATGGCATGGCAGCATGAGGGGGATGCACGTCTGAGAAAAAATAAAATAAAATGCACGTATGTGCTCACAGCTGGCTGCAGCGGTGTGTGCGAATTGCCTTCACTGTGGGTTATGGGGAGATTTATACACTTGTATTGAGATTTATACATTTGTATAAATGTTGTTTTCAAACACACTAACTTTGATGTGTGATATTTTGGGTTCCCTATATGACAGAAGGCTCAAACTTTGTCAGGGGCTGGGGAAGAGTGTAATTTAGCATTACATAATATAAAAGCAAATCTTCGGGTTCCTCGGGCATGGCAGGGACGTACAGCGGGATTTTCTCGGTTTCCTCGGGGATCGCAGCAAATGAGTTAAGTACCAGCTCTTATGCTGTAACTTAAAGGTCTGTCCATACTGTCTCCGACCACCAAACTTTTTGTCGGAAAGGTCCGGTTCAACTACAAAATGATGTCACTTGCATCATCTGAAAAGCATTACCCCAAATTAAAGTACGGAAAGATGGACGTTGGAAAGTTGTAACTCTCTGAATAAAGGTGGTTTGGTGGTCAGAGACAGTATGGACAGGCCTTTAAGTTAAGGCACAAGAGCTGGTACTTAAGACAATCAAAATAGAGCCCATATCTCTATAGAGTATCTACATATAACATCCTATATCTCTATAGAGTATCTACATATAACATCCTATATCTCTATACAGTATCTACATATAACATCCTATATCTCTATAGAGTATCTACATATAACATCCTATATCTCTATAGAGTATCTACATATAACATCCTATATCTCTATAGAGTATCTACATCCTATATTTCTATAGAGTATCTACATATAACATCCACATACTGGGTTTTGTTTTTCACTTACTTGAACATCCTGAACATCCTCCACTTCCTTCCACCTCCGTCTCACTTTCATTCTCTTTCTCGTCCTTTTCTGAAACACACATTTAGATTTTTAAATATTAAAACATTTCAGTTTACAACCTTTACAACACAAACCCAGGCAAGGACCCACAATGTAGAAATCAAAAGAAAATTAAAGGAACTTAAAGCTTAAATTTAAAGGTGCAATAGTCAACTTTTTCATGAAGAAAAAGGACGCTAAAATATAAATACTGGTATTTTATTAAAAATAAATATTACATATATGTGTTTCTATAAAAAAAACGTCGAATAATAATCGAATTACCATTTTGGCCGATGTCGGACCGACACCTGGTTTATTTCCAAGTCTATTCTTTTATATGTGTTGATACAGGCTCTGCTGTGTTGATATTAAACATTTCTGGTTCTTAGATCTCGCAGCCAATAAGATAACGGTATTGCATGGTCACCTGATAGCCCCCTCTTTCAGAAGCTGGGGTTGCCAGGTCAGTCCGTGGTACCGTTGTCTCTGTGACAGTTCACCCTGCCGCTGAGGCTACAGATGAGGACTTTTAAGTTTCCTGTATTTCCCCCCTATATTTAGCTTAAATGATATCACACGACAACACCAGGTTAAAGTTTGAATTATGTTTATTGATTAATCATGATATGTTGGCAAATGTTTGACTCTTGTTCTCTTCTTACCACAGCGTGCTTCCTGATTCTGGGCAAGGAAGTTATTTAAGAAGGAAGGGAAACACGTGACCACATGGGCATGCGTATGGAGCTCAGCATGGGTGCCAGAACTCGCACCAGAAGTACGATAAAATACATGTCAGTGAAGCGACCGCAGTTTTCCCAGTGACCCTGAGCGCAAAGGTGTGGGCCGATGGGCAATAGGCTTCCCACAATCCCGCGCCCCCACCGTTGCGCTCAGGGCCGTTGGGAAAACCGTGGTCGCGTCAGTGAATGGAGCCGGCTTGATCAGCTCATGAACAAACCTGGAACAAAAACTATTTATTAACTACTGAGACCTTTGTCATCTAATCTGTTCAGGAATATAAAAGAAGACATACCAAAGGTATTTTTACAATCACTTGCTTTTCGATGTGCACAGTACATAATGAAATAATAATAATAACAGTAAATAATAATCGTTTCTGTCTCCGAAGTATCGCGAGATTTGGTTCCCAGACAGGAAACGGAGGATAGTCTCGCGATACTTGGCTCGTTTAGAAACATACTTTTTGCTCTTTAGATACTGCTATAAAATTACACAGTGCACACATCGAAAATCCACACAGCACAAAAAAATTTGTGACATGCCTTCTTTTATTTTCCTGAGCTGAGTATGTTATAAAGGTCTCACTTTTTCATAAATAGTGTTTGTTCATGTTCATGTGAGCTGCTGGGAGGCTGCTCCACAGTCTTCCACCGAACTTCCGGCTGCAGTTTGGCACCCATGGTGCGACGAATCTGCCGGTTGGAACTGCGAGATAGCGAAAGGGGCGTGACTGTCTTTACCTCTTTATTTACCTTGATTCTGGGCAGTGGCAAAGGACCCGAATGAAAGATCAGGGTGCCTTTTATAGTGCCTGTCTCAAAATGGGGAGCATGTTTGGTCCGCCCTTCTGGACCATACCACCTATGGGTTTTGTAAATAAAGTACTTGAATTACTTTGAGTAATAGTGTAACTAGTATAAAATGTGTAGGCTAATTGAAAAGTCTTTGGACATGGGAGTTAACTGGTTTATTGTGGAATCAATTCAGGTGTGGTGTGGTCCAGTGGGTTCGCTGATGACTCAGCACTCCTGATCTCGGGAGAGGACAAATTGCAGGTTGAGGAAGCTCTCAACTCAGAAATCACCAAAATTCGTACTTGGCTTAGGGAGGGGTAGTTTTTTATTGAGGGGTGTTACTGGAGAAAATGTATAAGCCCTTTTATACAATGCCATGACCCTCCCTCTCAATTGGGGGAAAATCAGTGACCCTCCCCAAGCATTAAAATAAAAAAAAGATTGACCCTCCCCTACAACATGACATTTACCACAGTAAAATTATGCCTAAAACCTAAACTTAGTTATTCCTAACCAGTGGTGAGAACAGAACAGAGAAACAAGTTATGGGTGGGCACTGTGAAATTTATTTTCTTTCTTTCTTTTTTTACTGTAAATAATTAGGATTTTTGGGGTTAAAATCGGGTGTGGGCGGCAGCAGCAATGAACAATAATGAATAGGCTAATATAATGCATTGAGATCCCAGCTGCACTTCATCCCAAAAACACATTTACAAATATAAGCTAACACACCCTCCAAACTAAAGTAACACACAGTGAGTAGCCTACTGCTGCTCGTGTAAAAGTCAATGTGGACGTCACATAAAGGTGAGAAGTTCTCACAGGTTGAGAACAGGTTATTTGACATCTAGGTTACAGATAAAACAGTTGACACATGTTCACAACACAGCGAAGGCTTGTAACAGCTGCCATTAATTTTGTGCTGTTGATTGCCTGTGGTAAAATCTGGGTCAAATGCGCATTTTCAACGGGAGGGGGGAAACAGTTCTGACAACCATTGTTGCTGCCTTACACAGCTCTCCATTGTTTTAGGAACATACATTGTAGTATAAACACAGCCACTTCAGGGTTTGTCATAAAATGAAGCTGAAGGCTGTTGACAATGGTTGCATAAGTGTCTGTACCTCTGGAGCTATTGTTTGCTTTTGAAAAATTGCATGACCCTCCCTTGAATTAAAAGTGAAATCAGCAGACCCTCCCTAGGACTGAAATTAAAATAGCATGACCCTCACCTATTTTCCTCCAGGGGGTGCTGTTCATAAAAAACAATTGCTCCCTTACTGATAACAAACTGTCTCTTCACCTTGGTAAAACAGAATCCATTCTTTTTGGGATCAGACATTCTCTGAGTGAGATACATGTAAATGATTTCAAGGTCAAAGTTGATGACACAGTAATCTCTAGCAAGGAAGAGATGACCTATTTGGGCTGTATTCTTGACAAATATCTGTCTGGGGACAGCATGGCAACAAAGGTGATCAAAAAAGTAAATCAAAGAACAAGATTCCTGGGCAGAATCTCCACTTTTGTCAACAAAAGTGCCCTCAGGACTCTTGCTGGGGCCCTCATTCAGTCCCACTTTGACTACGCTTGCACCTCATGATACTCCAACATCAAAAAGCCACTAAAGACTAAGATCCAAACCTCCCAAAACAAACTGATTGGGCTACTTCTCGACCTGGGGCCCATGACCCATGTTTCTCCCACACATTTTGCTAGCCTAAGTTGGCTCAGCGTTGAAGACAGGGTTAAACAACTAAAAATGGGATTGACCTTCAAAATAGTCAACGCAAATCTGACCTCCATCCCCTCAGTACCCGCATATCTGACCAAACATCTCCAAAAATCAATTCAATTGTATCGACTATACTTGTACTTTTTGTACTCCATTTTTGTCTAATAAAAATAATCAATCAATCAATCAATCAATCAATCAATCAATCAATCAATCAATCAGAGCTAATGCCAACCTGGCCAGTGTTTTTGTGTAAATACTTGATTTAGCTTGTTATTTTTGTCTGCACACCACCACCTTGGGCACTCGTAAAGTGAATAAGCTCTTGATTTTGTTGCAACGAAGGAGTCAGACTATTTTTGAATGTTTTTGTTAGTATTTCATTATTTTGGGTGTTTTTTGCTACTTTTTTGAGAACGTTGAGCATATTTTTGGACATTCAATGCTAGCTCAATGCTAGCCACGCCATAGGATACACTAGTCTACCGTATCACTTCTATACACATGCCTAATTCATACTGTAAATGCGTAATCGCTTGTTTGCTCAGTTGATCTACTAATTTATCAAAGGATGCAATCACAGTTATTTCCGAACGTGAAGGCAAACATCTGTGTTACCGTGACGCCAACATTAACATGCTAATGCTAGTCCTTAGTCCTTTGCGACAAGACAGTCTGGGACTAATAAAACACACATATTTTGAAAGAAGCCGTCTAGGCTTATACAGTCATTAGCAGTTGAAACCGGCAGTGGTACCACTTGGCTGCCTCAGTAGTGCCACACTGGCAGCTCTTGAGTACATTTGGTGGCTCTTTTCACACCTTTATTTAGAAGTGTTACTTCATGTAGTGTGGCTGATCCGCCACAGTGAGGCACATGACTACAGTATAGTGTTTTTGGCAACAGGGGAAGGGTGAGATTGAAATAATCCTAATGACTTATTTTATTATTGTTTTAACTTTGTCTCTTCTGCAATCATCATAGGGATATACAAAATAGCCATTATGTGATTACTAACTTCTAATTGTTGAATGGAAGATTTTATTGTATTGTTTTTTTTTTCCTGTCCAAGGGACAGACCTGATTATGGTACATTGTTTCTGACTAAAATTCCCTTCCCTCTTGTACCACTGCACACCAGCTAACTCACTTTATCACAATAACACATTTAAGTAGGCCTATCTAAGTAGGCCTATCTTTATTTGAATTAATGCTGCTAACTTCAGAGAAAAATTAAAGCTTTTTTTAAGGCCAGGGTTTTTTGAACAGAACTTACAGAGAGACGGATGTTAACCGACTGCATTACAGGCATTCATTGTCTTGTGCTAGTCTAGAGGACAGTCACTTGGACTAAAATGTGGGAGTACGGGGTCCAATTCCCAGCCAGGGAGCTGGATCTGATGAGCTTTATATGATAAACACAGTTGTGAATAACTCCTTCATGAGTTGAATTGGAATTGACAGAGAGAGAGGAGGAAGAATAGTTATTAGCTTATTATTATTTTCATTTACATTGGTTTAGGTGTTCTGTTTGGAGTAAAACACAGACGAAGGTTGCTATTTTTTATTTTGTAAGTTCAGTCAAGTTGTGTCTACTGTAGTTGTAGTAGACAACATGAGGTGTGAACAGGCTTGGGGGAGGGGCGTCTCGGGTGGCCTAACAAAAGAAGTGGCCAAGCACACTAAAAAGATCCAACGTTTTTACCACATGTATAAAGTATGTAGGCCTATCTTTAAAGTGTCAACCTGCCAAAAAGTGATTACAACTTCTAATTCTTGACTGAAAGATTTGATTGTTTAGATTTGTTTCCCTTGAGTATACAGGGGACCTGAACGTTATATTTTAAACTTTAAAATATCTATGAAATTAAAATATCATAGCTCACTCAACCTACCCCTTAACACGATGACTGCCAGGGACCACAAGGTGCCGCTAGAGTGCCAGCCATGTCTGCATAAGGCTTCATAGTAACATCCGGTTCACCAGGCAGAAGTGGCTTGTGTTTTCTCTGCAAACAGTGTTATGAACGTGAAATGGAGGCCGAGAGCTAACATTTAGCTATCGGCTATTTTTTTTTTTTAGAAGCCCGATCGGAGGCTATTTAGCCGCAAAAAAAAAACTTTTCCGCTGCCCTAGGAACAAAGAAAATGAGCTCTAAATATGTGAGAATGTATTGAATTAGGCGGCGCATTTCGGCGGCGTTACCCGATACGGGCCGGTGGAAAGAGAGCTCGGTAGGCGGCTTGGATCAAGATTTAGACCGGGGCTTCGTTGAGGCCTCCGATTATTTAATTCATTTTATTAAAGTAACCGGAATTGTTCGGTTTCGGCACCTCGGATACGTCTTGCAAAAATAGAGTTTTTTTGGGGGGGGCTCTAAAATGTATTCTAAACCATTTTCAATGGAATAAATCGTCGGGACACGTAGAATGGCTCGTTGGAAAGCGATAGACGAGCCAGGACCACCCACGTCGCTACAAGCAGCTCAGGGTAAGTAAAATAGCAGAAAAACATATTGTATTGGATTGAAAAAAAGAAACAAAATTGTTCAGTTTTAGCACTAAATTAGTTAAATTACTCTAAAGAGATATACAACCCAAGCTTATTTCCGCCTCAAAATGTAGAACCAATTAATGTAACACAGACATACATTTTCTTATTCCATCTCCCCTGGCCCTTTCAGTCTTCCGTTGATAGTTCCTAACTATCTATTTTTCTGTTAAGTTTAACATAGATTTTTAATACTATCATTAAGAACTCTACATCTTTGTTTCTCAACTATTCAGACTTTCACTGTAGCAGGCCAGCAGGCCAACTACAGTTAAGTATAGCTAGTACAATACACCTCCTACTAGTAGGCTGATTGTGTGGTCTAGTGGAATGAAAGACAGACTTGAAAGCCAGGGGACAGCGGTTTGATTCTTGCATTATCCACTGAAATGTCCTTTGCAAAGATTTGAATGTTTTCACTTAAAACGTTTTTGGTTCTAACTTCTGTCCTGTCATTGATTATACACCAACACGGCGTTCTGTCATCAGCGCGTCATAGCTGGGGGCGGAGTCGAGCGTGGGGGAAACAGAACACCAACCCCCATTAGTAGAATGGGGTTTTCCGTGTTTTTCAAATGCGATTTTTAATAGTATATCGATGTTTTAATTAATTGCAATGTCTTATATTGATTCCGTGGTTGCCAATGGACAAAAAATGATGCATTTAAAATTAAACAGCATTGGGATTAAATATTGTCTGATATTATTAAGGACTGGTCGCATCATCAAAGACCATGGATTATCTAGACTATCCGTCTGGTATTAGACACTGTTACATTTTCTATATGATAAATTAAACTTATCATATCAAAAAACGAAAAGCATAATTAATCAATGATGGTTATAGAGCAGATTAAATGAATTCCAGTTGTCTACAGCAGGGGTCTTCAACAGGGGGTCCGCGACCCCTAGGGGGTCCGCGGAGGTACTGCAGGGGGTCCGCGAAATTATTGATAAAAAAAAGATATTTCAAAAAATGTTTTTTTTTTCTTTTTTTTTTTTTGCCATTTTCCACATTTATGTTAAAAAATAAATCATGATTCTATCCATTTTGAATAGCTTGAATACATGATTACTATGCAATTGACATATTGTTGATATTATTGACATTTGTTCTCAGTTAATAAGTAGTATGTTTAGAAATGGTAGTGGTACGGCCCACCCTGCTCGCTGTAACTTGTACATGTTTAAAATAAAAAATATGTCGTAGCCCCGACCCCCCCACCCTACGAGGTGGTAGGGGGTCCCTGCTCCATCTCCCCATCAGTTTGGGGGTCCCCGGCCTGAAAACGTTGAAGACCCCTGGTCTACAGCCATTAACAAGCCTGTTATCATGCAAGGATTTACACACTGACACGACGCAACACAACACAATCCTATCCTAGTTTCAAACCTGCAGAAAATACTTTTAAACTGGCGTCGATCCAGCCAGATTCAGATTCAGATTTCTTTATTTACCATTGTGTAATACACATAGGAATTTGCTTTGGCATACTACATTTTTACACGTCACCACAGCAGCCATGGTCGGCGCTATCTTGGAATTCTATCTATATTCAAAGATCAGTTCTCTATCCTACTTGAACTCACTACGACGTGTTCTATAAACATCATTGACGACTTAACGACCGTTGTTTTTGATATTAATTATAGTAAGTTTAATTGATCATATATTTTAATTGTGTCTCTACCAGGTTAAAGACATAATGTAAACAGGTTTTGTAGCATAGACTAGAGGGAAGAGGGGGACCCACGGGTGCTTATATTGTGCAAATTTGACGCATGCACGGGGGATAATCTGAGTCTGATTATAAACCACTTAATTACATTGATTCCTTACTGCAAATGGGCAAAAAGCTATCTGCAGTAGCATCGGGATTAATTATGGTCCTTGGACTGGTCGGATCAATGTCATGGTTATCTGACTGATTTAATCACCTGGTAAGAGACACACTTTCACATGTTCATGAACATGATCAATTACACTTAACCTATATCAAAAAACAAAGGCCATTAATTCAGCAATGATGTTCATGGAACACGGGAAGGACACAGGAGGAGGATGCCATTGTAAGTGTATTAGGCAATGGGAATGGTTTTATATTGTAGCACGTTTAATTAATCATATCTCATATTAATATTAGTGTCTCTACCAGGATTGAACACTGCATGTGCAAAGCAAACATGTTTTTGTAACACAGGGAGTAGAGTAGATAGAGAGAAAAACAGATCTCCGATCTCATCTCATGCTTGTGCAACTTGGAGATAGCCTACAAAAACGACAGATCTCCCCATCTCAGTCAGTGCTTGTGTAATTTGCGGGGAATATATTAATCGGACTCTGATTACAAACCACTTGAACTCCGACATCTATATCCTATATGCCAGGGAGAACATAACCCAATGGACCAATCCCCAATCACATACACACCCATTGTAACTGTTACAATGGGTGTGTATGTGATTGGGGATTGGTCCATTGCGAGCTTGTTGATTTTTGGCACTGCATAGATTGGCAAAAATAGATTTGGTGTAGTAGTAGTAGTAATGTGTGGTCAACGTAAAGAGTAAAATTGGGTCCCGTTTTATTCCAGAGGTTTTGAAGAGGCAGGGGTAGTAGTTTAGACGAGGTGGACTGGCGAGGTACAGTAGCTCCGTGCAGCACAGCCGTGCGTTAGACAGTCAGTCATAATAGGCTTGTTATCTTAATAATAAGTGAACTTTCCGACGGCAAGTGAGCGATTGCGTTCCAGAAGTCCTTCTGATGGATTTGTCTTGGCTGTCGAGTTTTATCGTCCAAAAAAAATCGCTCTGAACGTGATTAAAACGATAGTGTACTGTATACGCTGTATTAACTCAATGGGGAAAGGCGGTTTGTTTTCCCCCACGCTCAAAGCGGATGTGACGTTTATGGGCGTTCCTTTCTAGCTCCGTGTTGGTCTATGATTGATTTCAAATGTTTTTGTGAACATTGTTTAGTGTAAGAAACTTAGTTGTTTATTTAAAATAGCAATCTTAAAAAAAAAGAATACACTTAATTACTTATTTTATTTAAACAGTGCCTATTTTGCAATCTTCCTAGGGATATAAAAAAATTACAAAAGGTGATAATTAACTTCTAATGGTTGACTGGAAGATTTTATAGTATTATTATTATTTATTTTGTTCCAGTCCTGAGGACTTTGAAATTAGAATAATTCATTTGTCTAATGTTGTTGAATATGATACACAGTTGTGAATAAAGCAATAATTGCTTTTCAGTTCATTAGAACTCTGCATGTAAATTCACCCTTTCCCCTGGATTCCAGAGTTTAGTGATAGTTTAATGCAATTGCCAACAAGTCATTGCTGTTGACTGAAAGCTTGTTTTTGGCTCAAAATCTTCTCATTCTGGAAATTAAATAAACTACACAGTTAAGCAACAAACCCGTCTCATATGCCTTTGTCTGGGCATTAGTTGCTCTCTGACCCCAGTCACCCTACCTAGTGGTTGTGGCATGTAACAACGTGGTACCTCAAAATGATTTGGCTGCCACAGTGGTACCACTTTAGTACCACCACCAGCAATTTCAAGGTACAATGAATGTATCTCCGTTTTACTACACAAAGTCAAATCATTGCTGAATGATGCATACTGTTTGTTGATGTAGGCTACTACACAATCTACATGCAGATCATCTAGGCTAGCCTTAGCTGCAAATTGCAACACTAGATTTGTATTAATCTGATGAATCTAGGGTTGCAATAGGGATTCAATGGATCAACATGTTTTTTTTGCTATCTGGTTGTATTAAACATTAAACAATGTCAAACTCACCAATATTGCGGCTCTATGGGAAGCTTTAATTATCCTCTTGATATCTGCAAAGTGTGTGTTTCATAAAAAAAACACCGTAGACATTATTATGTTATGAGTTATGTTCTGTCAAGAAATCCGAGCAGACATGTTTTTTTTCAAAGCGTTTAACTTTGGAAGCGCTTGTCTTCAATAACGCTACGTCCCGCTGCCTTCTGCATTATGTGCATTTAGAACCAGCTGGTACCCAGGACCATTGAGTGATTTCCCACAAGCGCTTCCAAACTCCAATAAAATCACCTGAACTGAATTTCTTGACAGAAGGTAGCTCATAACATGTCTACGGTGGATTCTTATGAAACAAACACTTTGCAGATGGAAAGAGGATTCCATAGAGCTTTCCATATAGTGGAGCGGCTAACTGCCCGTTCTCTTCAGAATCTTTCAGTTCATGATAAAAGCGTGAAAATTGGCATGAACAGTCTCCATGGATCACTTGACAAGAAAATTGGCCGAGGCAATTGAAATTTCAAGATGGCGGACATTTTTCAAGATGGCCACCACCGTAGTGACGCAATTAACTCACTTACTGCCAATTTAAAATGCCCCTCGAGTGGCACTAGTGCCAGAAGCCTCCATAGACTCCCATGTAATTTATAGTGCACAGATCATGCACGCCCATGCACAGATCATGCACCATGTTTGTGCAGGCTGTTCACAGCTTTCAAACAAAAAAAAAAGATTGGAAATCCGTTCAGGCATTCATGATTTATCAGCCATAATGTTTTCTTCAGATGTAAACAAAAATGGCTGCCATGTTTGAAAGATGGGGTTGTATGGGGGGTGGAACATGCAAAATCGCGATTGAAATCATGTTTACTAGATGTTTTTCTAAGTAAAAGTCGCCCAAAGTCGCTTGGCAGGGAACTCCATAGTGAGAAAGTTGCTCTAAAAGTCGCCTGGCACTGTATGAGTTAAGTGATATAAGGGTTTATTTGATGATACAAGCATGGAAATTGGCATGAGCAGTCTCTGTGGGTCACTTGACAATAAGCCACCCACAGCTATGAAATTTCAAGATGGCGGCCATTTTTCAAGATGGCCACCACCATAGGGGAGCACTAAGTGATATAATGTTTTATTTGGTGATACAAGCATGACAATTTCCATGAGCTGTCTCAAAGGCTCATTTGACAAGAAAATGCTCATAGCCAAGCTCAAGATGGCAGACATTTTTAAGATGTCCACCACCTAAATGTAGCATTAAGCAATATAATTGTTTGGTTAATGACACAAGCATGCACATATTATGATCAGTCTCTATGACAAGAAATCACTTCCAGCCACTTGAAATTTCTATTTTCAAGATGGCTGCCCCCTGGATCCTCAAGAGATCCATTTTTCCATAGAAATGTATTTATTTTTCATTAAGGATTTGGTGTCATTTTATTTTAGATTATGTTAAAGAACAACTTTTAACACATCATCAAAATACAATAATGTGTTGATCATAGATAGAT
This sequence comes from Nannobrachium achirus, assembly GCF_963921795.1. NCBI lineage: Eukaryota > Metazoa > Chordata > Actinopteri > Myctophiformes > Myctophidae > Nannobrachium > Nannobrachium achirus. Next base: position 3,608,544 of record NC_137820.1, on the reverse strand, counting down.
TAGAAAAGAGTGAATATCTGCACTACCAGGGCACAAACCGGATGGTGTACAGATCGCACAGGAATTAAATGGCATGAATGATTGGATTAAGTGTAGGGTTAAGGCATGAACTTAGTTGTATCCCATACATCAAAGTGCTTGGTAAAAGGTGGTAAAAGGATAAACTACTGCTGCTTAAGACACAGAAGATACCAAAGATATCCATTTCAAGAGGCCAAGAAGATCCCAGCCCTCAAAAGCTTTGTGCTTCATCTGTGAAGCAGCAGTAGATTCTCTCTTTTGGGCCCTTTCCAGCTCTGTGTTGTTGAACTTGAGTTTACAGCTTGAATGATATTTTGCCCTGTCTTGTCAATGTGCTTTCTATGCCATCACCTTCATCTAGTCGGGTTGGACTTAGTAAGATAGGCAGAGCATTGATCTTATTTATAGTGACTCATAGAATAGGCTATATGTGACAACCAGGAATAGTCTGGTGACCACCGGAGAGACGGGTGACAGCTGGAATGTAGACGGCATCCGGGAGCAGGTTGGGTTAGTGCCTCAGCTTGTGTCTTCCGTGAGGAAGAAGCCCAACAAACCCAAGATTAGGATGGCCATTCAACCTGCAAGCGGAGCCTGCATGCAGCACCGCCACCACCATTGGACCAGGTGGAGCCTACAGTACCATTGCAGCTCAAGAATGTACCACTCCTGAGTGAAATGTCTGGGGCTGGAGTCTGGTGCAACGCACAAGTCCTGGACCTGGTGAGACGTAGGAGGGGCCCGGACAGGAGTCAATCCACAAAGCCTAGTCCCTCCATGTGCGAGATTTTCCTCTCCCAGTTTCGGCAGAGTACTTCCGGAGTAGCCTGACTGCAAGCGCCAGACTCAATCACACACTACGTTTTGGGATTGGAGTCTGAAACTGGGGACGGATATTCTACTTCAGCGGGGGCGGGGTAAAGCCCATTGACGTCACCCACACACACACACACATACACACACACACACACACACTTGCTTAGAGCCTCCGACGGCGACGTGGCGTGTCATTGCAAAAATACGTTATTTCTCATAACATATTATATGACTGCATGTTTACGTTAGTGCAAAATGGTATTAAAACGTAATGAAACGGCACTATTCTATAGTTTATTAAAATAATTCGAGTCGAGTCTGACTCCGCCATGACAGTTTTCACGGACCAATCAGAGTCCACTAGCGGCTCACGTGGGCACAAGAGCACCAATCAGAGTCCACTAGGGAGACTCACGTGGGCAGAACATCTCCGAAGGGAGGGGGCTGGGACCGGACCAGCATACCACGTGCCTCAAGTCTACAGCCCTGATTGGCCCATTCAAAGCGCCCGCTCTTCAGGCGCTCTAAAAATAAAATAAAAAATCTCCGGGTTCAGTCCACACTACACACCACCCACCAGCAGGGGGTGGTGATGTGCGGACTGAAGTATCAGGCTACTTCCGGAGCAGTGGAGTGAATGGTCCCGTCTTTCCCCAATGACACTGATCGTGGATAGCTACAGGGACAAAAGTCTTACTAACTTAATCAACCCCAGCTGGGTCACCCATGTGAGGGGCATGATGTTGCGAGACCCGAAACCCCGATGAGCTTGGGCTACATCACTGATGATACGTCCCAGGTGCATCCATGGGATGTTTTTTTGTTATGAAATAATGGAACATTTCTTGCAATGTTATCATAACCAGTACGATTGTGCTCTCTGCTGAATAAACTCGGCTAAATTAGTTTTTCCTCAGTGACCTATTGACAAATGAAACATCTGTCCCAGTTAGTTTTCTCAAGTGTTATGATGGCTTCTGCCATGTCTTAGGCAGAGGTCAAGGGTTTATCCTTTTACCACCTTTTACCAAGTACTTTGATGTATGGGATACAACTAAGTTCATGCCTTAACCCTACACTTAGTCCAATCATTCTTCCAATGTCATTTAAATCCTGTGCGATCTGTACACCATCCTTTTAATTAAAATCCCATTAACCATGGCTCGGCTCTCCCGCGCTGGCACAACCTGTCAATTCAGGTGCAGCTATCTAACTAGCTGGCATTGAACCCCATTCTGTGTTTAACAGTAGTGATATATCACCAATGTGCCCTGGTAGTGCAGATACTTTTCTAATCTATCTATGATCAACAATGTTGACGTGTTAAAAGTTGTTCTTTAACATAATCTAAAATAAAATGTCACCAAATCGTTCTTAATGAAGAATACATACATTTATATGAGAAAATGGATCTTTTGAGGATCCAGGGGGCCATCTTGAAAATAGAAATTTCAAGTGGCTGGAAGTGATTTCTTGTCATAAAGACTGCTCATACCAATTTGCATGCTTGTGTCACTAACTAAACAATTACATTGCTTAATGCTCCATTTAGGTGGTGGCAATCTTGAAAAATGGCCGCCATCTTGAAATTTCGAGTGGCTGTGGGTGTTTTCTTGTCAAATGAGCCTTTGAGACTGCTCATGGAAATTTTCATGCTTGTATCACCAAATAAACCCTTATATCACTTAACTGCTCCACTAAGGTGGTGGCCATCTTGAAAAATGGCCGCCATCTTGAAATTTCAAGTAGCTGTGGGTGGCTTATTGTCAAGTGACCCACATAGACTGCTCATGCCAATTTTCATGCTTGTATCACCAAATAAACCCTTATATCACTTAATTGCTTCACTATGGTGGTGGCCATCTTGAAAAATGGCCGCCATCTTGAAATTTCAATCGCCTCGGCCAATTTTCTTGTCAAGTGACCCATGGAGACTGTTCATGCCAATTTTCACGCTTTTATCATAAATTGAAAGATCGTAGCGCTTAGCTGCTCCGCTAATAGAGCTGCAATATTGATGAGTTTGAAGTTTAATACAATCAGATAGCAAAAATAAAAAAAATAATAATAAAAAAAAAACGTTTTGATGCATTGAATCCCTATTGCAACCCTAGATTCATCAGATTAAAAATAAAATCTAGTGTTGCAAATTGTAGCTATCCTAGCCTCACACCACGTTCAGTCAGTGAGTGGCTCTTTGTAACTTTGTATATGAAGCAAAGTGACAACAAAACACTGACGTGGTATCGTAGAGAACCCAGGCTCTCAGAACACCACTGTTAGGTATTTTGTTGTGGTTCATATCATCTTTTTATCAATACATATTGATGACCAACTGACCACCGGACCCTAAGGCACAGCCTGTGACTGTGCCATGTCATGTACAGTACCCACGAGGTCTCTGTCTGGTAGAAATGAGGCCTTATCTACTGCCATGGAGCCTGTACCTAAACAATGAGAATTGTTTTGGTTTCTAAGGCTCAGCCTGGGACATCTGGTGTCATCCAGACGGCAAGGACATCTCTTCCCCCAGGAACCTACTGTATATGGACTCTTTGTCTTGTGATTTGTGGACAAGAAATTATCCTATGAACTGTTGAAACGTCATCCATTGACTGAAGAAATGGCCATACTTATACTCATGTCAAAACATCACTTGTCAAAGAGAGCACGAACCAACCATTATTTATGTACTGTACCTGTCTTGAATTATCTCTCTCCATAGTAAACATTCCATTCTCACTCTGAATCACTCTCCTGTCTTATTTCTTTGTGATGGATTAATGTATCTCATAGGAGAATAAGAAGGTGTTGTTGTTTACAAATAATATATTTATCAACCACCTCGAAATGTGTGCTGCTCTGTGGGATTATACAGTAGTAGGTATAACTGCTCTGTGATGCTCTGTGGGATTATACAGTAGCAGGTATAACTGCTCTGTGGGATTATACAGTAGCAGGTATAACTGCTCTGTGGGTGTTATACAGTAGTAGGTATAACTGCTCTGTGGGATTATACAGTAGTAGGTATACCTGCTCTGTGGGATTATACAGTAGTAGGTATAACTGCTCTGTGGGATTATACAGTAGCAGGTATAACTGCTCTGTGGGATTATACAGTAGCAGGTATAACTGCTCTGTGGGATTATACAGTAGTAGGTATAACTGCTCTGTGGGATTATACAGTAGTAGGTATAACTGCTCTGTGGGATTATACAGTAGCAGGTATAACTGCTCTGTGGGATTATACAGTAGCAGGTTTAACTGTTCTGTGGGATTATACAGTAGCAGGTATAACTGCTCTGTGGGATTATACAGTAGCAGGTATAACTGCTCTGTGGGATTATTGCGACCGTAGGTCGCATTTACTATCAAAACCAGCACAAAGTGTAAGTCTGTCTGTCTGTCTGTCTGTCTGTCTGTCACACCTCACACGTCACACTCTTGCCCTGCTCATATCTCCGCAACCGTTGCCCCGATCCATGCCAAATTTTGCACACACGCTCCTTGCCTGCCAAACTACAACCTCCAAGGACCCCCGCAGCTCCAGGGACCCCCAGGTCCCTGGGGGACCCCCAGATGTAAAAAATGACCAAATGTGCAAAAATGACCAAATGACCACCCCGACGGGGCTGCTCACTTGCACACACACTCCTTACCTGCCAAACTACAACCTCCAAGGACCCCCGCAGCTCCAGGGACCCCCAGGTCCCTGGAGGACCCCCAGGTGTAATTTTGCCCTGCTCCTATCTGCACAACCGTTGCCCCCATCCATGCCACATTTTGCACACACACTCCTTACCTGCCAAACTACAACCTCCAAGGACCCCCGGAGCTCCAGGGACCCCCAGGTCCCTGGGGGACCCCCAGGTGTAAAAAATGACCTCATGTGCAAAAATGACCAAATGACCACCCCAACGGGGCTGCTCACGGGGAATTCCTGGGGACCACCCACTCCTGCTGCTCCAGAACGGATGCAAAAGTGGTGGCGCCCCCAGTGGAGGACCCCCTCCACTGCAGCTCACATAAAATGCCGTAACTCCTACAGATTTTGCCCTAAAATCACGAAACTCACTACACAGCATGTCTACACTCATGTCATCAACATGGACCAGGAAGATTTAGGAAAAACAATTTTTTGCCCTATTTGTGGAGATAAGCGACCTACGGTCGCTTATCTCCCGATTAGGGAGTCTTACTGGTACAGTAGCAGGTATAACTGCCTGTGCTGCTAATATCAGAACACCTTAATACTGTAGAACGAGGTGTCACTATAGCATGCATTTATTGCGACCGAAGGTCGCATATACTCTGAAAAACCGTGTCGCTTGAGTGTCCTTCCTTCCTTCCGTAACCTCTGTGATGTCAGTGAGTTGTGACATCACTTCCTGTACAGGGCGGCTACACTAAATGTGGATAACACTATATATGGAGATAGTCCAGTCCATCATGTCATATGGGACTACCGTCATAGACAGTAGCCAAAAGAGAAGGATACACAAGACTAAGAAAGACAAAAAAAGGAGGAGGAGGATATAGATACCAAAAGGAGAGAGAAGAAAGGGTGGATGAGGTACAAAAGAAAAGGAGGTGGCAACGGGGGCGGCTAGATAAAGTTATTAGGCCTGGATCCGACTTTAAGTCGACGCACAGGATTCCAGAAGTGTAGCGCTTATTCGCTCTTGTATCAAACTGGTACTCGAAACGTTCTTAGAATTTAATATATATTTTCTAAAGTAAATATGGGGGCGGCTGTGAAAAAAAGAGAAGAATAAAAAAGAAAAAAAGGAGGAGGAGGATAAAGATACCAAAAGGAGAGAGAAGAAAGGGTGGATGAGGTACAATGTGCGGTATCCTCCTTGTCAAGCTCGACGTTGGTCATTTGGACCTATACATGGAGAAATGGAGCGAACCTGTTTGGCCTAAACATGGAGATGTGGTACAGACTGACTCTGTTTGGCCTAAACATGGAGATGTGGTACAGACTGACTCGTATATGGGCATACAAATTATGTCATGTGACATCACTTCCTGTACAGACAGTCAGACAGACAGCCATTGACTCCGGCCTAACAATGGCTACTGTCTATGACGGTAATCCCATATGACATGATGGACTGGACTATCTCCATATATAGTGTTCTCCACATCTCCATGTTTAGGCCCTATCGCTCACACCCTAGGTGGGGTTGGCGATAGGGCCTTTCTGTGTGGAGTTTGCATGGTCTCCCCGTGTCTCCTAGGGTTGATACCCTCACAAAAACATGAATAAACAACTAGAATCGTCAGAGAAACGCTGTGGTTGGCCAGATAGTCAAGAATTGGCGCGGCGAGGTCGCATGTCACCCTGAGGTCGCATTCCACCCTCAGGTGTCTTACTAGTATTAGTACACACTGAGCAAAGTATGTTTCACTGTACAGTACCTGTATGTTTTTAAAGGGCAAATATTAGATGTAGGTTATTAAAAACAAACTACTGCATATCCACCTCTTTGGGAAGCTCTTTGTATCACTGCTTAGGCTACTGTAATATTTGTAATAAACAGATTCCTTGAGTAAACTTTAATCAGTGTCAGTTTCCACAAATAGAATATATATATATATATATATATATATATATATATATATATATATATATATATATATATATATATATATATATATATATGAATGCATTTGTGTTTTCCTTTATGCACTGACAGGAGGGGTGGTGGAGCTCCAGAGTGTCAGCTCTCACTGATACTCTGACAGGCAGGCTGGCTAAAAGACTAGACCAGGATTTCTCAGCCCTACGAGGGCTCAACTTCAGTCAAAATAAACTAAACTACTTCACTACTCACCAAACCAAAGGTAGTTTTATGTTGTTTAAAGTCTATTCTCCTTGGTGGGAAACGCCCCACCCACTCTGTAAAATACATATCTTTTGTCATGAAATAAAACGCATCCAGCTCGACCACCGTTTATTTCCGTGTTGTGTCTGCAGTGCATTTCATTTCGTGACAAAATAATGTATTTTACAGAGAGGGTGGGGTGCTGAGTGGTTTCCCACTGCGGAGAATAGACACGCAAAACTACCTTTTGTTAGCTGAGTAGCCAAGTAGTTTTGATCCAGGTGAGTATACACATACAGTAAATGGGACGAAATAGGCAGACAATTATTACGATATTTGGCTGTGGACCCCATAACAGTTCTTTTGTTTGTTTTTTTGTTTTTATCCCCATGTTGGATTATACTACCGTGTTTCTCAAATGAGGGTACATCATGTACCCCTAGGGGTACTACAGGGGGTACAGGAGAGAATGGGAATATGTCTTGTACTGTTATGGGTAATGATAAAACATTAACAGTCTTTGTGTGAAACTTATCATCTGTAAATTGTTTAACCAAATTACATCAATACCTTGACTAGTACAACTGTTATTGAATAGAAAGCAATGTTTGTTTGCCATCATGCTGTTTTATTTTTGAACATATTGGCATTAGAACTGGACTTTAGATCTACATTATATAAGCAAACTGCTGCAGTCAGGGGAAGGGGCTTCATAAATCAGTATAAGGGGGCACTTGGACCAAAGGGTTTTGAGAACCAGTGGTCCATAGGCTACTGTAGATGTAGAACAGTGGAGAGTGAAAACTATGATGGGGGGTCCACAGATAAATACGTTTGGAACCTGTAGACAAGGTTCTGGCCTGGGTAACCAATAACCATTTGGTTCCATTTCACTGTGGTAAATGAGCACAGCAAGAACATTGTGGGTCCCTGAAATGAAAAGGAGTGAAATGGGTGTATGTGGCCTAGCACAGATCAAAACAGTGAAATGGGTGTATGTGGCCTAGCACAGATCAAAACAGTGAAATGGGTGTATGTGGCCTAGCACAGATCAAAACAGGGATGAGGTGAGAATCACTGGCTAATGACAAGCTAAAAGGCTAGACCTGTAGCCATATCCAGATATCCTACTGAGAGCCCAATCGTGAAAGAAGTCTCAAATAAAACAAAATATATATAGCTGCAATGCATTATTAGATAATGCCAATGTATGTTGCAAAATGACTCTACCACAAACGGTTCATTAATCACTTGACTTTCTTCATAGTCTCTTTACTCTCAAATATGTTTCCTTTGATTCATTCACAAAAAGAAAGTACACATGGCTGAAATTCCTCCAAGATGGCAACCCTCGTCTCAAGCGTAATGCCGATGAAGCGGGGCTTTACTTTGCGAAAGAAGGCACACATTTGAAACTTGGAGATACGAGGTTTCCACCCGACAACGACGATATATATATATATATAAAGCAGTACAATAAACTGTAACATAATCAGACAAAGCAACAAAGGCAGGCATCAAGGGCTATAAATAGACTAGGGAGAATGGGAACAGGTGAGGTGAGCCACACGGGTGAACATGCTAATCATTAGGCAGCACACACGCACACGCACAAGCACGCACACACACATGCATGCACTGTCACATACAGTGGACCATGACACGTACGCACGCGGTGGGAAGTAATTAAGTATATTTAGGCTTCTAAACTACTGTAAATAGAATGTTTTTTTATACTCTTACTCCACTACATCTCAGAGTCTAATATTGTATTTTTACTCCACTACAAGTACACACTACATGTTACTTTGTAGATGTGGATTATTCTTATTACAAAACATACATTAATCACTTAAAGGAGTAGTTCACCACTTTTCAACCTGTCTTCATATAATAGGTCCTCACTAATGTTCATGATAAAATATATTAAAAAAAATCTACTCAGTCCAAGTCTCCTAGGAGAGCTGTGGGAAGTTCAGAATCCATTGTCTTGTGACATCATCATTTTCCCAAAAAAAAAAATCAATATTTTTGAAGAAACAAAAATTGCGAAAATTGCAACTTTTCAGGAATAGAAAGCCTGCAGTTTCTATATGCTGGATTGGCAATTGATGATGTCACAAGACGATGGGTTTCTGACCTGCCCACAGCCCTCCTCTGAGAGAAAAAAAAAAAAAAAAGCTATTTTTGAGTGAGGACCAATTATATGAACATAGGTTGAAAAGTGGTGGAGTGCCCCTTTAAGCCCTATTTAAACTTTGGCTATTTGAATATAGCCGATCTACAAGCTCATGACGCTTTGCATTTGAGCTTATAGATCTGCTAATTTCAAAAGATGTTTATACATTTTGAAACCCTAGAAATAGGATATTCTGCATAATAAGTCTTTTATACTGTTTGCTACTTTAAATACATTTACATTTTGATACCAATACTTTTTTTGTACTTTTACTCAAGTACATTTTGAATTCCAGACTTGTATTTGTCAGAGAGTATTTCTACATTGTGGTATTGATACTTTTACTAAATAACGTGTGTAATTTTGTCACCACTGACACGCACACGCACACGCACACCCACAACCACACTTTACAATGCATGCATTTAATCCAGAGTGATTTACAGAAATCTAAGATCAATCTAAGATCAAGAGGTCTGAAGAGTCTTCAGATTACGTACTTCAGTGTTATAGCAGTGTTTAACACTTCAAATTAGGGATGTTAATCGACACATTATTTGTGAATCGACTTTTTTTCCCAATAAGCAGCAGCTGAGAGGAGAGCACAACGGCGCATTACTTTAAGCAACACCACTTATGCAGCTGCACCCTTCAGAACTTGCATCAAAGCCCTAATAATAATTATAATAAATAATTGCTCTTCCTTGCGTTAGCATGGAGTCTGTTCTCTAGGGACTAGAAGCGGAGTGACAAAGTCCATGTAACGTAGCGGTAGCGCTCTGGCTGGCACCCCAGGCTAGTGTATCAAATGTGGAGCTTTGGTCTGCCTCGCTCTCCCTTCCCGACCGCGTCCACGGATGTGTCGCATTAACGACGAGTAGAGTATTTTGTTTCGTATTTTATTGTCAATCTTGACAAAGTCACCGCACGCGAGGCGACGCTGCCATTAACAAGCGAGCTTTCGTGTCAAGCATGCATGCAAAGGCAGGAGGTAAACAAAACACATCCAGTCAGCGCGCACTGCTATGACGCGTGCATCAGACAAGTCCAGCAGTGTTTCTCAACCAGTAGTCCGCGGACCTGACTAGCGCCGCATGCATGCGAATCTGCGATGCATGCATGCACAACACAGACATGCACTCGTCTCCGACACAGACACACACTGCACTGGTCCTCTCACATTTGGAAAACATTAACGCTTATGTTTTTAAACAAGCAATTAAAACATTTTTTGGAGAAAAACGTAAAAAAAAAAAGAAAAAAAATCAACCCATACTTTTTGAGTCCCTAACCTCAGTAAAACTATGCCTAAACCTAACCCTAAAACCTAACCCTAACTAAATTCGGAATAATGAGATTTCGGACTCATGGGCAGTCCCCCATGCCATCGACCAGACAGTGGATTGTCAGTAAATTGTTAGAACATTGACAGTGAGAAAGGAGGGAAAGATGTTGTTATGTAAATGCTGTTCAGATTCTTATTTTATTTTTTTAAATTGCTCGTATTTGCCAAAACATAGGATTAGGTTTGAATGCAAGCATAGCAGCGTGAAAGCCTAGCGTTGTAAAGTCACACCGATCATCCTCACCTGTGTCTTCTGTGGTTCCGTGGTCGTGGTGATGGTTCAGGGTCAGCTCCAACTCTGTTCCCTGGTCGTCCTGATGGGTCAGACTGAGCTGGACGTCGGGGGCAGCCTCACACACACAGAACAGGACCAACAGCAAAGCACCGCAAGCCTTCATCCTGAACCTCACTGACTAATGACACAGTAACACAGATACACTCACTGACTAGTGGCACAAACCTAACCTCACTGACTAGTGGCTCAACACAAGCCTAACCTCACTGACTATAGTACACAGAACACAGTATACACTCACTGACTAGTGGCACAAGCCTAACCTCACTGACTATAGCACACACAGAACAGATACACTCACTGACTAATAGTACACAGAACAGATACACTCACTGACTAGTGGCTCAACACAAACCTAACCTCACTGACGAATGACTCAACACAAGCCTAACCTCACTGACCAGTCACTCTGCACACAGCTAGACTCAATGACTAATGACCCAGCTCACAGCTGTCTCATATTATATACTCACCACCTCCAAAAGCAACAAAGCCATTTCCAATACACTGCAGGCTCACATGTAACCCAGTCCTTTAGGATAAATGTCACACCATCCTTTTGAATGACTCACCCACGCATGCACGCACACGTACGCACACACACACACGCACACACACACCTTTGTTCCCTTTACGGGAATAATCATGAACCTGAGATACATGTCCTTGAGCTGATACATCGTGACACGAATTGTTGAAATAATGATATAATATAAAGATATGTATCCATATTGTTTAATGGGGACACTGGTATGTTCTTGGTTGGCAGCAGAGCCTGTGGCAGCATGCAGTCATCATGTCAGAAAGAAAGGTAAAACTCAAGCCCTGTTTAAAAAAACCTAGATTCTCAGGCATGAATCAGGCTGCAATGTGGCATGGATAAGTCTAGTCCCATATAGCGCTGATACTAGAGATGGTCTGATCAGGTTTTTTGGAACCGATCACCGATCACGATCACCTAAGTTTGATCACCCGATACCGATCAATCACCGATCCGATCAAGTTGGGCAATATTATTATTATTTATTAAAAAAAGTAAATAAAGAAAAAACATTTTCCCATACAGAGTGGCAATATTGACTGCCCTTCATTATGTTCACCTCCAAAAACAAACCATGTCACTCTCTTTCAATTATACAATAACATTTCAGCTTACTTGGTTAATAGCATTTTTATTTAAAAGCAGAATCAATAATTGGCCTAATAGGCCCTTAAGATTGTTTTTCTGTACAGTATATTGTACACATTTGGGGTCCTTGCTCTTAAAAATATACTTAAAGTACCAAAAGTAAAAGTACTCATTGTGCAGAATGTCCCATTTCAAGTTTTCAAATGTACAAACATCTTTTGAAAATAGCTGAACTAATCTACAAGCTCACAATGCGTCCCATTGCAACGCATTGTGAGCTTGTAGATCGCCAATAGTAAAAAAGTACCATAATATTTGGATGTGAGATGTAATGGAGCTACAGTACATACTACAGTAGTAGAGAGTATCAATGTCAATGTTTATGTGTTCAGACATATTTAATTTATTACACTAGAACTGTGCAGAATAGAAGCAAATGTATGAAAAATGCCTTGCCGAGCCATGAGGACCATAGAACAGGGGCCCATGTCCTGTTTCTGTAGCTTGATTGCGACCAAAGGTCGCATTATACCCTGAGAAATCTCGTAGCTTGTCTGACTGTCAGTACAGGAAGTGATGTCACGTGATGTCAGTGAGTCACAGTGATGTGGTACAGAATGACTCATATGAGGGCATAAAAAGGATGTCACGTGACATCACTTCCTGTACTGACAGTCTGGCCAAGAATTGGAGAAAAACCTTTTATGCCCATACATGGAGATTTCTGATGTCATAAACCCCAGGCCGAAAATGAGAATGTTAGGGTACCCCCTTATGCCCATATATGGAGATCCACAGGCATCAAACCAAGGCCCTAACTCACCAAGGCCCTGCTTGGCATTACTTACGTATGTTTTGACATAACATAACTATCATGAAGGGGTCTCCATATATGAGTAACTGTTCTCATATACATCACTAGCCAGATGGCCAAGAATTGGCGTGACCTCGCTTTAGGGCGAGGTCGCATGTCACCCTGAGGTCGCAAGTCACCCTGAGGTGTCTTACTAGTATACAAGTAGGCTGTACATCCCCTGGACACGATTGTGAACGTCAGGTTGCAGTTACTATGAAAAGCTCCACCGGATGTCAGTCTGTCTGTCTGTCTGTCTGTCTGTCTGTCTGTCTGTCTGTCATGTCACATCACGTCACACTTTTGCCCAAGTCGTATCTCTGCCACCGTTGGCCCTATCCATGCCAAACGTTGCACACATACTCCTTGGATGGCAAATCACAACCTCCACCCCTCATTTCTCACATGGCCCTCTTCTAGCGCCACCATCAGGCCAATTTTTGCAAAACAAATTTTTGGACACTGCTCCCACAGATTTTGGCCTAAAATCACACAAAGCGGTACACAGTATCTCTAAAGTCATGTCATCAACATGGATCTGTCCAATTTCCCATATTCCCTCCTGATTGGCTACGATTGCCTTCTAAAGTTTGTGTATGCGACCTGACGGTGGCTTATCTCCCGATTAGGGAGTCTTACTGGTGTTAGTACTGCATGTCACAGGGACTTTCCCCCAATCCAACCCTTGATGCTGAGTGCAAGCAGGGAGGCACTGTGTCCCATTTGGGTCTGAGTCTTTGGTATGAACCGACCGGGGATCGAACCCTGACCTCCCAGTCTCAGGGCGGACACTCTAACCACAAGGCCACTGAGCAGTTTTTTTCTATTATTGTATATTAAATGGACGACATTTAAAAATGTATACATTTTTTGTCTTTATGGCCATTCAAATGTGCTTTATAAATTTGTGATTTGTGCAAACTGGGATGGAACCCCAGTCTATGGGATGGAACCCCAGTCTATGGGATGGAACCCCAGTCTCTGGGATGGAACCCCAGTCTATGGGATGGAACCCCAGTCTATGGGATGGAACCCCAGTCTCTGGGATGGAACCCCAGTCTATGGGATGGAACCCCAGTCTCTGGGATGGAACCCCAGTCTATGGGATGGAACCCCAGTCTATGGGATGGAACCCCAGTCTATGGGATGGAACCCCAGTCTCTGGGATGGAACCCCAGTCTATGGGATGGAACCCCAGTCTCCCACTTGACAAATCAACACACAGTGTGCCAATAGAGCTGAACCCGATTGGCAGAGCTGTTGTGCCCACACAACGCACGCACACACACACACACTCACGCACACACACGCACGCACACATGCACACATGCACAGTGACGCACGCACACACACACACACACACACACACAGTGGAATTACGTAAATACAGCGTAACGTAGGCCCCTGATTTAGCCCGGGAAAAAGAGTTGGAGAGGCCCTCATTGCACGCTATAGAGAGAGATCACTCTCTATAAAGCTGCTGCTACTCAAAGATTTGTGACAAAGTGACAAGCCAGTGGGCCAATTACATGAGTTATATTTCGTCATTGTCGGGTGGAAACCTTGTCCAAAACCATTTTAAAAATTATTTAAACTAGTGAAAACAGCCGATCTACAAGCACACAACGCCTCGCGGTGCGAGGCGTTGTGTGCTTGTAGATCTGCTGTTTTCACTACTTTTGTGCGACTGCCTTGTATGATGAAGCAGGGCTTCATCATACAAATTTGAAACTTGGAGATACGAGGTTTCTGCCCGACAGTGACGATTTACTTTGTTGGCCGCCCATTCCCCAAAATGGAATGAAGGCCGACATTTTATTTTTTTCCTAATGAGCCAGCCGTTCGGGAGTCCCGCTTTTCCCAATGGCCAGCACGTCCCTGGTTATGATGCATCTCCCCATATAGAAATATCACAGGAAATGTTAGAAACCAGGGCTGCCCACCGTAGGTTTTTGACTCATTTTAAAATAAGCAGCTCAACATGATCAACCCACCCACAAGACATGTACCTGAGGGGCTCTGGCACTGGCGTATGAGACAAACACACTTGGAATGGGAAATAGTGGTGGGAAAAAACGTCCCATTCTGTATGGAAGTGGTGTAGGTTTCTGGGTTCTTTATTGGTAATGCTACTGAACACAAAGCATTGCATTGTGGGGGTTTGCCTGCTATAGAACCGTGAAGTAGGAGCAGTGTCCAAAAATGTGTTTAGCAAAAATTGGCCTGATGGTGGCGCTAGAAGAGGGCCATGTGAGAAATGAGGGGTGGAGGTTGTGATTTGCCATCCAAGGAGTGTGTTTGTGCAAAGTTTGGCATCGATAAGGCCAACGGTGGCAGAGATATGACTAGGGCAAAAGTGTGACGTGATGTGACGTGACAGACAGACAGACAGACAGACAGACAGACAGACAGACATCCGGTAGAGCTAGAAGAGGGCCATTTGAGAAATGAGGGGTGGGGGTGTCAATCATTCATGTCACCATAATACAAGTGACAGATGCCAAAAAAGGGGTTTTCGTGATTTGTGTTTATACATTTCTTTATATTTTTTAATTGTATGTTTTCAGGTCAGCAAAAGCTAAGGTATGGCAACATGACTGGTGTCGCGCGTGCAAGACACCAGTCATGTTGCCATACCTTAGCAAATGACATGATGCATTTATTTTAACAAGTACATTTTATTGTTTTCCCCTGTAGCCAAGGTATGGCAGCTAGCCATACCTTGCCATACCCAATTGATGCCTCTGGTTTTATCCCATTTAGAACGGGTACACATTATTGTGTATCATTATTTTATGCATAACAATTGAAAAATAGCAGATATACAAGCTCACAGCGAGGCACCGAGTGCCGCGTTGCGAGCTTGTAGATCTGCTATTTTTGAATTATCGTGAAATTTGAATTTTTACCCGATTCTTTAAGTGTCTTTTGAATCCTTCATGTTTCTATGTCAGCAATCTGGCCAGCCATCGTCAAAGAAAAGCTCCTTTTCACTTAACCGGAGCTTAGTTAGTCTGTTCTTGAGAGACTACTATGTCAGTGGTGCTCAAACCTTTTCATGTGAAGGACCCCCAAATTGATGTATGATGGCCACGGACCCCCCTATCTTAAAATATTTAGTTCCAGGGACCACCTAGAAGCAAAATTGGAGTTACGTGAGACGTTCGCTTTGAAAACACATATTCAAAGATTTGCACACATTTTCAAGACTTTTTCAAAAATAGCAGATCTACAAGCTCGCAGCGTGGCCCTCGGTGCCGCGCGGTGAGCTTGTATATCTGCTATTTTTCACTGGTTAAAGCATTCAATAATTCAACCCATTTAGGCCTAGAATTATTGAATGCTTTAACCAGTAAAAAATAGCAGATATACAAGCTCACAGCGCAGCACCAAGTGCCGCGCTGCGAGCTTCTAGATCTGCTATTTTTGAAAAAGTTTAAAAAATTTGAGCAAATCTTTGAATATATGTATTTTCAAAGCGAACGTTTGTAACTCAAATTTTGCTCCTGGGTGGTCCCTGGAACTAGATATTTTGAGATGGGGGTCTGTGGCCAAATAAATATCAGTTTGGGGGTCCTTCACATGAAAAGGTTTGAGAACCACTGACACTAGTAGTCTCTCAAGAACAGACTAACTGAACTCCAGTTAAGTGAAAAGGACCTTTTCTTTGACGATGGCTAACCAGATTGCTGACATAGAAACATAGGTTTTTTTCAAAAAACCTTAGAAGGATTCAAAAGACAAAAACTTTAGTTCCATTCCGTAGTAACAAAAATGTTAAAAGGTAAGGTGGGGAACAAAGATAGCAAATCTATAATCTGCTATTGACCTGATTATTATAATCAGGTCAAAATTCAAATTCTCATGATTTTTCATGATTTCTGTTCGTGATTTGTGTTTAGCAGATATACACGCTCTACAAGTGTGAGCTTGTATATCTGCTATTTTTCAATAGTTAAAGCATAAAATAATAATACACTATAATGTGTACAGACACGTTCTGAATGGGTTAATGTAATCACATGTCATGCACCCTGGCCACGACATGCGCTGTGGGCTGCACACCTGCACACCTGAGTGGTGGAAGAGCTGTGGTTAAGGGAAGTTACGACACACAGTGCAGGTCTGTTTACGTCCGCCAGCGGAAACAAACCTAAATAAAACCTTTATAGTTGTCCTTTGTCAGAATCCATGTTTGTGTTACCTAACCGAAGGGTAGGGAGAAGAAGAACAGTTATTTTCCACCAGCGTGGAAAACACCACACTGTGGAAAGAAAACAATACCATCCTGCAGGGACGTTCTGGCCATAAACCGTCACTGTCTGGCAGAAACCTCGCATCTCCAAGTTTAAAATTTGTACATTCTTTTGCAAAGCAAAGCCCTGCTTCATCATACAAGGCCGTCGCACAAAAGTAGTGAAAACAGCAGAGGCGTTGTGTGCTTGTAGATCGGCTGTTTTCACTAGTTTAAATCATTTTTAAAATGATAAATACAAAACAAACGGTTTTGGACATACAAGGTTTCCACCCGACAACGACGAAATATAACTCATGTAATTGGCCCACTGGCTTGTCACTTTGTCACAAATCTCTCTATAGCGCACAATGAGGGCCTCTCCAACTCTTTTTCCCGGGCTGAATCAGGGGGTCCCTGCCATCCGGGGAAATTCTCCCGGCGGAAGTAGCACCGTTCTGTTCTGTATCAGCCTCATGTGGTAAGCAGGCTTTTCTCTTGGCAGGTGAGTAAGCCTGCCTGGCTACCCGAGGCTACATGTCATGATGTGGTCTACCTGCACAGCCTTTGTGATCAGGATCTGCCTTGTGGGCAGCCCTCCTTTAGTTAAAGGAAAATTCCAGGATAAAACATAATCTGCCTTCCTTTTACTCATGGTAAAGGGCAGATTGGGGGGGGGGGGTGTTTTATACTGGAATTTTCCTTTTTAGTTGAACTCCTAAATCTAAGTCTGGCTCCAGGCCCTATGGATACATATGTGACTATCTCACTGGTCAGTGCACCAGATGGATACATATGTGACTATCTCACTGGTCAGTGCACCAGATGGATACATATGTGACTATCTCACTGGTCAGTGCACCAGATGGATACATATGTGACTATCTCACTGGTCAGTGCACCAGATGGATACATATGTGACTATCTCACTGGTCAGTGCACCAAATGGATACATATGTGATTATCTCACTGGTCAGTGCACAGTTTACAGTTTACAGTTTAGGCATTTAACAGACGCTTTTAATCCAAAGCGACTTACAATAAGCAGATAACATCACAATAATAAACAAGATAATATGTCAGTACATCATCAACAATATAACAAATGCAAATGGATATCTATCTAAAAAAACACAATATACCGTAATTGCCGGACTATAAGCCGCGGCTTTTTTCCCATGTTTGGAACACTGCGGCTTATACAACGGTGCAGCTTATATAGAGATTTTTACAGCAAATGGGCAGTTAGTTAGTTTTACAATGGTCTTTAACAAGGATTTATATACAGATTTGTACAGCTAATGGCCTACAGGTGAGCTCTAGCGGGAAGCAGGAAGGACACCTGCGGCTTATAGTCAGGTGCGGCTTATATATGTAAACATTTGTTTTTTGTTCTAAATTTAGCTGGTGCGGCTTATATTCAGGTGCGGCTTATAGTCCAGCAATTACGGTAATCAAAGTTCTAAAAACCTAAAAACAAAAACAGATGCTAACTAGCACAAAAACAAATGCTAACCAGCACCAGATGAATACCGGTATGTGACTGGCTCTTGATGATCTAATATGTTTTAGTTTTGTATCTTATTCCTAAGACAATAATTTGGTTACATACATGTAATATATATATATATATATATATATATATATATATATATATATATATATATATATATATATATATATTATTGAACACAAGTCTCCATGCTTGAGTAATCAATAGTAAACCAGTGAGTTTGGGGGTGAACTACTCCAAGGGCAGTGGTGAAAAAGTACTTGCATTCTTTGCTTAAGTAAAAGTATCAATACTGCAATATAGGAATACTCTGTTACAAGTAAATGGCTGGAATGTACTTGAGTACAAATACAAAGGTTTTGGTATTAAAATGTACCAAAAGTAAAAGTACTCATTGTGCAGAATGTCCCATTTCAAGTTTTCAATAGCTGAACTAATCTACAAGCTCACAATGTGTCCCATCGCAACGCATTGTGAGCTTGTAGATCATCTATTTTCAACGCATTGTGAGCTTGTAGCTCGTCTATTTTCAACGCATTGTGAGCTTGTAGCTTGTCTATTTTCAACGCATTGTGAGCTTGTAGCTTGTCTATTTTCAACGCATTGTGAGCTTGTAGATCATCTATTTTCAACGCATTGTGAGCTTGTAGATCATCTATTTTCAACACATTGTGAGCTTGTAGATCGTCTATTTTCAACGCATTGTGAGCTTGTAGATCGTCTATTTTCAACGCATTGTGAGCTTGTAGCTTGTCTATTTTCAACGCATTGTGAGCTTGTAGATCGTCTATTTTCAAATGGCTGAGATGCATACAGGGCTGAAGTGTTTTATGTATGGTGTGTAATAACTAGTAAGACACCTCAGGGTGACATGCGAGGTCGCGCCAATTCTTGGCCATCTGGCCAGTGATGTATATGGGACCAGTTACTCATATATGGAGAGTGAGACCCCTTCATGATAGTTATGTTTAGGGATGCAGTATCGGTACTCGCGGTATCGGTACTCGCGCCGATACAACCCTATTTTGCTGTACTCGTACTCGCCCGATACTTCTGACGGCAGCGGCCGATACCGAACAGGGGCGTCACAAGGGGGAGAAAAGTGGGACTGGGTTACTGGGGCTCAAGGTGAAAGCCAGGGCCTTAATTATTTTATACTTTTGCTATTGAAAAATAGCAGATATGCAAGCTCACAGTGCCGCACTGCAAGCTTGCAGATCTGCTATTTTTTAAATACCCCATGAAGAACATTCATGGGGGGCCAGCAGTGAATCCTTGTACCCAGGGCCCAGAATTTGGTGCGACACCCTTGGTGCACGCTGAACGGAGTGAACGCTGGCATTCAGCGGCAGCAGGCTGGCTGTCTGTCTTTCTGCAGCTTCAACATGAGTAGGCCTACATTGATGGATTTAGCAGCATCATTCATCATTCATTAATCTTAAAACTTGATATGATGCAAAGTTTGTCTGAGTGCTTTGCCTTTGATGGAGAAATCAAATCCAAAAAAGGCGACTGGATGTGAATCACTCACTCATTACCTCGGCAGCTCGGCTCGAGCCTGTTGCATCAGTGTGATCCGCTCATCTGAAGAATAATCCATTTTGAGGTGAGATTTTGAGAACATGGAGAAAGTAGTCTCAGTCATAAGTTGGCTGCGAATGCCATAAATAATGGTTTAAAGTAGGCCTAACAGTGATGAGCGAGATGAGAGAGGTCGCTTAACGAGTCCAGCTGCGCTGCGGTGCGCTTAATTGGTGACCTAGTTTTAGACTACGTCTTTCACTGGTGATGTAATCAATTATTTTGGAGCAGATTCCAATAGTATAAACATTATTAAAAGGCTTTCATATACTCTTGATATCTTTTTCAAATGAGGTTTAGCCTAATAGATTGAAATGTGCTAGATTTTGGCTATTTTCTGCTTGTTAATGTCAATAAATAAATTCATCAATTCATTTTCGGTTATCCCAATAGGTTTCAAAATTGTTGTGTACATGTCAGTGAAATTAGTCGCTAGGAACATCCCTAATTTTAAGATTTGTGAGGATGACAACACATTGTTTTGTATTATTAATTGTACTCATATCGGTACTCGGTATCGGCAAGTACTCACAATGAAGTACTTGTACTCGTACTCGGTCAGCAAAAAAGTGGTATCGGGACATCCCTGGTTATGTTATGGCAAGACATGCCCATTTATGGACATTACCAAATATGGGCATTCCCATATGTCCTTAATATTGATAACATAATATCCTTAATAATGTCCTTAACACATATGGTGCCAACCCCGAGTTTCCAGAGTTTGTAATGGTACTAGTGCTGTGCCAACCCCGAGTTTCCCGAGTTTGGGCCGTTTTTGAAAAAAAAAAAAAAAAAAAAATTCAAATTTTTTTTTTTCAAATTTTTTTTTTGGACCTCCAGAAATGTATTAGGCATGATCGCGATCGCGAAATTGCATGTTTAACCCCCATACCAACCCATTCTTTCAAACATGGCAGCCATGTTTGTTTACATCTGAAGAAAACATAATGGCCCATAAATCATGAATGCCTGAACGGATTTCCGAGCGGATTTTTTTGTTTGAAAGCTGTGAGCAGTGGGCACACACGTGGTGCATCATCTAGGCATGGGCGTGCACTTTTTACACAAGTGCACAATGGAAGTCTATGGTAACATGGAAGCCTATGGTAACCATGGCAACGTGGGCCATTGGCCGGAAAAAATCATTGCAACATAAGTGTTAACACATCGGGTGCTCCTGGATTGCCCCATTTATCCCCTCTCGCTGCCCAGGCCCACCACCATTGTATTGAATCCGGCCCTGCTGCGTCAATGCATGCGTCATAACGTCACTTGGTCACATGATCGCAGACAGGATGTTATTGTGTAACTTACTGTATGGGCCAGTGTTGATCATAGCTGTTCATTGCCGATCAAAATTTGGACATTTTGCCGCACCACGCCACAGTTTTAGCCATAAAACAAACATCAGAGATAAAGGGCGTTAAAGATAGACTCAAAGCGACTAGCGGCTAATGGGCTAATACAGGCGCAGCCCCAACGTAACGGTGAGATTTAAAGTTAATACTGTAAATACAGTAAACACGTCAACGCGTCGTGGGCCTCCAGAGACATCAAAGAGATTGGCGTGTAGACACCTCGTGGGCACCCGCTGAGTTAATATTGACAATATAGGAATCTCCATATATGGGCATAAAACGTACGTAAGTAATGCCAAGCAGGGCCATGGTGAGTTAGGGCCTTGGTTTGATGCCTGTGGATCTCCATATATGGGCATAAGGAGGTACCCTAACATTCTCATTTTCGGCCTGGGATTTATGACATCAGAAATCTCCATGTATGGGCATAAAAGTTTTTTTTTTCTTTTTCTGGGAATGACCATATATGGACTTTTATACCCTGAGAAATCTCGTAGCTTGTCTGACTGTCAGTACAGGAAGTGATGTCACGTGACATCCTTTTTAATGCCCATATATGAGTCATTCTGTACCACATCACTGTGACTCACTGGCATCATGTGACATCACTTCCTGTACTGACAATACTGACAGTCAGACAAGCTACAAGGTTTTTCAGGGTATAATGCGACCTTCGGTCGCAACAACCTTTGGTCGCAAATAGTCAAGTCTCTGCCACCGTTGGCCCATTTCTCACATGGCCCTCTTCTAGCGCCACCAACAGGCCAATTTCTGCAAAACACATTTTTGGACACTGCTCCTACAGATTTTGGCCTAAAATCACACAAAGCGGTACACAGTATCTCTAAAGTCATGTCATCAACATGGATCTGTCCAATTTCCCATATTCCCTCCTGATTGGCTACGATTGCCTTCTAAAGTTTGTGTATGCGACCTGACGGGTCCCCTTTGGGTCTGAGTCTTTGGTATGAACCGACCAGGGATCGAACCCTGACCTCCCAGTCTCAGGTTGGACACTCTAACCACAAGGCCACTGAGCTTTTTTTTTTATTATTATTATTGTATATTAAATGGACAACATTTACAAATGTATAAATGTTTTGTCTTTATGGCCATTCAAATGTGCTTTATAAATTGTGATTTGTGCAAACTGGGATGGAACCCCAGTCTCTGGGATGGAACCCCAGTCTCTGGATGGAACCCCAGTCTATGGGATGGAACCCCAGTCTATGGGATGGAACCCCATTCTATGGGATGGAACCCCAGTCTATGGGATGGAACCCCAGTCTATGGGATGGAACCCCAGTCTATGGGATGGAACCCCATTCTATGGGATGGAACCCCAGTCTATGGGATGGAACCCCAGTCTCTGGATGGAACCCCAGTCTATGGGATGGAACCCCAGTCTCTGTATGGAACCCCAGTCTATGGGATGGAACCCCAGTCTATGGAATGGAACCCCAGTCTCTGGGTTGGAACCAAGCCTTCAGAACGGCTTGTAAACATTGAAGGGGCCGCCTTACTGGCCAAAGCTGGAATTTCAGGCGGGGTGAAACATACATGCACGAGCATAAGAGCGCGGAGCTGGGGTCTACAATAGGGTTCAATGGACGTCGACGTCGTTTGTGACATCCTTGTGGTCTGTAGGTAGAGACCAATTCCCCCAGAATGCACCTGGATTAGCTACATGCTAGCATGTAGCCATTGCTTCAAAACGCCACTGAGCACTTGCATTGAAATGATAGCTGGGCTGTTCCGCTCTCTATTATATATACTCTATGCATGGAACCCCAGTCTCTGGGATGGAACCCCAGTCTCTGGGATGGAACCCCAGTCTCTGGGATGGAACCCCAGTCTATGGGATGGAACCCCAGTCTATGGGATGGAACCCCAGTCTATGGGATGGAACCCCAGTCTCTGGGATGGAACCCCAGTCTATGGGATGGAACCCCAGTCTCCCACTTGACAAATCAACACACAGTGTGCCAATAGAGCTGAACCCGATTGGCAGAGCTGTTGTGCCCACACACGCAGGCACGCACGCACACACACGCACACACACACACACACACACACACACACACACACACACACACACACACACACACACACACACACACACACACGCGCGCGCGCGCGCGCGCACGCACGCACACATGCACAGTGACACACACACCAGTGGAATTACGTAAATACAGCGTAGGAAAATAACAGTGGCTCAGGGTGTAGAGCGGCCTGCTTATTGTGATCTCACACACACACACACACACACACACACACACACACACACACACACACACACACACACACACACACACACACACACACACACACACACACACACACACACACACACACACACACACTTTCCCTTACGGGAGTCATTTTGAACCTGAGATGCATTTCCTACATCGTGATATGACTGTCTAAATAATGATATAATATAAAGATATGTATCCATATTGTTTAATGGGGACATTGATATATTATTGGTTGGCAGCAGAGCCTGTGGCAGCATGCAGTCATCATGTCAGAAAGAAAGGTAAAACTCAAGCCCTATTTAAAAAACCTAGATTTTCAGGCATAAATCAGGCTGCAACGTGGCCCGGAAGTCTAGTCCCATATAGCACTGATTAGAGCTATATCATACATGGGCAACTAGTTCACTTAATACGGCCCGCAGGTTAATATCGGAATACTGATATATTATTGATTTCAGCTGTTACTATTCTAAACTTGCAAATATGACCCGCTTGAATCAATTCAGTCTATATTAGTAGCTGTATGACTGTTATTACAATTTTATTGTCTTTTTTATGTCCAATGTATTGTATGCTGTATTTAAATTCATGAAGTTAGTATTCCAATTCAAACATAGCACAACAATAATCCATTATTCCAATAAAAGAAATAGCAAAAATAGACGATCTACAAGCTCAAAGTCACAGTGTGACATGTTTTGAGCTTGTAGATCGGCTTTTTTAACAGGTCATGTTCTACTTGCACAAAGGTCATGCCCACTTGCCCAAATGGTTAATCGTCCATTATAAAATGATGAGTAAGATTTGAATTACAGCATAAAATTAACACTTATTTCTTTACTTTCTAGGGGTGTGCGATATAAATGTTCATACCTCAATACTTCCAAATCCAAATTCCAAATACCTACATAGCTATGATTGAATATGTCTATGGTTTCACACTTGTTATTTTATGATTTTAACTCATACAGTGCCATCCGGCCACAAGGGGTGCTAGAGTGCCAGAAATTTATAGCTTTCGTCGACCCTCTCCCAACTGCCTTGTGTTTTCACTCCAGTCAATGCTATGGGTGACTAGAGGAGGAAGCTAGCTGACACGTAGCCAAAATGCTAACCCATTTAGAAGCCCGATCTAAAGCTATTTCAGCAGCAAAAAACTTTCTCTTTGGGTCTGGGGACACAATCCGGAGAAAATCCTGTCTAAAGATGTGATTTATTATTGGAGTGGGCGGCGCGATGTGGCCGTTAGCGCGAATACGGCCCGTGGATGGCCGAGTCTAAGTCCCGGGCATGGATGGACGTCTAGACCGGGGCTTCGTTGAGGCCTCCGATTAAATAATTAATTTTATTAAATATCCCGGACATGTTCGGGATAGGCACCCTGGAATACGTCCCGGTACCGGTACCGAGGTTTTTTTGGGGGGGCTCTAAACTTTATTTTAAACCATTTTCAATGGAATAAATCGTCGGAGCATCTAGCGTCTCTCGTTGGTGAGCGCTGGGCGAGCCGGGACCACCCACGTTGCTCCAAGCAGCTCGGGGTAAGTAAAATAGCAAATAAAAAAATGTTTTTGATCCCGAATATCCCGAACATGTTCGGGATATGCACTTATAGGGTTAAGTGTAGCAACAGTAAAAAGAAAAAGAAAAAAAACAGCACATTATAGGTAAACAGTGCTCTTATTTTACATTCCATAGACCAGAAAACAGAGCACTCTGGCCACGGTATCTCGTTATCACATATCTTGTGTTATGTTTATAGACGGTTGTGTCCCCTCTCAAATGAGCACTTGCCGTGTCGGGCAACCTGAAAGCAAACTTCACCTGCCCGAAAGTTTTATTTTCCTGCTGGGGGCAGGTGGGCAAGCCTTAGTGTCAATGCTTTAAGTGTCTATGACAAAGGACCATAAAATTATGACTTATTTAAAAAAAAAAGAAGTTGTCAAGTGGATCAACTTGCCCCAGCCAGGTTAGGGGTAGGCCTAAGTTGATCCAACTCAAGGGGTAAGTTGACCCACGTGATAGTCTTAACTTTAACAGTTTAAACTTGAACAAATAATGTGTTTACTTATCAGAAATATTTTAATAACACATTTCTTTTCTTACGGTTATTTAATCCGTAAGACCTATAACTATTAGACCTAAAACTATTAGAACCAATTACATAGAGTTTTTTATTCAGAACCTTTTAATATTTGCAATTATTAATATAATATTGAAAACTTCTCTTAAATGAGTGAATATACATCAAAATGAAAGATCATTCAGCATAATTTGAGTACTAAAGACCTAATACAAAATATGAGTGGTGATTCATACCAGTAAGCCACAGACTGACTGACGGACTGATAGACTGACAGACGGACTGACGGACTGACGGACTGACTGACTGACTGACTGACTGACTGACTGACTGACAGCCGGTGGAGCTTTTCATAGTAACTATAAAGGGGGTGGTTCATCTTACCCCGTTCTCCCCTTGTCAGGCAAGGACCTTCTTTTTTGTTCCATATGACTGGTGTGTCTCCACACAGATGGGAAAGAAAGTATGCACCCAATACCATGCAATGACCCACAAGCACCACTAGAGGCCACTAGACACCGCACCATATCACCAAATCTCCCAGCTTTGTGTTGAGTCAGGCAGAGTTAGAGAATCCTGTTTACAATGCTATCAAACTTAATGCTTAAACCCATTAAGAGCTCTTTAACCACTGTCTTAAACCCATTTAGAGCTCTTTAACCACTGTCTGAAACCCATTTAGAGCTCTTTAACCACTGTCTTAAACCCATTTAGAGCTGGAAAGATTCTATGTTGCCATAGATTTAGATCCAGCAAAGGTCTCTGTCATTTTACTTGTTACTATATTAGAGTTATATGAAACATATTATTGTCTTTGCTGTCTGCCAGTAAACCTCTTCTCTCCATATTACTTTTTGTTCTTTTTTACAGTGTTCACAGATAACTGTGACCTACGGTAGCAAGAAAAGATAAAACATACGTTAAGATTTAGCAGGAGTTTTTAGAATGGGTCCATGTCTATGTATATATATATATATATATATATATATATATATATATATATATATATATATATATATATACACATGGACCCATTCTAAAAACACCTTCTAAATCCTAACCTACAGTATGTTTTCTATATATACATAGACATGGACCCATTCTAAAAACACCTGCTAAATCCTAACCTACAAGATGTTTTCTATATATACATAGACATGGACCCATTCTAAAAACACCTGCTAAATCCTAACCTACAAGATGTTTTCTATATATACATAGACATGGACCCATTCTAAAAACACCTGCTAAATCCTAACCTACAAGATGTTTTCTATATATACATAGACATGGACCCATTCTAAAAACACCTGCTAAATCCTAACCTACAAGATGTTTTCTATATATACATAGACATGGACCCATTCTAAAAACACCTGCTAAATCCTAACCTACAAGATGTTTTCTATATATACATAGACATGGACCCATTCTAAAAACACCTGCTAAATCCTAACCTACAAGATGTTTTCTATATATACATAGACATGGACCCATTCTAAAAACACCTGCTAAATCCTAACCTACAAGATGTTTTCTATATATACATAGACATGGACCCATTCTAAAAACACCTGCTAAATCCTAACCTACAAGATGTTTTCTATATATACATAGACATGGACCCATTCTAAAAACACCTGCTAAATCCTAACCTATGTTTTATCTTTTCTTGCTACCGTACACTGTAAAATAATTCGCTGTAAATTTACAGTAAATTACTGGCTAATAATTGCATTACTTTCACAGTAATTTTCACAGTAAATATTGCGCAGTAAATTACTGTAATTTCACAGCTGTGAAATGTTAGTAATTTACTGTGATTTAGCAGTATGTAATGCAGTTATTTACTGTGATATTACAGTAGTTGCCTGTATTTTTACACTATTACTGTGAATGTAAGGCAGCTCAGTAGGCAGTAATTTACTGTAAATTTACAGTAAATTGTATCTAATACAGTAAAATATTGTAAATTTGAATTTATAGGCCCATTCCCAATGGGCCAGATAACAGATACAAAAAAAGCTCTTTCTCCAGATATTTTTCCATTCAAAGTGGATGGTAGATACAGATAAAAAATATCTGCCACAGATATTTCTTTTATCTGTGACAGATATTGTTTTATCTGTATCTAACTATCTATCATCCACTTTGAATGGAAAAATATCTGAAGAAAGAGATTTTTTTATCTGTTATCTGGCTCAGTGGGAATGGGCCTTAACTGTGATTTTACCATACATACACAAACATGCTAAAAGAAAAAAAGAAAGGAAAAACAACTTCATTCATTTAAACTTTTTATTGTACAATTCCAATACAAAGTGCAACATTTCAAATGGACAAAGAAGAACCACACATGAAGCCTTTACTCAGTAGAAGTGTTAAGTCTACAAACACTCCTGGAGTTTGGTCTGGTGTCTGGAGGCCAGTTTGAAAACTGGTTGTCATAGACTTTAGTTATTTAGGAGGCTGCAACACTGTTTTCCTGTGAAACTCCAGGAGTGATTTTGTGGACTAAAAAAAACTTCACCTGACTTTGTATCAGCATGGTGGTGAGTAGATACAACATTTTCACTTTTGAGTGAACTGTTCCTTTAACTGCAAAATAACTCATCTACTCACCCTCATGCCAGCTGGAACAGAGGTGAAATGTGTCCATATAACACAAATGGAGGTTGCCTTCACAACTTGGGGAGAAATCTGGCAACCCTCCTGTGTGTTATATGAACACACTTCAGCAGGCACGAAGTATGTGAAGTACACCTCAACTTTGCACTCAGTCACATAAGTCCTGAAGGTATAAAGCAACACAGTAGTGGTAAGAACAAAGCAAACTAATGATTGTGGGCTCGCCAGTACCTGGCGAGCACACTTTAGATATTGTCATTATTTATTTATTTATTTATCTAGTAAGTAGACGGGATTTTCGGTTCCTTTCTACTCCTACATACTTAGTGAGAAAATGAAAATAAAAACATCAATGTGTTCGGTTTACAGTGGCGAAGCGTGCTATTATTTTTTATAGCAATCGGCCAAATGGTGGCGCTGTAGGAAGCCTTCGAAAGTGCGATCTTTGAACAGGTATAGCTCATGCTGTGTTATACATACAGCCATGAAACCTGTATACACTTATGCGTCTCCTCATGCCGAACAACTTTTACCCTCTAACTTTTGACCTCTGACCTTTAGGTCTCCCACAATTCGGAATTATATGAAAAACAGTAAAAATCTATCTCCTCCTGGGATTTTCGCGTCAAGTGCACACAACTTTTTTCACATGAACTTTGAACCTATATCTACACAGGCTATGTGGTGAGAAGTTTGTACGTTAAATAATGATTTTTTAATAATTCAATATATATTGCGGTTTTATGCAAATTATTCTTCGGCCTCTAAATCATACATGCAAAGTTACACGTTCATGGCATTTGGCAAAGATGTGGAGGGTTAGTCAAAGTATCACTGAAACCAATTTTATTCCAATCGGCCAAAGGGGGGCGCTATACGAAGCGTCTGAAAATTCAAACTTCAAACGAGCATAAGTCATGACTCGTTTCGTTTGAAGACATGCAACTTGTTACACGCGTGCTTTGACTCAAGCGGAAGACATCTGTGTCGTTGTTAAGTAAGCTCCGCCCTTCAATTTTCCGCCATTTTGAGCAGTTTGTAAAACGCGTAAACCCGCTTTTATTCTGGAATTTTCGCGCCACGTGCACAAAACTTTTTTTACGTGAACTTTGGACCGATATCTAAAGATCTGTCAGATCGGATTTCTTTAACATTGAAACATGCTTTTTTAAATAATTCAAACAATATTGCATTTTTATGCAAATTATTCTTCTGCCTCTAAAACATACATGCAAAGTCACATTTTCATGACAAAATAGTGTAGAGGGTTAGTTCAAATATCACTGAAACCAATCTTACCCCAAATGGCCAAAGGGGGGCGCTATATAATTTTGAGCAGTTTGTAAAACGCTTAAACCCGTTTTTATTCTAGGATTTTTTTCTGCAATTTGCATGAAACATTCTACACGCAATCTAAGGACCTTTATCTAACATGCCTATGAAGTGCACACAAAAAAAGTATAAAATAATAATAATAAATATAGCTGCAAGCAGCGATAAAGTGTCCAAAGCCAAAAACACCTCAAATCATGAACACAGCCTGGGATGTGCGTGAAATCTTGCAAGCACATTCCCAATAGGTCAAGGAACAGATACCAACCTTCTCACATTGGCCTGTTATAGCGCCACCAGCGGGTCAACTTTTGCACAACACATTTTTGGAACAAAATGGACCAATCTTTGACGTCAGTAACGTCAAAGAGAGCACTGCCTGCGATCTTGACATTTTGTGCTTTTATAGCCATTGTTTTCTGGCTTGAAGCGAGCCCACAATTGTTTCGAAGGAACAATATTTTTCTAGTTAGAGTATGCACCTTGCTAACATGCAGGCCGAGACAGAAGAGGCGAGCATTGCTGAATGAAGTGACAGGGCATCAGCAAAGAATATTGGCAATTTTACATATCCAGATAAGAATAATGGCTGGTGGAGTTGGACAAACAAGAGTAGGGCATCTGAAACACGTATGAGTGTGTCTCATATTCGACTCCTGAATACCATCGACCATTCAAAGTCCACAAGTTTTCTCAAATGCGTATGAGTGTGTCTCATATTGGAGTCCTGAATACCATCGACCATTCAAAGTCCACAAGTTGTCTCAAAAGTGTGCTCACGTGTGGGTTGATACGCCACGCTTCTTCGATTTGGAGCCTCTCTCAGGGTTAATGCCCATGAAGCACCTGTAAACAATAAGACAAGACAACAACTTTTACTTTCACATAAACATATATTGCATCGTTTATACAAGGCACATGCAGCAGTTCCCCTTTCCCTTAAGTAAACCCTACACCGGGTTCCCAAACTTTTTTGTCTCAGGGTACCCCATAAATATCTTTTTAATCCGAAGCACCCCTACATTATAATTTTCACTCCCAGCACCTTATATTTATAGCATATCATCGTTGTCGGGTGGAAACCTTTTATGTCCAAAACCGTTAGTTTTGTATTTATCATCCATAAAATGTACTAAACTAGTGAAAAGTGATTAGGTTGAGAGGAAAACGTTGGGATAATAGCCATTTTGGTTAGAACTGACTGAAAATAACTGTACTTCAAGTTTAAATGATACTAAATATTTGTCCAAATAAATACATTTCAAATATTATCAAATGATCTCGCGGCACCCTGTCACCCACTTTGAAAACCCCTGCCCTACACCACAGAAAGAAAGTAGTACTGAGAGTAAGTAACATTCAAGTATCAATGTTGCAAGCAATCCAGTACAATGCTTCAGTACAATTTCAGTGTTACAATACCTCCAATCCAGAGTACACACACCATCCTCAGGAGCAGATTGAAGTTGTAGTAGATCGCGAAAACCACAGCTATCCAATAATGATCCCATCGTGTTGTCCCATCACACTTGCTCTTCAATGGACAGCATCCAGGCCATAGACTTCATTAAATCACCTGAAAAGAGATACCCATTATGTGATATTGTAGAGGTGAAATGCTAATTGAACAAGAGTAGAATTTCAATGATCAGCAACATCACAAACTGTGACACAACTCACTTTATTTTGATCTACCTTGGACAATCAAGCAGGGGGTGCTTGGTAATTTCTCCGTCATCTGCACATCAGTGGCTGTGGCACACAGCTGTAAAATAAATAAGACAAGACAACAACCACCTCAATGATTGACCATGCCCAAGAGATCTCAAGCTGACACCAAACTCTCTCCAGGACCTCTAAAACCTTATCTAGAACCTCAATCAATCTGTCAATCACATTAGATCTACTTTGTATTATTCTATGCCAAATTCTATTAGCAATGTTAAATTCAGTATAATACATTTTCAGTAGCCTATAAGTATAATACCTTTGGATAAACTCCAGAGTACAAGTGCCATCCTCAGGAAGGATACTGCAGATTGAAGTTGCAGTAGCCATCACGTGGTCCCATCTTATTCTTCAATGGACAGCATCCTTCATTATATCACCTGAACAGAGATACCCATTGTGTGATATTGTTAAGAGGTGAAATGCTAAATGCATTCCACAATACACACACACGCACGCACGCACGCACGCACGCACGCACGCACGCACGCACGCACGCACACACACACACACACACACACACACACACACACACACACACACACACACACACACACACACACACACACACAATGTATTTATGCCCACAGAGTGGCTTATCACTCTGTGGCATGTACTGTTTGGTACAGTTTAAAATAAATGAAATCTTTCCAAAATGTTCAGTTTATTTTACTTTAATATTATTTGATGAAGATAATATAAAAAATAAAATCTCTATTCAGACACATTCCAGTATTTTTCTAGGTATGCTTACATTATGATATTAAGGGGAAAAAAATCACCCTATGTCACCCTAATGACCATAATGTCTCACATGTGGAGGAAAGGGGAGGGGCGACTGGGCGAGGAGATTCCATCAAAGTCAAAACAAAGTTTTAATGTAGGCAATTAAATATATACATTTAATCCATGCATAAAGATTTAAGGACATTATACTTATGACGGGATTTTTGACGGAAATTAAGCTCCTACTGCAGTGGACACCACAGGTAGGCTAATGATCAATCATTAATCTGATGGTGTCACCCCTCACCCGTCGAATATAGACCATCTCTACAGCAGTGGTTCTCAAAACTTGTGGTTCCACAAACCCCAATTTAACACTTATCAGCCAGTGGACGTCCATTTGAAAAGATATACGCCAGGGACCCCCATAAGAGAAGATTTTGAAGGCTCTGTAGTGATTCCATTTTAATTTCAAGGACCCCCAGGACATATGTAATGGTATTTCTATCTCTGAGATGATATATGTTAATTTAACTCTCAGAATGTACAAATGGAACAAAATGGACCTGTTATAATTTAGCCAGGGACCCCCTGGAACTCCCTGAAGGACTCCTGCGGGGTCCCGTACCCCACTTTGAAAACCAATGATCTACAGGCTCCCATTTGTCGTGACGCTTGGCTTGTGGATCGGTTGCTTTTACAACAGCAACTTTTAGCCACACTGGAGCATAAAACCTCCCCCGGTGCAAATATTATCATTGATATAGTTGAGAAGAACCAAATGGACCCGGCGTAAGGATACGTACAACTGACACAAGGATTGTCTGTGGTTCTCAAAGTAGTGTCCGGTCATTATCGCGTCCGAGTGATGGAGTTCCAGATGGTCCACAGCTAAATGATAGATATAGGAACCAAATGGACCCGTGTGGGTCTGTAACTCGTGCGTCGCGGGGAGTTCTTCCACGCGCGTCGGCCGTATTGAACCGGGCAGGGAACGTTCTCTACCGCGGTCCGCTAGCTAGTAAGCAGCCGACATGATATAAATAAGCCCCGCTGACGTGCAGCCTATCGGCGGCAGAAACCACACAAGCACACTGGTGAAACGGCTTGGCGTATACACCGAGCGACGCGCGCCAATATGAGCTTGTATATCTGCTATTTAGTTGAAGTGGTTTGTAAGGGAAATACACATTTAACTCGACAGTTTAAATGTGTGTTTCCCTCACACACCGCTTTAACTAATAGCAGATATACAAGCTCATAGTGGCGCGCGTCGCTCGGTGCCGGTTCACCGGTGTGCTTGGGTGTCTTCTGCCGCTCGACAGGCGCACGTCAGCAGGGAAGCAGTGCTACTTCAGAGCCTGCAGCACACATACATTGCTGGAGCAAGACTGAACCACACGCGAAAGCACAACTAGTTGTCATTAAGGTGGAGGGGGTAAAAAAGGAGCGTGACTTACCTTATCAGAGCAATGTTATGAACTTCACATGACTTCTGAAAGTTCCTTTGAATTGAAATTGACTTCATAATTTCATAATTCCATCTTCACCATCAGTTCACTGCTTTCCCTCTCACAATGGATATAAATTTGAAATGTAATCCCACAATGCAGCACAGTACAAGTAATTTGTTGTGATATCACAGTAACATTCTGAACACAATATTTTATTGTGAGATATATTGTAAAGTGTTGTGTAATCCTGATAACAATTTAGAGTACAGTCATTTGTTGTGTTATCACAGATGATGGTGTGATTACACAGTAATATTCAGAATACAGTATTATATTGTGAAATAATAATGTAAAGTATTGTGAGATCCTGGTAATATTTAACAGTGTAGGTCACAGTTAACTGTGAACACCGTCACATCTTGTCCGTACGTCCATGAGTAACGCCTCAATGTCTATAGTCTATAGCTGTTGTGACATCACATTGTTTTGACATCCCATTGTTGTGATATCACCTCATCAAAGATCAAACCCCGGGTATCCATACATGGAGATGATTGTTGTGACATCATACATTGACATCACATTGTTGTGACATCACATTGTTGACATTGTGACATCACATTGTTGTGACATCACTTCATCAAAGATCAAACCCTGGATATCCATACATAGAGATGGCTGGATCATCACCTAGATCTCCATCTCCATATATGGCTTTTCGCCCTTAGGCTTCTTACTGGTTATGTTGCTGTAATCGTCTGTCTGGTGGAAACCTCATGATGTAAAAAAGACAATAATATGTTTCATATAACTCTAATATAGTAACAAGTAAAATGACAGAGACCTTTGCTGGATTTAAATCTATGGCAACATAGAATCTTTCCAGCTCTAAATGGGTTTAAGACAGTGGTTAAAGAGCTCTTAATGGGTTTCAGACAATGGTTAAAGAGCTCTAAATGGGTTTAAGCATTAAAGGAGTAGTTCACCACTTTTCAACCTGTCTTCATATAATAGGTCCTCACTAATGTTCATGATAAAATATCACAATTTTTTTCTACTCAGTCCAAGTCTCCTAGGAGAGCTGTGGGAAGTTCAGAATCCATCGTCTTGTGACATCATCATTTTCCAAAAAAAAAATGTAATCAATATTTTTGAAAAGAATATTTAGATTTTTATTATTGCGAGAACAATGGCTTCCACTTTAAAATTGCAACTTTTCAGGAATAGAAAGCCTGCAGTTTCTATAAGCTGGATTGGCAATCGATGATGTCACAAGACGATGGGTTTCTGACCTGCCCACAGCCCTCCTCTGAGAAAAAAAAAAGAAAAAAAAAAGAAAAGCTATTTTTGAGTGAGGACCAATTCAGGCTTTTGCAAATCCCGCCCCATTCTGCCCTGTTACTATGGTGGGACATTAACCCTGGGCAGATTGTTTTTATAGTGGCAGTGAATGGGATTTTTTTTTCATAGCCTCATTATTGCAATTTAAAGTACCAAAGGAAAAACATCTAGGTGATATTAGTAAAAAGGGAAGACAAAGGTACAGTAGTTACATTGCAAAACAGGGGGTTTCCCCGAAAATATATGTTTTAATTTGTTTAATCCCAGTGGGACAGAATCACTATTGCAGATTCTTTTATAGTGGAAGTGGATGGGATTTTTTCTTCCTTCATAGCCTCATTACAGCTATATAAAGTACCAAAAAAAACACATCTACGTGATATTAATAAAAAGGGAAGAGAAAGGTACAGTAATTACATAGCAAAACAGTAATTTTCCCCCGAAAATATATGTTTTAATTAGTTTAATCCTCTGGATCAGAGAGAGAATAGAAATAGAAGGAGAAAGCGCATTGCATCTTGGGTAGGAAGAGGAGAACTATAATCTGTTCTCCTCACATAATAGGCTGGCTTTTCGTAATTCTGCCCATTTAAAATATATGTACCCAATCGTAACAAGTTAGACCATTGATAAGGTCCATGTGAACTAGTCTGTTGAAGCTTATTCATTACAATGATCGCAAACGCTATGGTCGCGAGCGGCCTGGCCGTGCTCCGCAGTGTGGACAGCCGGTCAAAGACAGCTGCCACTTTTTCCGACTGCAGAACTCCACCCCCGCTTGCAAAAAGTGAATGTATTTTTCTGGTTGGCCAGTCAGGGAGTCTCAGGGACCAATCAGAAGGCTGACAAACGGTGAATTATATGAACATAGGTTGAAAAGTGGTGGAGTTCCCCTTTAAGTTTGATAGCATTATAAACAGGATTCTCTAACTCTGCCAGACTCAACACAAAGCTGGGAGATGTGGTGATATGGTGCGGTGTCTAGTGGCCTCTAGTGGTGCTTGTGGGTCATTGCATGGTATTGGGTGCATACTTTACACGCCTCATTCATCAAGCACTTAAGACCAAAAATACGATCATATTTTGTTCTTACCGGCATTTAGGATGATTCTCAAGTTGGGGGTCAAATTCATCATTGTATTTTGGTCTTGGATTTGTGCTGGAAATACGATGGAAAATACACCACCTCCGACCATGGTGTAAATCTTTGCTTATATTTAGGATGCTTTTTTCGGTCGGGAAATAAGCCATCAGCCCACGGTGTATATTTAGAATGCTTTTTTCTTCATGCTAAATCAATTTTAAATTGTGCCAAACATCAAATACAATATTTATTAGTCCATTCTGCCCAACATGTGCCAACACATGTATTTAAAAAATAATATAATATGTCAATTGTCAAACAATTACATATTCAGTCATGGATTAGCTGCCACTGAGTTTGTAACCAAATGGACCCGCCAATGGGGGACCACGCACCGCATGATGACTGCTCGCACTCGTCAATTTGGTTTCATTTTAAAGGGTTAAGGATCTATAAAGGCCCAAGGGTCTGTTTGGCAAGAGACCACCAGAAAACCCCAGCACATCACTGTGGTCCCTGGACCACTGGTTGAGACTGCACTACCTAGGCCTACTGTATTTGCCACTAGCCTATATTCTTACCTCTGATGAAGCAGCGTTTCACTTCGTGGATATTTCCACATAATTGTTTTGTGTATTATTCCGTGATGGATTGAACCTTGTAAACCACTTTATTCTATTACATTCTATACATTAGAGCATTACGTTCAGCATCCATTTTGAAATCTGCGGGATCAGAACAGTTGTATTTCATATGCTGTCAATGTGTCGCCGATATGTTTTTCTTTCCTTTTTTTCCTCTGTTTTTTGACGAGACAAGTTGAAGTTTTTATATGCAGCAAGTTCAAGTTCCGTCTTCCGGCGAGAAGGTGGGGGGCGTCGCGACCCTCCACTGATTAGGCTTTAATTTATAATAGACTAGGCTACTGTAGGCCTATTGATCACATCAACACATAACGACACAAAAGCAAAATAACTCTTACCT
The DNA here is from genome assembly GCF_963921795.1 of Nannobrachium achirus. Classification (NCBI taxonomy): domain Eukaryota; kingdom Metazoa; phylum Chordata; class Actinopteri; order Myctophiformes; family Myctophidae; genus Nannobrachium; species Nannobrachium achirus. Next base: position 3,571,765 of record NC_137820.1, on the reverse strand, counting down.
TCGGTCTGATAAAGATACATGTGGCTTTACAGGACAGTGTTGAAATATTAATCCAAAAAAAGTATTTCCCCTCAGTAGCCTATACATAGGATAAATAATCAATAAAGCTCGCAACCTGCTGGTCTGGTCCATATCGGAAAGCAGTGCGTGTCACATCTCATACTGTATATTCCTTCAACATTATCCTTTTGGCAATGTTCAGTAGAAAAGGATTAAAATATCCATCCCATGTTTATTATTTTGTGATTGAGGACTAATTGTAGCCTTGTAAATGTGCCGATCTATAGAGAAGAAAAAATAGGCAGCCTATTCTTTTTTTTCTTTCTTTCTCCCTCTCTCTTTTTTTTTTTTTTTTTTTTTTGACAAGACAATTAAGTTCAACAGCATAGCCAAGTTTAAGTTGTGATTCATTTCTAGTAGCCTATGGTGTGAATAGGTTCCCAGATCATAAAGTGCTTAGTCATGCTCTCTACCATATATGGTCCTGCCGTAAGTACTATGGAAGCTGCTCTCTCGTTTTTACCCTTGTTTTTGCACTTAAATTTACGTCCAAATTCATCATGACATACACCTGTGGATAAGCACAAAATGGGATATACACACTGCTTGATGAATTTGACTGACGTTTGGACTTACTGAAATTTAAGATGACATTTAAGGAAAAAAATACACCCTATTTACGACCAGATTGATGAATGAGGCTGCATATGACTGGTGCACACACCAGTCATATGGAACAAAAGAAGGTCCTTGCCTGACAAGGGGAGAACGGGGTAAGATGAACCACCCCCTTTATAGTTACTATGAAAAGCTCCACCGGCTGTCAGTCAGTCAGTCAGTCAGTCAGTCAGTCAGTCAGTCTGTCTGTCTGTCTGTCTGTCTGTCTGTCTGTCTGTCTGTCTGTCTGTCTGTCTGTCTGTCTGTCTGTCTGTCTGTCAGTCCGTCAGTCAGTCTGTGGCTTACTGGTATGAATCACCATTCATATTTTGTATTAGGTATTTTGTACTCACATTATGATGAATTTTGATTTTACTGCCATCTCACTTTTTCTTGCTTCCAGGGAAACTTAAAGGGATATTCCACTTTCAACAGGGAAGCAGCTTATGGGCTTCTCTCCACATACACATCCATTGTAACTTCAAACTCCAAAATTACAAATAAATGAAAAAAAGTTATTGAAAAAACACGGCCTGCTCACGTATTAGGAGGGTAATATGAGTCACCAGGGAAAAAAAGAATGGATGTTTTTAATGAGTCTATCATGGTTAAAATGAAGTTTGAAGTTACAATGGGTGTGTGTGGGGAGAGGCCCTGGGCCTGGAGGGCCTGATAACATTTACATCAAATATTTAAATATTGAATCAAGCAAATTAAAAACTGTTCATGGTGTTCATAAAAGCCTGACTAGAGGATAAAATGACAAAAACTTTTTTGAAAGTGGATATCCCTTTAAGCAAAAAGTGGTTCATCTTACCCCGTTCTCCCCTATATGAGGCATTGAATGCAGGAGTCTCAAAAGTAATGTTGGAGAACCGTGGGTATCAGTGATGTCGGTCATCTCCAAATTTGGGCATTGTCTCAGCATGCGGCTGTTACCATGACAACGGTATCAGTGATGTCAGAAATGTGGGCACTGTTTCACCTGCTTATGCCCATATATGGTGTTCCGTGTCCAGGCCAGTGTGTCACATCAGTAATATGATGTCAGAGTACTAGACAGACATTCTGTAAATTAATAGTTAATAACGAATAGTTAATAGCAAAAATAGCAGATCTACAAGCTGAAAACGTGTTGCTTTGCACCACGTTTCGAGCTTGTGTATCTGCTACTTTTGTTGCTTTTATAATGCTGGGTTGTTTTGTCCGGGTTGAGCCTGTTGGTTACCGTAATTTAATTGGGTTATTTTCATGGAAATGGGTATTTTGAGAACCCAATTCGCTAGGTTATTTCTGTTGGGTATGGAGTTATTAGCTGTTGGGTTGTAATTTCATTAAAGTTGTGTTGGTTTATTCTGGATTACCCAACAAACACATTGGATTTATGTTAGACTCCGGTAGCTACCCAACACATTATTGGGTTAACATACGTTCCCTTGATTGGTCAAGTAAGTTGGTCACCTGTTACCTGCACAGTATGATGGGAAAAGCATTTGTCTAGTTCCCAGGGGCATTTTATAAGATTCCGGCAGCTAAAAATGCTAAATGTGTCATGTCCACATGTCTGCCTATAGGCAAGCTGACTGACATAAAGTATGTCAGAATTTAATTTGTCAGTATTTGAGCCTCAACCCTAATCCTAGCTGCTATCGCTAGGTTAGGGTTGAGCCACCCCGTAGACAATATGCCTTCCGGTGTGTTCCAAGATTTCTAGCGTAAGTCTGCGTTTAACGGACGTTACGTCATGCGGTGCGGGTCTGTTTACATTCCCCTGCGAAAAAACTAAAATAGATTGTAGCTCTTAACTCGCTCTTTAATAGGTGTAACATTGCTTGAATCAATGTTTTTGTTTGTATATTGTTTATTGCGAGCGCAGCCGATGGAGCAGGAGACATAGACCAGAGTGGTTCGTGCAGGGAATACGTTTGCAGGAACACCGCACTGTGAAAGAAATACAGCTTCTGGGAAAATTCAGCTCCACCTCCTAGAACGGTTTCTGCCTTCTATTGTCACCAGGCTTTTCTCTTCGCAGATGAGTAAGCCTGGCTACGCGAGGCTATTTTATTCTCTCTAATATTCTCTCTATTGTCCCTATTTTAGCAATGTCAACAATTATGTGTGTTTTGAAGAAAATTCTAAATGGCAGAAAATCTATACTGGCGAGGCCTATACAGGGAGATGCATCTTAACCAAGGGAATCATGGAAAATCAAATAATGTCACTCATATGGGGCACTGCACAGTGTGTTGCAGCAGTTTTTAAATTGACGTTAAATACAATATAGCTCAGGGGTGGCAACTTTAATGGAGAGAGACACTATTTTTCACACTCACTCCAGAGGAACACTATATTTCCACACTCACTCCAGAGGACCACTATATTTCCACACTCACTCCAGAGGACCACTATATTTCCACACTCACTCCAGAGGGCCACTATATTTCCACACTCACTCCAGAGGAACACTATATTTCCACACTCACTCCAGAGGACCACTATATTTCCACACTCACTCCAGAGGGCCACTATATTTCCACACTCACTCCAGAGGGCCACTATATTTCCACACTCACTCCAGAGGGCCACTATATTTCCACACTCACTCCAGAGGACCACTATATTTCCACACTCACTCCAGAGGACCACTATATTTCCACACTCACTCCAGAGGACCACTATATTTCCACACTCACTCCAGAGGACCACTATATTTCCACACTCACTCCAGAGGGCCACTATATTTCCACACTCACTCCAGAGGGCCACATTGTATTGCTGTCTGTCAGAAACTTCTTATCTCACTTTTCATAAATTAATGTTGTACTTTATCATTCTATGTCACACAAAAGTAGCAAAAATAGCCGATCTACAAGCTCAAAACATGTCACACTGCGACTTTGAGCTTGTAGATTGTCTATTTTTGCTTAATGGATTATTTTGTGTCAACCCATAGAGCCTAGTTCTTCCACGCGCCAGAATGGCTCCCCAATCCTGGCAGAGTAGTTCCGGTGCTGCACATTGAGTGACCCTGTCTTTCCCTAATAGGACTGATCGTGGATAGCTACTGGGACGTAAGTCGGGACTTGATCAACCCCGGCTGGGTCACCTGGGCGAGGGTGTATGATGTTGCGAGACCCGAAACACCCGTCGACCCCAGGCTACATCACTGATGATACGTCCCAGCTGCATCCTTGTGATGTTTTTTACACTATTAGTTCTATTTATAGTGGCTCATAGGAATAGACTATGTGACAACCAGGAATAGTTTGGTGACCACCGGAGACTCGGTTGACGGCCGGAATTTAGACGGCACCCGGGAGCAGGTTGGGTTAGCGCCCCAGCCTGTGTCTTCCGTGAGGAAGAAGCCCAACAAATCCACGGTGAGGCCTTTAGGAGGGCCATTCAACTGCAGCAGCTGAATGGAATGTTTGGATTGGGGTCTGGTGCAACGCACAGGTTCTGAACCTGGTGAGAGCAGGAGAGGACCTGGTAAGACGTAGGAGGAGCCCGGCCAGGAGTCAACCCATAGAGCCTAGTTCTTCCACGCGCCAGAATGGCTCCCCAATCCTGGCAGAGTAGTTCCGGTGCTGCACATTGAGTGACCCTGTCTTTCCCTAATAGGACTGATCGTGGATAGCTACTGGGACGTAAGTCGGGACTTGATCAACCCCGGCTGGGTCACCTGGGCGAGGGTGTATGATGTTGCGAGACCCGAAACACCCGTCGACCCCAGGCTACATCACTGATGATACGTCCCAGCTGCATCCTTGTGATGTTTTTTTACACTGTGCTATGTTTGAATTGGAATACTGACTTCATGAATTTAAATACAATGCATACAATACATTGGACATAAAAAAGACAATAAAATTGTAATAACAGTCATACAGCTACTAATATAGACTGAATTAGTTAAAGCGGGTCATATTTGCAAGTTTGGAATAGTAACAGCTGAAATCAATAATATATCAGTATTCCGATATTAACCTGCGGGCCGTATTAAGTGAAGTAGTTGCCCATGTATCATATAGCTCTAATCTGTGCAATATAGGACTAGACTTCCGGGCCACGTTGCAGCCTGATTCATGCCTGAGAATCTAGGTTTTTTAAATAGGGCTTGAGTTTTACCTTTCTTTCTGACATGATGACTGCATGCTGCCACAGGCTCTGCTGCTAACCAAGAACATACCAGTGTCCCCATTAAACAATATGGATACATATCTTTATATTATATCATTATTTAGACAGTCATATCACGATGTATCAGCTTAAGGAAATGCATCTCAGGTTCAAAATGACTCCCGTAAGGGAAAGTGTGTGTGTGTGTGTGTGTGTGTGTGTGTGTGTGTGTGTGTGTGTGTGTGTGTGTGTGTGTGTGTGTGTGTGTGTGTGTGATCACAATAAGCAGACCGCTCTTTACCCTGAGCCACTGTTATTTTCCTACTCTGTATTTACGTAATTCCACTGTGTGTGTGTGTGCGTGCGTCACTGTGCATGTGTGCGTGCGTGTGTGTGCGTGCGTGAGTGTGTGTGTGCATGCGTGTGTGTGTGGGCACAACAGCTCTGCCAATCGGGTTCAGCTCTATTGGCACACTGTGTGTTGATTTGTCAAGTGGGAGACTGGGGTTCCATCCCATAGACTGGGGTTCCATCCCATAGACTGGGGTTCCATCCCATAGACTGGGGTTCCATCCCATAGAATGGGGTTCCATCACAGTTTGCACAAATCACAAATTATAAAGCACATTTGAATGGCCGTAAAGACAAAACAAAATTAAATGTCGTCCATTTAATATACAATAATAAAAAATAAAAACAGCTCAGTGGCCTTATGGTTAGAGTGTCCGCCCTGAGACTGGGAGGTCAGGGTTCGATCCCAGGTCAGTTCATACCACAGACTCAGACCCAAATGGGACCCAGTGCCTCCCTGCTTGCACTCAGCATCAAGGGTTGGATTGGGAGAAAGTCCCTGTGACATACAGTACTAACACCAGTAAGACTCCCTAATCGGGAGATAAGCCACCGTCAGGGCGCATACACAAACTTTAGAAGGCAATCGTAGAATTGACAAGAAAAACAAGAATGAATGTACTTTTTCCACCACTGCCCTTGGAGTAGTTCACCCCCAAAATCACTGGTTTACTATTGATTACTTAAGCCATGGAGACTTGTGTTCAATAATATTTGTTTTGTATTTGTCACATTGCAAGACAACAAATTGATTAGTAGATAGTAAATGTACCCGGATGGGGGACCCAAATGCATCAGGAGGTACATTTATTGTAACTAAATTATTGTTTTAGGAATAAGACAAAAAACTAAAAATATTAGACCATCAAGAGCCAGTCACATATGTATCCATTTGGTGCACTGACCAGTGAGATAGTCACATATGTATCCATTTGGTGCACTGACCAGTGAGATAGTCACATATGTATCCATTTGGTGCACTGACCAGTGAGGGTCAGTCACATATGTATCCATAGGGCCTGGAGCCAGACTAAGATTTAGGAGTTCAACTTAAAGTAAAATTCCAGGATAAAACATATACCCCCCCTTGCCTTTTTACCCTGTGATCTTTGAATGGGGGCAACAATAACAGAGATCCATCACAGCAGATATGTACAGTATGTACACTCATGGTAAAAGGCAGATTAAGGGGGGGGGGGGGGGGGTTATGTTTTATCCTGGAATTTTCCTTTAACTAAAGGAGGGCTGCCCAAAAGGTAGATCCTGATCTACCAGTCGATCACAAAGGCTGTGCAGGTCGGCCACATCATGACATGTAGCCTCGGGTAGCCAGGCAGGCTTACTCACCTGCCAAGAGAAAAGCCTGCTTACGACATGAGGCTGATACAGAATAGAACGGTGCTACTTCCGCCCGGAGAATTTCCCCGGATGGTATTGTTTTTTGTTTTTTTACAGTGTGGTGTATTCCGCGCTGGTGGAAAATAACTGTTCTACTTCTCTCTCCCTACCCTTCGGTTAGGCAACAAAAACATGGATTCTGACAAAGAACTATAAAGGTTTTATTTAGGTTTGTTTAGCTGGGGGACGTAAACAGACCTGCACTGCGTGTCGTAACTTCCCCTCACCACAGCTCTTCCACCACTCAGGTGTGCAGGTGTGCAGCCCACAGCGCATGTCGTGGCCAGGGTGCATGACATGTGATTACATTAACCCATTCAGAACGTGTCTGTACACATTATAGTGTATTATTATTTTATGCTTTAACTATTGAAAAATAGCAGATATACAAGCTCACACTTGTAGAGCGTGTATATCTGCTGAACACAAATCACTAACACAAATCATGAAAAATAATGAAAATTTAAATTTTGACCTGATTATATAATCAGGTCAATAGCAGATTATAGATCTGCTATATCTTTGTTCCCCACCTTACCTTTTAACATTTTTTTTAACCTATGTTTCTATGTCAGCAATCTGGCCAGGCATCGTCAAAGAAAAGGTCCTTTTCACTTAATTGGAGCTCAGTTAGTCTGTTCTTGAGAGACTACTAGTGTCAGTGGTTCTCAAACCTTTTCATGTGAAGGACCCCCAAACTGATATTTATTTGGCTACGGACCCCCATCTCAAAATATCTAGTTCCAGGGACCACCCAGGAGCAAAATTTGAGTTACAAACGTTCGCTTTGAAAATACATATATTCAAAGATGTGCTCAAATTTTCAAAACCGAGTGCCGCGCTGCGAGCTTGTAGATCTGCTATTTTTGAAAAAGTCGTGAAAATGTGTGCAAATCTTATATGTGTTTTCAAAGCAAACGTCTCATGTAACTCAAATTTTGCTTCTAGGTGGTCCCTGGAACTAAATATGTTAAGATAGGGGGGTCCGTGGCCATATACATATCAATTTGGGGGTCCTTCACATGAAAAGGTTTGAGCACCACTGACATAGTAGTCTCTCAAGAACAGACTAACTGAGCTCCGGTTAAGTGAAAAGGAGCTTTTCTTTGACGATGGCTGGCCAGATTGCTGACATAGAAACATGAAGGATTCAAAAGACACTTATAGAATCGGGTAAAAAATCAAATTTTCACGATTTTTCAAAAATAGCAGATCTACAAGCTTGTATATCTGCTATTTTTCAATAGTTAAAGCATAAAATAATAATACACAATAATGTGTACCCGTTCTAAATGGGATAAAACCAGAGGCGTCAATTGGGTATGGCAAGGTATGGCTAGCTGCCATACCTTGGCTACAGGGGAAAACAATAAAATGTACCTGTTAAAATAAATGCATCATGTCATTTGCTAAGGTATGGCAACATGACTGGTGTCTTGCACGCACGACACCAGTCATGTTGCCATACCTTAGCTTTTGCTGACCTGACGCCACTGTAAAACATATAATAAAAAAATATAAAGAAATGTATAAACACAAATCACAAAACCCTTTTTTTGGCATCTGTTACTTCTATTATGGTAACTTGATTGATTGACATCAAGCTTTTTGAGCGGTGGTCACACCGTCTCCATAGCGTGGCCGTGTGTGTATCCGTCTATGTATGTGGGTCCGTATGTAGCCTAAGTACCCCTGGTGACCAGAGAGGTGCTGTTGAGTCTAGTCTGCCCTGAGCATCAACTGCAATACTCAGTGGCCTGAGTGACATGGATGGATGGATGGCTCTCTCTCACACACGCAAGCAAGCACCCCCCCCCCCCCCCCCCCCCCCCCCCCCATATATATATTTTTTTGTATTATTATTATTTTTTTTTATATTTTTTTAATATTTTGTATTATAATTATTATTATATATTATATATTATATATATTTGTTTTGCTGTTGCGCAGCCTCCACGACCACCGCTCAGTTCACACGGGTGTGATTTTTTTTCAGAAAGGTTACCTAGTAGTCTACTTGCCAGCCCATAGAGCCCCATTGTGAACCCGGACATATTGAGTACACCAATGTTTTATGTTAGAAATGTTGAGTAAGGGTCCCCAGCATGTAGAAACTGCCGGATGCTAACTTGCATATGTTGAGCAATTTTCATAATTTGCATAATTAGATTTAATTAGCATAATCCCCTATAATAATGGATAATATGTAAAAAACTGATTGGCCGATTTGAACAATATTTGAGTGTTGTTGGGGGTTATTGAGGATGCTGAATCCATTTCTGACATTTTCTAAATTCAAAATGGCCGTTTTAAACCGGAAATGGCCATATAGGCCTACCAACTTAAAGTGGTGATTTTGATACTGTTTTGTTGATTTTCCAAATGATAAAGTGACTATTTCTGGTAGGCTATTGTGGCAGTCATTGTTCTAATAATTAGTGTGGGTTGTCAATATTTGGCTTTTGAAATGCAGATAATGTATAAGCATATAAATAACCACATGTATAATGTAATCCATAATCAAAATCAACAAAAAAGTATCAAAATCCTCCCAATTTAAGTTGGTATATGGCAATTTCCAGTTTAAAACGGCCATTTTGAATTTAGAAAATGTCAGAAATGGATTCAGCATCCACAATAACCCCCAAAACCACTCCAATATTGTTCAAACCGGCCAATCAGTTTTTGACATAATATTATGGGGGATTATGCAAAATAAAGCGACTTATGCAAATTATGCAAATTGCTCAACATATGCAAGTTAGCATCCGGCAGTTTCTACATGATGGGGACCCTTACTCAACATTTCTAACATAAAACCTTGGTGTACTCACTATGCCAGGGTTCACATTCTGGCAAGTGGACTATAGTGTACCTTTAAGTTAGCTCAGGATTTAGAAAGCGTTTTTAGAAGGGGCCTCAGTCCTCAGGTGACATGATTGATTGACACCTGTCAGCTCCCTTCACGGTTCTATAGCAGGCAAACCCCCACAATGCAATGCTTTGTGTTCAAGAATCAGTAGCATTACCATCTTTGAGCTGTTTTGTTTTTTTTCGCACTGATTTTTGACATTGCACTATTAGGTTGTGTTAGTAGTTTCTGAGTATTTTGCTTTGTTTAACAATGACAGTGAGATACTTGTTGCACTAACTAGCATTGACTGCTATGGTCTCTTTGGACTCTGGATCTCTGTGGACACTGTACTTTTTTGATAGTTGTGCCCTAAGACACTTTATGTATACATATTTATATTTATATATTATTCGTCCCCCCTCTCTTGATGCACCTTCTCTTTACTGCAGTACTGTTCTTGTTTATTCCTACCTTTTTCTTACTTCTCTGTAACTTTGTAAATAACTGTATACTGCTGTGCTACCACTGGGCAACTGAGTTTCCCCCTTGGGATAATAAAGGTATCTATCTATCTATCTATCTATCTATCTATCTATCTATCTATCTATCTATCTATCTATCTATCTATCTATCTATCTATCTATCTACCTATCTATCTAATAAAGAACCCAAAAACCTACACCACTTCCATACAGAATGGGACACATACGTTTTTTCCCACCACTATTTCCCATTCCAAGTGTTTTTGTCTCATACGTCAGAGCCCCTCAGTATAGAAGGGACGTTTGTGAACGAATCAAGTCCTTTGAACGGCTCTTTGAAATGAACGATGGGATCCGGTTCGCAGTATAGGGAGCAGTTCCTTCGTTTTTTTTTTTTTTTTTTTGATGAGGGGGAGACAATTCTCAGATAGAGAGAAAAACATGTGGACTGTCAACACTGCAATGTAGAAATAGGCTACTCTGTTACCGGTAAAAGTCAGGAATTAATAATGTAGATTACCTGAGTAAAAGCACAAAAGTATTGGCATCAAAATGTACTGCCTATTCATTATGCAGAATGCCCCATTTCACAAGTTTTCCAATGAATATGCCTAAATGTAGAAAAGTCATTTGAAAATAGCCGATCTACAAGCTCACAATGCGTCAAAACGAGACGCATTGTGAGCAATAGGCTATACATTGGGTTGAATTGATTTGTAATTCTAATAAAAATCTACGAAGTGACCATTAACTAAAATGAGTCTTTTGAACAGCTCTTTGAAAGGAACGGATCCCAGAGATCCGGCTCACTTCAAAGAGCCATAAATCCCATCTCTACCCCTCAGGTACATGTCTTGTGGGTGGGTTGAGCTGGTTATTTTAAAATGAGTCAAAAACCTACGGTGGGCAGCCCTGGTTTCTAACATTTCCTGTGATATTTCTATATGGGGAGATGCATCATAACCCAAGGAGTCCAGGGAAAATAAAATAATGTTTCACATATGGGGCACTGCACAGTGTGCTGCAGCAGTGTTGAAACGTTTCAAACGTCCATAACATAGCTCGGATCAGTGCTATATAGGACTAGACTTCCATAATATAGTATATAGTATATACGGTAGTATCAGTGCTATATAGGACTAGACTTCCATAATATAGTATATAGTATATACGGTAGTATCAGTGCTATATAGGACTAGACTTCCATAATATAGTATATAGTATATAGTATATACGGTAGTATCAGTGCTATATGGGACTAGACTTCCGGGCCACGTTGCAGCCTGATTCAAGCTTGAGAATCTAGGTTTTTTAAATAGGGCTTGAGTTTTACCTTTCTTTCTGACATGATGACTGCATGCTGCCACGTACAGGCTCTGCTGCCAACCAATAATATATCAATGTCCCCATTAAACAATATATTATATCATTATTCAGACAGTCATATCACGATGTATCAGCTTAAGGAAATGCATCTCAGGTTCAAAATGACTCCCGTAAGGGAAAGTGTGTGTGTGTGTGTGTGTGTGTGTGTGTGTGTGTGTGTGTGTGTGAGTGTGTGTGTGTGTGTGTGTGTGTGTGTGTGTGTGTGTGTGTGTGTGTGTGTGTGTGTGTGTGTGTGATCACAATAAGCAGATACCGCTCTACACCCTGAGCCACTGTTATTTTCCTACGCTGTATTTACGTAATTCCACTATGTGTGTGCGTGCGTCACTGTGCATGTGTGCATGTGTGCGTGCGTGTGTGTGCGTACGTGAGTGTGTGTGTGCATGCGTGCGTGTGTGTGGGCACAACAGCTCTGACAATCGGGTTCAGCTCTATTGGCACACTGTGTGTTGATTTGTCAAGTGGGAGACTGGGGTTCCATCCCATAGACTGGGGTTCCATCCCATAGACTGGGGTTCCATCCCATAGACTGGGGTTCCATCCCAGTTTGCACAAATCACAAATTTATAAAGCACATTTGAATGGCCATAAAGACAAAAAATTAATACATTTTTAAATGTTGTCCATTTAATATACAATAATAGAAAAAAACTGCTCAGTGGCCTTATGGTCAGAATGTATGCCCTGAGACTGGGAGGTCAGGGTTCGATCCCCGGTCGGTTCATACCAAAGACTCAGACCCAAATGGGACCCAGTGCCTCCCTGCTTGCACTCAGCATCAAGGGTTGGATTGGGGGAAAGTCCCTGTGACATACAGTACTAACACCAGTAAGACTCCCTAATCGGGAGATAAGCCACCGTCAGGTCACATACACAAACTTTAGAAGGCAATCATAGCCAATCAGGCAGACAGACAGACAGACAGACAGACAGACAGACAGACAGACAGACTGACAGACATCCGGTGGAGCTTGTCATAGTAACAACATCATGTCCAGGGGATGTACTTTAACAGCCTACTTGTACATCAAGCTGCCTCATGCTACAGAAACAGGACATATGGGCCTCATGGCTCGGCAAGGCATTTTTCATACATTTGCTTCTATTCTGCACAGTTCCAGTGTGATAAATGAAATATGTCTGAATATTTGAACACATAAACATTGACATTGATACTCTCTACTATTGTAGTATGTACTGTAGCTCCATTACATCTCGCATCCAAATATTATGGTACTTTTGTACTATTGTACTACATTTATAATATATATATATCTATCTATAAATGCGAGAAGTCTCTGTGTGTCTGCGTGTCTGTCTGTCTGTCTGTCTGTAATCCGCGTATCTCGAGAACTGTTCGTCCCACGGGCTTCAGATTCGGCACGCGCATTCCCCGCCGCGGTGCGGAGTGCAGTGCCGGGCCTCGACCCGACCCGACTCGCGGTTTTCCGAAACCGGCGCAAAACGTTCGGAATCTCCTTATGCGGAGCTGATTGTTGACATCAGGCTGTCCGGAGGAAATCGGCGCAAACGCTGACTCATTGTGACATCACTTCATAAAAGGCTCTGACATCACGTACGCCACATGAGTCAACACAAAATGCCATGGTTACGTATTGAATTTCATCAGTATGACCCGTTCATCCCACCGGCTTCAGATTCGGCACGCGCGTTCCCCGCTGCGGCGCGGAGTGCAGTGCCGGGCCTCGACCCGACTCAACACGCGGTTTTCCGGAACGGGCGCAAAATGTTCGGAATCTCCTTATGCGGAGATGATTGTTGACATCAGGCTGTTCCGGGGTTGCTAAGACAACAAATTGATTATAGTAAATGTACCCGGATGGGGGACCCAAATGCATCACCGACCCCATCCGGAATCAATGGAGGTACATTTATTGTAACTAAATTATTGTCTTAGGAATAAGACAAAAAAAATACAAAATATTAGACCATCGAGGGCCAGTCACATATGTATCCATTTGGTGCACTGACCAGTGAGATAGTCACATATGTATCCATTTGGTGCACTGACCAGTGAGATAGTCACATATGTATCCATCTGGTGCACTGACCAGTGAGATAGTCACATATGTATCCATTTGGTGCACTGACCAGTGAGATAGTCACATATGTATCCATCTGGTGCACTGACCAGTGAGATAGTCACATATGTATCCATTTGGTGCACTGACCAGTGAGATAGTCACATATGTATCCATCTGGTGCACTGACCAGTGAGATAGTCACATATGTATCCATTTGGTGCACTGACCAGTGAGGGTCAGTCACATATGTATCCATAGGGCCTGGAGCCAGACTAAGATTTAGGAGTTCAATTTAAAGGAAAATTCCAGTATAAAACATATACCCCCCCCCCCCCCCCCCCTTTATTCAGCCTTTTACCATGAGTAAAAGGAAGGCAGATTAAGGGGGGGGGGGGGGGGGGTTATGTTTTATCCTGGAATTTTCCTTTAACTAAAGGAGGGGTGGCCAAAAGGTAGATCCTGATCTACCAGTAGATCACAAAGGCTGTGCAGGAAGGCCACATCACGAGTTGTCCTGCTTTTCCCAATGGCCAGCACGTCCCTGCCGGATGGTATTGTTTTCTTTTCACAGTGTGGTGTTTTCCACGCTGGTGGAAAATAACTGTTCTACTTCTCCCTACCCTTCGGTTAGGCAACAAGAACATGGATTCTGACAAAGGACAACTATTAAGGTTTTGTTTAGGTTTTTAGGTTTTTAGGTTTTATTTAGGTTATTAGCTCAAGGTTATTTAGCTCAAGGACATGTATCTCAGGTTCATGGTTATTCCCGTAAAGGGAAAAAAGGTGTGTGTGCGTTTGTGCGTGCGTGGGTGAGTCATTCAAAAGGATGGTGCGTATACAAAAGACATTTATCCTAAAGGACTGGGTTACATGTGAGCCTTTAGTGTATTGGAAATGGCTTTGTTCCTTTTGAAGATGATGAGTATATGAGACAGCTGTGAGCTGTGTCATTAGTCATTGAGTCTAGCTGTGTGCAGAGTGACTGGTCAGTGAGGTTAGGCTTGTGTTGAGCCACTAGTCAGTGAGTGTATCTGTTCTGTGTACTATAGTCAGTGAGTGTATCTGTTCTGTGTACTATTAGTCAGTGAGTGTATCTGTTCTATGTACTATAGTCAGTGAGGTTAGGTTTGTGTTGAGTCATTCGTCAGTGAGGTTAGGTTTGTGCCACTAGTCAGTGAGTGTATCTGTGTTACTGTGTCATTAGTCAGTGAGGTTCAGGATGAAGGCTTGCGGTGCTTTGCTGTTGGTCCTGTTCTGTGTGTGTGAGGCTGCCCCTGAATTCGAGCTCAGTCTGACAGAGTCTGAGCTGACCCTGAACCATCACCATCACCACGACCACGGAACCACAGAGGACACAGGTGAGGATGATTGGTGTGACTTTACAACGCTAGGCTTTCACGCTGCTATGCTGCATTCAAACCTAATCCTATGTTTTGACAAATACGAGCAATTAAAAAATAAAAAAAGAATCTGAACAGCATTTACATAACAACACCTTTACCTCCTTTCTCACTGTCAATGTTCTAACAATTTACTGACAATGCACTGTCTGGCCGATGGCATGGGGGACAGTCCGAAATCTCATTATTCCGAATTTAGTTAGGGTTAGGTTTTAGGGTTAGGTTTAGGCATAGTTTTACTGAGGTTAGGGAATCAAACAGTATGAGTCGATTTTTTTTCTACCGTTTTTCCCCCAAAAAAGTTTTAATTGCTTGTTTAAAAACGTTTTAAGCGTTAATGTTTTCCAAATGTGAGAGGACCGGTGTATGTGTGTCTGTGTCAGAGACGAGTGCATGTCTGTATTGTGCATGCATGCAGATTCGCATGCATGCGGCGCTAGTTAGGTCCACTGACTACTGGTTGAGAAACACTGCTGGACTGGTCTGATGCACGCGTCATAGCAGTACGCGCTGACTGGATGTGTTTTGTTTACCTCCTGCCTTAATTTGCATGCATGCTTGACACGAAAGCTGGCTTGATAATGGCAGCGTCGCCTCGTGTGCGGTGATTTTGTCAAGATTGACAATAAAACACAACACAAAATACTCTACTCGTCGTTAATGTGACACCACCGTGGATGCGGTCGGGGAGAGAGAGCGAGGCAGACCAAGGCTCCACATTTGATACACTAGCCTGGGGTGCCAGCCAGAGCGCTACCGCTACGTTCCATGGACTTTGTCACTCCGCTTCTAGTCTCTAGAGAATAGACTCCATGCTAACGCAAGGAAGAGCAATTATTTATTATAATTATTTATTATTAGGGCTTTGATGCAAGTTCTGATGGGTGCAGCTGCATAAGTGGTGTTGCTTAAAGTAATGCACCGTTGTGCTCTCCTCTCAGCTGCTGCTTAGTGGGGGGAAAAAAGTGAAAAAAGTCGATCGATGCGTCAATTCACAAATAATGTGTCGATTAACATCCCTAATTTGAAGTGTTAAACACTGCTATAACACTGAAGTATGTAATCTGAAGACTCTTCCGACCTCTTGATCGCTGGATTAAATGCCTGCATTGTAAATTGTGGTTGTGGGTGTGGGTGTGCGTGTTCGTGTCAGTGGTGAAAGATTACTCACGTTATTTACTAAGTAAAAGTATCAATACCGCAATGTAGAAATACTCTCTGACAAGTACAAGTCTGGAATTCAAAATGTACTTGAGTAAAAGTACAAAAAAGTATTGGTATCAAAATGTAAATGTATTTAAAGTAGCAACAGTATAAAAGACTCATTATGCAGACTATCCTATTTCTCGGGTTTCAAAATGTATAAACATCTTTTGAAAATAGCAGATCTATAAGCTCAAATGCAACGCGTCATGAGCTTGTAGATCGGCTATGTTCAAATAGCCAAAGTTTAAATAGGGCTTAAGTGATTAATGTATGTTTTGTAATAACAATCCACATCTACAAAGTAACATGTAGTGGAGTAAAAGTACAATATTAGACTCTGAGATGTAGTGAAGTAAAAGTAAAAAAAAAAAACATTGTATTTACAGTAGTTTAGTAGCCTAAATATACTTAATTACTTTCCACCACGTGCGTACGTGTCACGGTCCACTGTATGTGACAGTGCATGCATGCGTGTGTGCGTGTGCATGCGTGTGCATGCGTGTGTGTGCGTGTGTGTGTGTGTGTGTGTGTGCTGCCCAATGATTAGCGCGTTCACCCGTGCGGCTCACCTCACCCATTCCCATTCTCCCTAGCTAGTCTATTTATAGCCCTTGATGTCTGCCTTTGTTGGTTTGTCTGATTATGTTACATTTTATTGTACTGCTTTCCCCTTGCCTGAGTTCTGCGGTTTCAAGTAAAGTTTAAAGTGGACATGACATTGTGTTGGAGGGGCAGCCGCGGATCTGTATGTGCGTGCACGTGCGTGTGTGTGCGTGTGTGTGTGTGTGTGGCCTATGGGTCGGGACCATAAGGGCTGAAGTGATTGATTTGTATTAATAATCAAAATCTACAAAGTTACTAGTAACTAAAGCCTCCAAATGATTGTAGTGGAGAGATAAAGTGCATTTGCCTCTGACATGTAGTGGAGTAGAAGTATAAGAATTGAAAATTGGAAATACTCAAGTAAAGTACAAATACTCAAAATTATACTCAAGTACATGTACTTAGTTACTAATACATACTAATTACTAATTACTACTTGTCTCTACTTGCCTCCTTGTTACTAATTACATACTAATATTTGTTAGAATGAGTGGGAGAGAGAGGCTCCCCTGGTGGTGAGTATAGAGTATTTCAGGTGACAGCCCTTTTTTCATGACACCTAAACAGGGCTCATATGAGAGAGCGACCACGGCTCCATGGAGAGGATTTTCAAGTTTAAACATTTTAAAACATGTTTTTAGGACCAGGGCAAAGACTTTTATGATTGGTAAAAACAGAATGTCATTTGACCTTTAAAGGTGCTATAGTCAATATGCCGATCACTCCTTTTTTAAATATATTCAATATTTACATTTTGTGTAATTAGGAAACGGCGCCCCATAGTGAACGAATGCGGCATCAAGCTTGAGAGAGGGTTGCCATGTTGGATGAATTTCAGCCCTGTGTAATTTCTTTTTTGTGAATGAATGAAAGGAAACATATTTGAGAGTAAAGAGACTATGAAGAAAGTCAAGTGATTAATGAACCGTTTGTGGTAGAGTCATTTTGCAACATGCATTTGGCATTCTCTAATAATGCGTTGCAGCTATATATTTTGTTTTATTTGAGACTTCTTTCACGATTGGGCTGTCAGTGGGATATCTGGATATGGCTACAGGTCTAGCCTTTTAGCTTGTCATTAGACAGTGATTCTCACCTCATCCCTGTTTTGATCTGTGCTAGGCCACATACACCCATTTCACTGTTTTGATCTGTGCTAGGCCACATACACCCATTTCACTGTTTTGATCTGTGCTAGGCCACATACACCCATTTCACTGTTTTGATCTGTGCTAGGCCACATACACCCATTTCTCTCCTTTTCATTTCAGGGACCCACAATGTACTTGCTGTGCTCATTTACCACAGTGAAATGGAACCAAATGGTTATTGGTTACCCAGGCCAGAACCTTGTCTACTGGTTCCAAACGTATTTATCTGTGGACCCCCCCATCATAGTTTTCACTCTCCACTGTTCTACATCTACAGTAGCCTATGGACCACTGGTTCTCAAAACCCTTTGGTCCAAGTACCCCCTTATGCTGATTTATGAAGCCCCCTGTAAGTAAGGATGCCTGTGAGGTCAAAACAGCGTTTTTTTTTGGTCTCAGGATGTTGTGTAAAACAATCCAATACAAAAATACTAACTTTGAAGCTAAAGAAATAACCACACTAGAATAAAGACTATCTACTCTGTTAGTTATGAGAGGGCCCACGAAATCTAGCAACAGGGGCAGCCGAAGTCTAGCAACAGGGGCAGCTATGAAAAAAATGGACAAAAGCAGGTATGAAGGGGTATGATACAAGGCAGATTTAACCCTATATGTGTTTTGGTCTGAACGACTCCTTTAAGGTGTTCTGAAATTAGCAGCCCAGGCAGGTATACCTGCTACTGTATAATCCCACAGAGCAGTTATACCTTCCACTTACGCCTTCCACCCCTACTGGGGTATAGGCCGTCGACAAGAGACCTCCAGAGTTCACGGTCACTGGCGTTCTTTTCCATCTGCGGCCAGGTGTATCCCAGTCTCTTGGTGTCTGCCTGGAGATCCCGCCGCCAGGTGTTTTTTGGCCGGCCTCTGCTTCTCTTCCCTTGGGGGTTCCAAGTCAGAGCCTGTCTGGTGGTGCTTGACTCTGGCTTTCGCAGTGTGTGCCCAATCCAGCTCCATCTTCTTCGTCCTATTTCGTCTGTTGCTGGGAGTTGTTTCGTTTTTATCCACAGATCGTTGTTACTGATCTTGTCCGGCCAGTGTATATTCAGGATTCTTCTGAGACATTTGTTGATGAATGTTTGGACTTTATTTATTGTAATCTTTGTGATTCTCCAGGTCTCTGAACCATAAAGTAAGACAGATTTTACATTGGAGTTGAATATTCTGATTTTTGTTGTTTGCTGTATCTCTCTAGAGCGCCAGATGTTCTTGAGAAGTAGAAATGCTGTAGTTATACCTGCTACTGTATAATCCCACAGAGTAGGCCTGTCCTCTAAAAATCGACGAATCGACGCGTCGTTTTAAGCCCCGGGAATCGACGCCAATTGATTGAGTCGAAGCGAAAATATATATATTTTTTATATCACCAGTTAGCCTACTGCGGTGTAACCTCGCATCACCAGGCTTTAACTGCGGTGCACTGCTGGACTGGTGTCATGTACTTCCAATGAGACGTAGCAATTGGCGAACAGTTATTTATTGTCTCGCACCAGCGTCGGGTTGAAATTGAGACGGAACGGCCAGAACGGTTCAGAACCGCCGCTTCGTTAAAACATTCGGAGCCGACAGTGTTCCGTTAAGAAGAGGAGGAAGCAAGTGAGCACGCTGTCAGAATCCCATATTAAATAACCTGCCACAGCACAAACGCACGTCCACGAAGTAAACAATCTTCTAAAGTCAAATTAACATACACAAGTGTAGGCTACAAGTTACATTTTCTAATTAAAGTGCTTCTGAATTGTGTTGTAATCCATAATGAATGATTGTGTTTCGCTGTGTTTGCGTCCATGACATGTCCACTGCTGGCTCAAGCGGGAGCTATGCCTCCACCTTTTTATGATCAGTTTCTGAAATGAATCCGTTCTCGACACTGACTCATTACTCTGTCAGTGCTCTGTGTCCCGCGACTGCGGACTGGATCCCATCGTTCATTTAAAAGAGCCGTTCAAGAGAGGGGAATCGTTCGCGAATGTCTCATCTCTACTGCACGCTGCAGAGAGACGGGGCAGAGTTGAAACAGCGGAGATGTTTTATTTGTTTTAACGGTGTGTTATAACTCTATGGTTGTACACTGCTATGCAGATAACATTTGTGCTCGCGCACCGATATCACCGAAAACACGGTGTATTCAATTAATCTCTTAATGTATTATGTTGACGTGGTTTAAAGCAACACTTTTTTTTTTTTTTTTTTTTTTTTACACAAAGTAGACTATAAAACGATTCGTCGACGCGTCGGATTAACCCCCGCGACTCGAATCGACTTGATAAATCCTGCGTCGAGGACAGCCCTACCACAGAGCAGTTATACCTACTACTGTATAATCCCACAGAGCAGCACACATTTCGAGGTGGTGTTCTGAGAGCCTGGGTTCTCTACGATACCACGTCAGTGTCCCGTTGTGGGGACGGGCCTCCATTCCGAAACCCCACCATTCCGAAACCCCACCATTCCAAAACACCACCATTCCGAAACACCACCATTCCGAAACCCCACCATTCCGAAATTTATATTATTTTAACTTTCACCCACCTCCACCCACTGTACCTCACCCACGTTCAGCCCCCCACCCACCTCCAACCACTTTCCCCCTCCTCCACTCACTTCCTCCCACCTCCACCCACTTTCACTCACCTCCACCCACCCACCTCCACCAACTTTAACCCAGCCACCTCTACCCAATTTCACACACCTCCACCCACTTTTACGTGAAAGTAGGTAGAGGTGGGTGGAAGTGGGTGGAGATGGATGGAGTTGGGTGAAATTGGGTGGAGGTTGAGAGTGGGTGGTGGTGGGTGGAGGTGGGTGAAAGTGGGTGGAGGTTGGTGGGGGTGGATGGAGGTGGGTGAAAATGAAACTGCATATTCGGAATGGTGGTGTTTCTGATTTTCGGAATGGTGGGGTCTTATAGAACAATGGGAAACCCCACCATTCCGAATAATGGAAGTCAATCTTCGGAATGGTGGGTATATACAAAATTACAAAGAGCCACTCACTGACTGAACGTGGTGTGAGGCTAGGATAGCCCCAAATTGCAACACTTTAGATTTTATTTATATTTTTAATCTGATGAATCTAGGGTTGCAATACGGATTCAATGCATCATAGCGTGTTTTTTTTTTTTCTTTTTCTTTTTTTTGGCTATCTGATTGTATTAAACGTCAAACTCATCAATATTGCAGCTCTATGGAAAGCTTGGATTCATCCTCTTTCTATCTGCAAAGGGTTTGTTTTATAAAAATCCACTGTAGACATGTTCTGAGCTACTTTCTGTCAAGAAATTCAGTTCAGGTGATTATTTTATTGGAGTTTGGAAGCGCTTGTGGGAAATCACTCAATGGTCCTGGGTACCAGCTGGTTCTAAATGCACATAATGCAGGAGGCAGCGGGACGTTGCGTTATTGAAGACGAGCGCTTCCAAAGTTAAATGCTTAGGCCGCGCTCACACATGTGCGTCACGCATCGTCATCTTATCGTCTGAGAATGGCCACTGGGGGCGCCGTACTAATGCATTGTCAATGGAAGGTTGTTTGTTTTTTTGTCGTTGCCGTGTCTCAAGCTCAACCGCAGCCTGTACGCTCTTGAAGAGACACGGCAACAACAAAACACCAAACAACCTTGCATTGAGAATGCATTAGTACGGCGCCCCCAGTGGCCATTTTCAGACGATAAGATGATGATGCGTGACGCAGATGTCTGTACGGCGCCTTAGGAAAAAAAAACATGTCTGCTTGGATTTCTTGACAGAACATAACTCATAACATAATAAGGTTTTTATGAAACAAACACTTTGCAGATATGAGGATAATTAAAGCTTCCCATAAAGCTGCAATGTTGGTGAGTTTGATGTTGTTTAATACAACCAGATAACAAAAAAACAACAACAACATGTTGATCCATTGAATCCCTATGGGAGGTATTGCAACCCTAGAATCATCAGATTAATAAAAATCTAGTGTTGCAATTTGCTAAGGCTAGCCTAGATGAACTGCATGTAGATTGTAGTAGCCTACATCACCAGTATGCATCATTCAGCAATGATTTGACTTCTGTGTAGTAAAACAGAGATATAAGCCTAGACGGCTGACGGTTGACGAAAAACATTCCTCGGGCTAAAAACTGACCCCCAAAACTATGGTTTAATGATGAGTCATCACTTTTCTGGGGTCAGACTCAGCTCAGTTTTGTTGTGTCCCTTTTTAGCCCGAGGAATGTTTTTTTTTTGTGCAAAACAAATGCTTGCAATGGATTCAGGATCATAAAAAAACCCTAGTTAGACCCCTCACATACTACTTTTTGGAGGTCTTTTTTTTCCCTTTATAGTAAGTGAAGGGACCCAAACTTGAACCCCATGAATTCAACTTGATCCACTAAGAATAAAATGGAAAACTTTTAACATGTTTTTTGGATGACCCTAAGGATCATAAAACAAAACCTTGAAGCGTTACTATTGCAATTTCTTTTGGTTCAAACCTCAGATTGACTAGCCTAATGGGAGAAGTGATAACTACTTCCTTCTCTGGCCTCCTGAAAGTTGAGTTTTCAGGGCAGTTTTGAAGGGTGCCAGTGAGCTACATGTGGGAGGTAGTCAAGGAATTCAACACCTGGGTGGCAGTGATGTAGAAGGAGAATTTACCCATATTTGTCTTTATGCGTTTGTGGGTTAGGGTTTGATTTGCGTGAATTATTTTGAAGGTCACTCCCATTTTTAGTTGTTTAACCCTGTCTTCAACGCTGAGCCAACTTAAGCTAGCAAAATGTGTGGGAGAAACATGGGTCATGGGCCGCAGGTTGAGAAGTAGCCTAATCAGTTTGTTTTGGGAGGTTTTGAGCTTAGTCTTTAGTGGTTTTTTAATGTTGGAGTACCATGAGGTGCAAGCGTAGTCAAAGAGGGACTGAATGAGGGCCCCAGCAAGAGTCCTGAGGGCACTTTTGTTGATAACAGTGGAGATTCTGCCCAGGAATCTTGTTCTTTGATTTACCTTTTTGATCACCTTTGTTGCCATGCTATCCCCAGACAGGTATTTGTCAAGAATACAGCCCAAATAGGTCATCTCTTCCTTGCTAGAGATTACTGTGTCATCAACTGTGACCTTGAAATCGTTTACATTTATCTCACTCAGAGAATGTCTGGTCCCAAAAAGAATGGATTCTGTTTTACCAAGGTGTAGAGACAGTTTGTTATCAGTAAGCCAAGTACGAATTTTGGTGATTTCTGAGTTGAGAGCTTCCTCAACCTGCAATTTGTCCTCCCGAGATCAGGAGTGCTGAGTCATCAGCGAACAGGAACAGTTTGCAGTTACAGGCAGCATTCATGATCCTTCTCACAGTGTTCCATTGACTGCTGGGCAGTGGCAGGTCTCCCTCTTGAAGGTCGGGAGACATGGCCAAAACAGCTAATTATGGCTATCAAATTAGCCAATTTTTTTAATGATGTCATGTACCCCCATGTTAAATTACCCAATCAAATTAATTTATTGTAGTTACTGTACTGAAAGTAATACTTTCTGTACAGTAACGGCAATACATTAATTTGATTGGGCTAATATGGGGGGGAGGGGCGGAGTCGAGCATCCATATCATTATCTTTTGAAACTGCCCCAACAAAAGCTGACCGAGGTGTGTTTCCGACTTTCTAAACCAACTTTAAAACTATCAGTTCTAGGGGTAAAAATTATATAGCATTCGCTATAAAATCAATGGTTATACCGGTAAAAAAGTACAAGTCTTCTTCAAAAAAGGTGTCAGAGATTAGTTACGAGGGTCAACACGCTTCTCCCCGTCCCTGAGACGGTTTTGTTGGCCATACCCTGCTGTCTCTTCCCCTAAACCTGACTGGAGCACCAGACTGACCGGAGCAAGCCATTATGTCCTGCTGTATCCCCGGAGCACAGAGGAGGACTGAGGTCCGTGGCTCATACACTCTGTGTGGGTAGCCTGTGTGTGTGTGTGCGGTGCGTGTGTGTGTGCGGTGCGGCGCTAGCCGGGCTACAAGCTAACAACCACGTTGTGCGCGGCACCGCACGACGGACGAAGTATACATTCACTACTAACTGATACGGCCCGCCTACTTTTCAGACCGTTTGAAGAAAGAACACGTGACCTACTGTATCAATGTTAATCTTCTTTGGCTGTCATCATACCTTTAAGAAGTCTAAGCCCCTCCCACTGGACCACACCACACCTGAATTGATTCCACAATAAACCAGTTAACTGTCCAAAGACTTTTCAATTAGCCTTCACATTTTATACTAGTTACACTATTACTCAAAGTTTACCCACATAATTCAAGTACTTTATTTACGAAACCCGCATGTGGTATGGTCCAGAATGGCGGACCAAACGTGCTCCCCATTTTGAGACAGGCACTATAAAAGGCACCCTGATCCTTCATTGGGGTCCTTTGCCACTGCCCAGAATCAGGGAGCACGCTGTGGTAAGAAGAGAACAAGAGTCAAACATTTGCCAACATATCATGATTAACCAAAAACATAATTCAAACTTTAACCTGGTGTCGTCGTGTGATATCATCTAAGCTAAATATAGGGGGAAAATGCAGGAAACTTAAAAGTCCTCATCTGTAGCCTCAGTGGCAGGGTGAACTGCCACAGAGACAACGGTGCCATGGACTGACCTGGCAACCCCAGCTTCTGAAAGAGGGGGCTATCACGTGACCGTGCAATACCGCTATCTTATTGGCTGCGAGATCTAAGAACCAGAAATGTTTAATATCAACACAGCAGAGCCTGTATCAACACATATAAAAGAATAGACTTGGAAATAAACCAGGTGTCAGTCTGACATTGGCCAAAATGGTAATTAGATTATTATTTATATATACTTATAAATAATAAGTATTATTTATATATGTATTATATATAAATATAATGTATATGTATACATATACATGACATGTATATGTATACATATATGTATTTTTTTTAAAATAAAATATTTGTATTTTTAAGTTCCTTTAAGTTTTCTTTGATTTCTACTTTGTGGGTCCTTGCCTGGGTTTGAGCCCTGACACGTGTGTTGTAAAGGTTGTAAACTGAAATGTTTTTAATATTTAAAAATCTAAATGTGTGTTTCAGAAAAGGACAAGAACGAGAATGAAAGTGAGACGGAGGTGGAAGCAAGCGGGGGATGTTCAGGATGTTCAAGTAAGAAAAAAACACAACACAGTGGCCCTCATTTATCAACGTGGTGCAGATTAAAATTTGGGCGTACACCGACATTTAGGCAAGTCTCCACATTTATCATTTCAACGTGACTATGATGTTGGCGTAGGGTAGGATCAAATTTCACGTCAGGTTCTGAGGTGGTAGGATTCATCTTACACCTCTTATTCCATGGTAGGCATGCGGAGCAGCAATGTCTAACTATCTGACTCATGTATCCACTCCAAAATGTATATTTAACACACTAATAATTAATAAATAATCCCTGTGAAAATATAACATTTTATAAAAGCATATAGGCTATGCACGCTGATTTTATTACAATGACAAGCAATAAAATCTGGCGATATGGAAGCAATCTAAAGTGCTTTAACAGTCATTCAGATAGAATTGCCGATCTGGCTCAGAAGAAGCTTATAGGTCAGGATACGGCCGCTTATGCGAGACTCCAACTATTATACACGTGTGGAGTTGGAGTTAGTTAAGGTTAAAACCCACCCGACGCTTCAAACCTTCAGATTATGACTGCCTCCTTGTCAGTATCTCTCAGTAACATCGCATGCACGGCATCCCGTGGTTTTGGGAATACATGATTTTGCTTTCTTTTTTTCTTTTCTTTTTTTTTTAACCACTCAAACGCGCACTGCGCCGTCGCCGATATTGGGTTAAATTAATATTCCATTCGTGACAATGACTGGTGTGGTGTCACTCATGTAGGCTGCAAGCTTACTATACAAAATAAATGGTAATAATGGTTCCACAGTGAACCAAAATGCGTGCATGCGTACGTGGTCTGTGTGGGACTGGACATGGGAGTGAACTTGAAGCGTGCGGAGTAAACCCTCTTCTATTGGCTTTCCTTTCGTTGTTAGGTCGTATTCGGGTTGTTCTAGTCGTAAAATCGGGGCGTTTCGAGAATAATTAAGGGCGTGTTATTTAAATTTCAGCCTACACATTTATCAACGCTGGGATCAAATGTACGCCAGGTGTGTTTGTTTAGGATGTGTTCGTAAATGCCACGTGAACGTTGCCCTACGCAACATTTTTGGGGAAAAAAAAATACACAGTTTTTTACACTCCATTGATAAATGAGGGCCAGTATGTGGATGTTATATGTAGATACTCTATAGAGATATAGGATGTTATGTGTAGATACTCTATAGAGATATACAATGTAATATGTACTACATGCTTTTTTGAGAGTAAAAAACTAAAAAAGAAGAAGAAGACATGCATGACATGCATGATCTGGGCAGATTGCCCAAGGAAATGTACCAATGTGAACCAGAGACATCGGCGGATACTCTATTGAGATATAGGAAACACGTAACTCCGTTTTTATAAATGTTCACAAATTCAGTTTTTTATTGTGTACTCAAAGTAATATCAATCAAACTGAAGTTGACTAAGTAAAAATGACATAAGAAAATAGATGTATCGTAAAAAAAAATAACTTTTAGTTTTTGTTTTAATTTAAACTCCAACTGTCATTTTTTTTTTAAATCAAAAACAGTTAACTCCACAATTGATGTTTCACCATTGAATGTGACCATATAATGGCTCTGTGCTTCTTCTAATGACAAGATAAATTTCATTTATCATAAAACAATGAGATTAAATGGTTCAAAACTGCAAGTGAAGTGCAAACAGAAATCAGAAAAACAAACCCAGGCATCCGGCAACCTAAGCTGGAAAAACAGCTAATTTGCAGTATTCCACACTCAATAGTCAGTGCTACTCAATATTCAGTATTGCACAGTATTCAGTAACCTGTCTTAATTGCCAGATGGTGGCAGTATTGAGCACTCAACTGAGGTCTCAAGCTGTATTGAGACCTCAGTTGAGAGTTCAATACTGCCACCACCTGGCAAAGTCAGGTTATGTATTCAGTGTTACTCCTGCTACTCACCATAAAAACAAAGAGGTAAAAGGCATAACATTGCAGGTAAAGTGCAACATTTTAAACTGAAAACAGAAGTCGTAAACGCAAACACAACAATATTGCTTAAAGTTAGTCATGGTCAAGTGAAGGCTTTTGGGGTGAGTCATGCACTCAGCCAGCCGGCCAGCCGGCCAGCCGGCCGACCGGACAGTATTCTGCTACAGTAATCAGTGCCATTCAGAATGCAGTGTTATACAGTATTCTGCAGTAATCAGTGCCATGCAGTATGCTCATTATTCAATGTTCAGTTGTAGTCAGTATTACATTACTCAGTATTACTCCATTCAGTATTCCTAGTGGATAGGAGTTTTATCAGTTCATCAGATCAGCTTATTCCCCCTCATCACTGCTTTCCTCCAAGTCCTGTATGCCGACATCGTGCCCGGCGTCAGCCATGGCATCCTCCTAGAACGTGCAGACAGTTTCACCAACCCCAAGTTCCTCCAGCAGTTTGAGGACATCAGCCTTCCTTGCCTCCTTGACACAGTTGACCTTTGAAGCAAGAGCTGGTTTGAAGGTTTCCCACTTCTTACCACGCTTCAAAAGAGGTAACAGAAGTCACCACTGTACAGCGGTTTAAAGCCCACCCTGTCGCTGTTGATTTCCAATACCTTGGCCTCACTGATTTTAAATGATCGAGCGGAGGAACAGTGTTTACCTGCTGCAGTCTTAAAGTCATAGCAGTGCCAATGTTCTCCATACACATGGACGTTTCCATGTTTGTGCAAAATGCGCATGATTTCCAGGTATTCGGATGGTAGAAGATAGTGTCCTTTTTCTGGCGTTGGCACCCCATTCTCCATCCAGTACCTTGCAATGTGGCTGAGGCGATCTTTCTTGATGCCTGGAATTACAGAATAAAATCTATCAGACGATGCCTCCTCTCACAAAGCAATCAGTTTGTTTATTTTCTTTTTTTATTTTGTAACTATTCAACAAACCTGCCTTATTTATTCATGTGTGTAAACTTAACATGGAGTAATAGAGTGCTACTGAATAACCTGGAAGGAATACATTACATTGATGGAGGCTACCCCCCACCCCCCACCCCCAATCACATTTGTTTAAATCGGTAGCCAGAACAACACTGTGTGTTTGTAGACAGTGATACTGCATTGTTGTTGAAGCCATCAGCCTAACTCAGGGGCGTCCCACCAAATTCTGGATTGCGACCGAAGGTCGCAGTATACCATGAGAAATGTCGTAGATTGTCCGTCTTTCCGTACAGGAAGTGTTGTCACATGTCTTTCCGTACAGGAAGTGATGTCACGTGACATCACCTCATCAAAGATCAAATCCTGGATATCCATACTGTCACTGTGACATCACAGGTGATATCACAGTGACAGTCCATATATGGGTATCCCTTTTATGCCCATATATGAAGATCCCTGATGTCATTATATCATTGGCCAGATGGCAAAGGCATGGCCCATATCTGTGTTGCTGGTTCAGATAGGGATCTCCATGTATGGGCATAAAATACATTGTATGTATTTCGATACATATTATTATTAATAAAGGATAAAAGGTATCTATCTACCTACCCCCTTATGCCCATATTTGGAGATCCCCAGGCATCAAACTAATTAACATACATGTTATGCCCATATATGGAGATTCCTATATTATCAACATTAAGTGCCTTATTAAGGATATTACGTTCTCAATATTAAGGACATATTTGGGAATGCCCATATTTGCATGTTTTGACATAACAGTGTAGACTATCATGCAGGGGTCTCCATATATGAGTAACTGGCCCCATGTACATCACTATATGTTTCATTGTCACATAACACAGCTATGCGCTTGCGACGCCACAATGGACCCCAGGCTGCACACGCAGCAACTATGGGGTACATTTCGAAAAGAGCGGAGGAAGGCGAAAGATTAGCAATTTGGTATGGCCACGAACTAGCAAACCAGCGACCTTGATAGAACCCCCCAAAACCCACGGACGGCGCCGTGTCCGTAAAAAACTGAATAGAATCAGATAAATGCACCACGTCATCGTAAAAAAAAGAAACCCCATTCCAATTGTCTAGGAAAAGCGACCAAAAACGCAAGTCAGACCTACAACCTTCATCTAAAGACACCAAGTCAAAAAGGTTAGGCACTGAAGAAGCCAAATCCAACGATCTGGAAATTTAAGAGCGTCCTTGCGGAATGACGCGCATGGCAAAATATAAATGGCCAAGCAAGGAAAGTAATTGGCGCTTAGAGATGGACACACTAGAAATGCAGGATTGAGCGATTTCACGAATTCTGAGTAATTTTTCCTCTGGCAAAGAAGCCTTCATTTCACAGCTATCCAGCATAATGCAGAGGAATTCTAGGCTAGTGGCTGGGCAGAGCGTTTTTTTTTCCTCCGACAGAGGAACGCCTAAATCAGCAAAAGTGGATTTCAGTTTAGCAAGAGAAGCGCCTGAGCTGTCTTTGGGAGGATCGACTAGTAAAAAATCATCGAGCAGGTGCACGACGGATGGCAAACAAACCATATGTAATAGAATCCAGCAGAGCGCCTCAGATACCATATTAAATAGGGCTGGACTACTTCTGCACCCAACCGTTAGTCTCACTGCAAAGTAAAACTTAGACTCCCATTTGATCCCGAATAGATGCCACTGAGAAGTATGGATGGGCACGATTTTAAAAGCGTCAGTTATGTCAGCTTTAGAGAGCCAGGCGCCTTGACCTGCTAACTTAATTCGCTTGATTGCGTTGTCGACTGATGCGTAATGAAGGGAAAACGTTTTTGCTGGAATCAAGCTGTTTACGCTTGGCACTGGGCCGGAACGGGGAGCAGATAAATCGAAAATAAGCCTTTTCATTCCTGAATACTTTCTAGTTGCTATGCCCACAGGACTAGTGCGGAACAGAGGAAAAGGGGGATCACGAATAGGCCCAATCACATAACCCTTTTTTAACTCCTTCTTGATCAGTTGGGAAACTATTTCGGGCTCTTTGAATGCCGACTGCAAATTTTTGCACACAAATGATTCAGAAACATCAGAAAGAACACCAATTCTAAACCCTGAGATAGACCAGTAATCAAAAGATTTTTTGGGGTTGAAGGGTGAAGGCGCAGCAGATCACCGAACCATCCTAGTTGCCTTTCCGTGGAGGACGGGGGCGGGATGGGATGTGGGGGCAAACAGACCGGGGATGAGCCTCTCTGCATAGGCTACAAATGTGAAGAAAATTACAATTTGGAAAGGAACAGACTGAATAATTAAAGTTATTGCAGATTGGCTTGTTATTATGCATAAGCACCTGCCGGCCGCGGCTGTCATGCTGAGTGTTAGACGTTGATGGAGAATACTGCTCGAGCTCGACAACTTTGGGAGGGCGGGGAGCCTTGAATGAGGGGGTTTGAAATGGCACTTTGGGACAGAGCAGAGCCGCATGGCCAAAATCGCCGCATGTGGCGCAGGTGAGAGCTTGATGGCCCCCGATTAACATCACGAGTAGTTCGGTGTCCAAAACTGCCCAGTTAATGAGCTGGTTGTGCTGTGCTATATATAAAGCCGACTTGCTGGAGAGAGCTTTATGGTACTGGTAGAAAATGTTCCTCCCATACTTTAAGTTCAAATCACCAATAAGAGCTAGATATGTGTCAAGTGGATACAGAGAGCACATCACATCGCGGTAAACGCTGAACGCCACCAGAAACTCTCCAATAGACAGATCTCTAGCCAGTCGAGGATCCGAATTTTGAATCAAGGCTGAAAACTGCTCGCACAACGCTATTTTCTTGTCACATTCAGGCGAAGGCAGCAGAATTTTAATCAGATTGATATCTTTGCCTTCGATTATTTTTGCTCTTAATCTGGGAGAAACATTATAGCGTGGTTGCTTAACGCTGGTTTTTTTACATTACCGAAAAGAAGCGGATAAAAGCGCCAAACATTTTTTGAGGCTTCTGTAGGACCTAACGATGGATTTTAGCCTTGGGTACCAAACGTTATTTTGATGTTTACCCATATAATATCCATATCAAGTTGGGCTCCCATCTACTTTCTATACAGGAGGAAAATACCCAGAAAAAAAAATCTGCTTTAAGTAGGATGTAAGGGGTCTAACTAGGGGTTTGTCATGATTCTGAATCCATTGCAATTTGTGTCCCAATCTCATTGACAGCCAGTCATCTCGGCAAGTACAGCTTTAGACAGGGACTGAAAATACCTTTTTTTTTTCTCACTAAAATGTGATAAAGCCACTAAAGCATTTCATAAATGTCAGGCTACATTTCACTTAAACGCCAGAGCTTAACTCTGCATGTAAATAAGACTTTTTTTAATTAATGTGAGAGATTGTGACAATTCTGTTGGTCCTCCCAGCCATGTAGCTACAATGCATTGTTTATTTTTAATCAAGCCTCAGTTTGTCAGCCCTTTGTAGTCAAATGCGGTAAAATCGGCGCTCCATTACCTAGCGTTGCAAACCACAGTATTTATCCCGTTAATGTAGTGCCACGTATGTTCCAAATGAATGTGTGCTTACTGAAGTCTCACAGATGTCACAGTATGGTACGCTCAAGCAGAATTACCCGTATCTTTCGTATTGTTTAATAAACAGCATTTTAATCCGATCAGACGACATTTTCTGTTGTTTTTCAGCCATGCGACCCCATCGGTTGCGAGGTGTACTGCACTTAGATACATTAATACCTTTTTAAGGAAACGGCGACCGATCGGATTAAAATGCTCCTCGTTAGATAATATGATCATTACGGGACATTCTGCTGGAGCGTACCCTATGGTGACATCCGTGAGCCTTCACTAAGCAATTTATCTTTGTAATCTGACCGTTTGTGTAGACGTACGTAGCAAATTGGTTAAACTGCTCAACAGCAGATTGTGTTGAATTCACGGTTGGCGTAGCGTAGCGTCTTTACATTTAGCCCAATAATGCTGTATAGGAAGAATCTTATTTACCTAAGTAAAAGTATATGCCCACTGCAATTTAGATATACTCTGTCAGTCCGGTATTAAATAAACATATATTTTTTAATACTACAATAACGCATTGCGGTGCGACGCGTTGTGAGCTTGTAGATCTGCTATTTTCAAACATTTTGTACTTTTACTTTTGGTACTTTAAGTACATTTGGATACCAATACTTTTGTACTTTTACCCAAGTACATTTTTAATTCTGGACTTTTACTTGTAACAGAGTGATTCTACATTGCAGAATTGATACTTTTACTTAATTATAAAAATGTAGGTACTTTTTCCACCACTGTGTAAACGTTTGTGTTCTCATGCCAATAAAGCTTCTTTGAATTGAAGATTGAATTGAAGATTGCTCCCCATGTGGCGGAGTCAGGTCATTGCAGGTTAGACATTTATTTAAAACTTGAATATCTCAAAAGTACTATTTCAGCATGGTATCATTCTATAAGCCATATCTTCAAAACTGTTGGGTCAATCTCCACAACCAATATATCAATTTGTAGCTATGATCCCCAGCTTTCAAATGAAATGAAAACATGAAAATGAAAAAAAAAAAACAATGACTGGCTCTCAGTGAGATTGGGACACATTTGTTTTGCACAAACATCTTTCCTTGGGCTAGAAATGGCCCCCAAAACACCCCAAAAACTGTGAAAAAAGGGTGATGTCAGGGGAACCACTCTTAACAGAATAGGTGTGCCGCTCTGACATCACGCTCTGGCTTCACTGTGATGTCACGGGATGGTGTTTTCTGCTGGTGTTTCAGTCCGAGCGTATCAAAGGGTGCGTTCGGAAATGCGCACCGGGTGTGTGCTCAGTGTAGTGAGTGCCTAAACCTAACCCTAATCCTAACCCTAACCTCAGTAAAACTATGCCTAACCCTAACCCTAACCCTAACCTTAACCTCAGTAAAACTATGCCTAAACCTAACCATAACCCCTAACCCTAACCACACCCGATGCGCATTTACGAACGCACCCTTTGATACACTCTGACATTCATTTTGGCTGGACGGGCCCATTTAAAATGGCGGTGTAAACAGGTTTTAGATGTTGAATTAAACACTTACAGGCACTGCAAAACAAAACATCCTACTTGATATGACCACACTACTAACTACAGTTAATCTGAGCTTCAAGACAATGTTTTAAATATTGTAAAGAGAACGTTGTTTTGACGTTCCATATTAAGCCTATGGGCCCGACCAGCCAAAATGCTTTGTCTAAGTCATCACTGCATGCGACGAACAGTGCAATGGCTCCCTCCAGGGGTTGAACATATAACTTTTTTTCTCTCAAAGGAATATATTCCAAGTGTTTAAAATTGTATATTTCGGTTAAAGAGGGTTATTATAACATATTAAGGCCTACATGGCTTACTAATCAGGGATCACTTTAAAGATCTATAAGGGTCCATTTGGTTACCAACTCGCAACTCTCCATCAATCGCACGATTAACTACACAAAATGTTTAATCGTTGTACAGCACTAATATATATAAAATTATTACATATCGGTGCTCCTTACATTTTGTTGGGTGCTCCTAATTTTATTCTGGTGCTCCTACTTTTTTAAAGTGGTAGCACTGGTGCTACCAAGTATAAAAGTTAATTTTGAGCCCTGGTCACGACCCCAAGGTCCCCAATCGCACTGTTGTGAAGAAAAAAAGAGTTGAGCCGTAAGGCAATCTTCGTTCCTACTCTGACCTATGGTCATATCCACATACCTTTGATCCACATACGTGACAAGGATAAGCTTAAGGATTTTATTTTTTTATGTAAACTATTGATTTAATGTTAATTCTGTGATGTTTTCAGCCCTCCTTGCTCAGCTGTCCACCCTAGAAGCCAGGCTCAACGCCACTGAAAGACACAATGCAGGTATTATTCTTCATTTTGTCTTGGCCATATTTCTCTACAGTGTCTGTCAATGTGAGCCGCTCTGAGACCAAGGTGGAGGAAGGTAATGTAAACAAATATGTGACCAGTTCTGATAGAAACGTCCAATTTTCAAATAGTAGAAACTGCGCAAATTAGGTTGATTTAGTCTCTGTGTTTTTCTTCTTTTTTTTCATATTAAAACAGTTTGAATGTTGAAGAGGGTTTTCATTCCACAAGATCGCTGTGTTAAGGTCATTTAATAGCAATTTCTATGTGGTAAAGTTGGGAGAGATTAAACCCTGTTTCGGGAGACGGAGAAGTGTAGCTCTAGATTTGCATAGAGATTTTCACGGGGGTTACGATTGGTCTAAGGAATGCCATTGTCTCTTATTACACGGTCTGAGCCCGCCCATACAGCGTGCTATCTGGTTGTAAACACACTACACAGTGACTATACTTCATCTCGCTAATGTTAACTGTTTGCATGCAGAAGACAGTATTCTGTAAGGATTTATTTTTTCATGTATAGCCTACATCGTGATCTGAGTCGCTCGCCGGGCGCACTGAGTCGCCGCTCGAGGGAAGCTAACGCTGGTCTAGTG
The DNA here is from genome assembly GCF_963921795.1 of Nannobrachium achirus. Classification (NCBI taxonomy): domain Eukaryota; kingdom Metazoa; phylum Chordata; class Actinopteri; order Myctophiformes; family Myctophidae; genus Nannobrachium; species Nannobrachium achirus. The sequence continues at coordinate 3,537,550 of NC_137820.1, read as the reverse complement.
TATCTCACAGCTCAGCCTCTCGTCTGTAGTAAAACATAAAGCCCCGCCGTTCACAAGCGATTCTTACCTTTTGTGAACATTCTATCCAAAAAGTAAAGGTCCTATACCGTTCTCTCATCTGTTTACTTCTCAAGCGTGGAAGAAAATCGAAGCAACGTGTTGAAATAAAGAGTTTATATCGCTGATTTTGTCAGCCGGTGCATTATTTTCCCCACTATTAATTAGTCGTGTCTGTACCACGTGACCAGTCTGGAATGTCTAAAAAACATGGGACTGGCTGACACAATGAGCGATATAAACTCTTTATTTCAACACGCTGCTTCGATTTTCTTCCACGCCTTTACTTTTTGGACAGAATTTTAACAAAAGGTAAGAAGCGATCGTGAACGGCGGGGCTTTATTTTTACTACAGACGAGAGGCTGAGCTGTGAGCTGCTAGCTAGTGTGTCTCAAAGCTACTGTCTTGCCGTTAACACAGAGAGCGTTACGTTTGCCATTTCCTGGGATCGCTACAAGGAAATGGTACTTATATTCAGTGACTATAATTGTTAGCTAGCTTGAAACCAGTTGAAATGTAAATAAATGATAAAGTTAAATATGGAATATGGATAAATCCATAACCAAAATAAGAGAAGAGACGAGCCAAAGGAGTATATCTTAGATTGCTGTATTTGAAGAGAGTCAGACAAGGAAGACAGACAGTGAGCATACCATCCTAGTGGTAGCTTTCTAAATCTCTCTCTCTTCCAAGATGGAAGTTAATGTATATGTCATAGTATATTAGAGAAACAGCACATTCGAGACGCGGAGCACTCGTGGTGCGGCACGGGGCGGAGCAAGCGGTCGCCACAACAACGTACTCCAGGCGGTGCGCCGCTCTATTGTCCACGACACTGCGAGCGGCTACCGAAGCCCCCCTGTATCCACGAAGCCCAAACGAGTTACGAGGCCCCCCTGGGTCCACGAAGCCCCAAGCGGCGCGAAGGCCAGCGGACCTTGGTCCTGCTCTTCGCCCCCGAGCGCCGCAGGCGCGAGTGGCCGCGAAGAGCGGGCCAGGGCCGCGCGGCCGGCGGAGCGCCGCGCGAGTTACGAAGCCGTGGTGAATGCAATCGTTATATTTATGCCCAGGCCGTAAGGCCTGGGCAAGCGCACGTTAAACGCCCTGTCCAAGTGACTACAATGGAGCTAATGGCTAGGCTAGGCTAGGCTAGGCTAGGCTAGGCTAGTAAATAAAGAGTAAACACTTCCGGTCTGCGGCGAGTTCAAAGCGTGACGTAACTCTCTTATATACACTCTGGTGAATGGCAGAGCAGTGGCTGACGTCGCCATCTGGTGGTGATTAGTGTGTGGTGAACGTCAAAACGAGTGCTCCTTGACAACTTTTACTGGTTTCTTGAACATACTGTAACATATATATAAAGAGTACAGTTATAACAGTATAAGTCGTGGGACTCATTCATTCGTTCCCAGATCATAACAAGGAAGACAGTGACACGTAGTGTTGGTAACTTTCCACTAGTGACATACAGTATAAACAAAACAGACAGTGACATGATTTCATAGTCAGAGCAACCAAAGTTACTACGACCTGTAATCTATTAGCCTGAGCTTACAGTATCCGACCAAAATGTGGTCTCCTACTGTAAGTTCAGTTCATAATATATCCTTATATGGTCATATGACCCTCATACACAAACCATAGAATTATGTATCATAATTCTACCCTATCACCAGTGTGGTTTGTGGTTTTATATAGACATTCTGTGTAAAGGTTAGTGTCACAGAACTAAAACAACGTTGCGTGTGGACACTGCACTGTTAAGGATATCAACATCCGGTGGAGAAAGGATACGGAAACAGTACACATGTGTGTATGTGTATGTGAAAAGTAGCAGATACAGTGGGGGGCTTTAGACCGGATATAAGCCTTGCATAGTAAATAGAAACCAAACCAGGCTTGGCCACTTCAATTATACAAATAAATACATTGAGTTCATTGTTTCACTTTGATTGCTTAACCCTTCTTGTGCCTATCCCGAAGTTCGGCTTTATTTCAATCCAATACAATATATATTTTTTGCTATTTTACTTACCCTGAGCTGCTTGTAGAGATGTGGGTGGTTCTGGGTCGTCTTACGCTTTCCAACGAGTGATGCTAGATGGTCCAACGATTTATTCCATTGAAAATGGTTTAAAATCAAGTTTAGAGCCCCCCAAAAAAACCTCAATCTATACTGTCGGCGGAGCGACGTATTCTGGGGTGCCTATCCCGATCTAGTCCGGGATATTTAATAAAATGAATTAATTAATCGGAGGCCTCAGCGAAGCCCCGGTCTAAATTTCCATCCATGGCCGGGGCCGAGACTCGGCCATCCACGGCCCGTAATCGGGCACCGCCGCCGCATCGTGCCGCCGAATCCAATACAAAGAGAGCATTTTCTCTGAATTGTGTTCCCAGACCAAAGACAAAGTTTTTTTGCGAATAAAATAGATTCAGATCGGGCTTCTAAAAAATAAAGAAGCTAATGGCTAAGTGTTAGCTAACTTCCTCCTCTCGTCATACATAACAGTGGCTGTAGTGAAATCACAAGGCACTACGGGCAGTGTCGACGGAAGCTACAGCGAAGGCCTATACAGATATTTCTGGCACTCTAGCGGCACCTTGTGGCCCGGGGCACTGTATGGGTTAAAGCAGCCCTGCAGCCCTGTCTACAGTAGCTATTTACAACCAGGGAGTGCCAACCCAGAGTTTCCCGAGTTTATATAGGTACCATACCTGTGCCAACCCTGAGTTTCCCGAGTTTGGGCAGTTTTTCTTTCTTTTTTTAAATTTTCTTTTTCAAAAATATTTTTTGGACCTCCAAAGATCGCGATCGCGAAATTGCATGTTTAACCCCCATACCAACCCCATCTTTCAAACATGGCAGCCATGTTTGTTTACATTTGACAAAAACATAACTGCTATATCATGAATGCCTGAACGGATTTCCAAGCGGATGTTTTTGTTTGAAAGCTGTGCATGATCTAGGCATGGGCGTGCATGATCTGTGCACTATGAATTACATGGAAGTCTATGGAGACCATGGCATCTTGGACCTTCAAAGAGATTTAATTGATTGCAACAAATGTGTTTTAACTTCAAATGTAATTGTTGTACTTTATAATCGTTTAATGTTAATCAAAAGAACACGTTTTCTACATTATCTAATTGTGTTGACTTCTTGCAAATTAAGTAATGCAGATGATAAACAATAATTTAACTCCTGAGAGCGTAACATGAAAACAATTTGGTCATTTGAAAATAGCAGATCTATAAGCTTCACAATGCGATGCATTGTGAGCTTGTAGATCTGCTATTTTGAAGTGGGTATAATGTAGGCTATGTTTTGCAATAATACAATGTAAATCTAGTAACTCAAATTTTTTAATAATTGTAGTGAAGTAAAAGTACAATATTTTTCTCTGAGATTTAGTGGTCAGTGGAGTAGGAGTAAAAGTACTAATATTTTGAAATACTCAACTAAGTTACAAATACCTAAAAATGGTAGACTACTTAAATACAGTAGGTTAATGTACTTTATTATTAATGTATTTAGTTTATCTAATTTAGGTCGTTGACAGCTAACTTGTGGGGGTGGTTTAGCGTTGGGGGAGTGATTAGGGGTGTAGTTAAGTATCTATTGTCCCTCCCATTTTTGGCTAGCAGATGTATCAAAATGTCTTTGTGTTTTATGGTGCAACAAGTTTAAAATGTCCATAACTTCTTCAAATATGTTCCAATTTCAACAAATGATACATCATATGGCCAATGACCAATGCAGACATAAGGCACAAAGTACCAGACCTAGTCACATATGGGCATGTTTTGACATAACATTGTTGACCATCATGCAGGGGTCTCCACATATGAGTAATTGGTCCCATACATCACTGGCCAGATGGTCAAGGATTGGCGTGACGATGTCACCCTGAGGTGTCTTACTAGTAGATAATGTAATTGACTTTATGTAAAGCCTACCCAATCAAACGCAACTGCATGAATATTCTATGTATGACGTATGACTGATGCACTGATCTAATACCAATGCTTGTTGATTCAGCCCAGCTTACTCAGCTGTCCACCGGGCTGAGCACTCAAATCTGATACTATAGTCATCTGGGTTATGTTATCATCAGTGTCTAAATTCCTTCATCAGGCATGTTTCTTGATGAAGGTCTGAGTGAAACATTGGGTCAATATTCAAAGAATTCAAAAATATGTTTATGTCACATCAGATTAACTGTAAACTCTGAGTGATTCAATGTGAATATATTTTGTTGATTTCAGCTCAGCTGTCCAGCGTAGAGATGAGGCTGAATGTAAGTGAGCGTCGAGTCGAGCAAGTGAACAGACACAATGCAGGTATTGTTTTTTCATTGTTAGAAAACTCATGTTGAAAACTCTGACAATACATACTGGTTAGCGTGGCTGTTGATTCTGATTGGCTACAGGCAACGTCAGTATTGTTCTTGCACACAATATGTCACAAGGTGCAGGTGCAACGTTAATCCCATCCGCACCAAACATGGTACAAACATTACTCAGGGCTCTGCCATGGAAATAGTCTCACACAGGAAAAAAAAGAAAAAAAAAACATTGAACACAATATGAGAACTAAATCACCAGTAGAACTGGATTTGAAGTCCTGAAATGTAGTTATCATGTACTGTGTATAAACCCAACACTTAACTGCACTGCTCCCACAGTTTTAGTGGCACACAGACGTGTGCACATTTAGTGCTATTATATTAATTAATTTATAGTTTGCTAAAAGCTACAATCCTTAAAGGTCAAATGACATTCTGTTTTTACCAATCATAAAAGTCTTTGTCCTAAAAACATGTTTTAAAATGTTTAAACTTGAAAATCCACTCCATGGAGCCAAGGTCTCTCTCTCTGTTTAGGTGTCATGAAAAACGGTCTGTCACCTGAAATACTCTATAATCACCACCAGGGGAGCCTCTCTCTCCCACTCATTCTAACAAATATTAGTATAGCTTGAGTACAATTTTGAATATTTGTACTTTACTTGAGTATTTCCAATTTTCAATTCTTATACTTCTACTCCACTACATCTCAGAGGCAAATGCACTTTATCTCTCCACTACAATCATTTGGATTTTGATTATTAATACAAATCACTCACTTCAGCCCTTATAGGTCAGCAGTTCTCAAACTGGTACCCAAAGTGGCCACTGGCCACACACACGCACGCTCACACACACGACACACACACACACACACACACACACACACACACACACACACACACACACACACACACACACACACACACACTGACACACAGAGGCTGAGCTGAGCCCTGACGAGGCACACACAAACAGCATCGAGAGTCGCGAGTGTTTTTTTCTTCCCCGGTACCGACGTTACCGGATCTCTGTGGTTACATCTGTACCCCCGCGGAGTTCAATTTAGACCGTACGCGGTAACGTTATAGCTCTGCTCCGCGTTGCAGAAACACTTCACGGTCCTTCTGTAGTTATTATAGTAACATATTTTGTCTAAATGCCTCCGTTTAGAGAACCACCTATTGCTTGTGTTATCATAGCGTTTTACTGTCTGCTCTCCGAGTCGCCGTGCCCGTATGTGTGGAGGGAGGACAGGGCAGCGTGGAGTTATAGTCGGCTGCTCCACGGTCCACGGAGCTCTGCCCCCGGGAGAAGTGCGCTATCCTCGGGGACTCGGTGATGAGGAGGGAGGCGCTGTCCACGGACCCAGCCAGGGCGGAAAATACATAGCGATATATAGCGATTTTCATTATTTCTCAAAAGCATAAACTGACTACTTGATATGAAGGATATTGATGTAAATAAGATATCCGAATGGGTAAATATATTTAATATGCCCATATTTACAATTAAAGGATAATATAATGTAAGAGGTCACTTCCTCAAAACTTGGGCTGTGGAGAAATACAGACAGGGACACTGGGAGAGGGGAGAGAGGAGGGGGAGGGGGTGAATCGACTGACGACGTATGAGTCCAGTAGCCAATGAACTGCGCGTTTGAGACTCATTATGCAGAAACCAGCACAAACACACAGATAGCAGGAAAACCACTGCGTGTCAAAAGTTGCGTTTTTTTTTGGTGTAATTGAGGCCAGGAAACAATAAAAAAAGCATAAAAAACTCAAAATGTATTTTTGGATGTCACCACCCCTTTAAACATGGCTCATTTTGCATTTATTAGCGGTTAACCATTCACATATTAACACTTAAACTACAATTCAATCTATCTGGTCTAAAGTGGGAACAATGTTTAATTAAGGTTTATAAATACTTTATAGGCTCTGTGCATATTTTAGGCCCAAGTGTTCAGTTTGGAAGGTAGCATACCTGTTTGCTATTCCGGTTAATTTGTCTATAACTTCATTTGATTGTCTGAAGCATATAGGCCGGGGTCTGGGAGATTTTTAACTTTCAGTTTCTCTGTTGTATATTTTCAGATTTGGCTGCCAGATTGAATGCTAGTGAAAACAATGTGGAGAACTTGACAAAAGAAAACAAAGGTAATTTGTAGTTGACAATGTTTTAAAATGGCTTGTTTTAGTGTTAATGCAAATTGGTTCGAGCTCAGAGAATAGTTATATATAAATAGTTTTGATAATGTAATCCACTTTATGTAAAGCTTACCCACTCAAACAAAACTGCATGAGTATTCTATGTATGCCGTATGACTGATCTAATACCAATGCTGTGTTGATTCCAGCCCAGCTTGCTCAGCTGTCCTCCGGGCTGAATGAAAGTGACAACCAGATTGAAGAACTGAGGAGACTGCATTCTGGTATAAAACCGTTACATGTTGCTGTTGTCCTCAGATACACAAAGAACTAAAATCTGAAACTATAGTCATCTGTGTTATTTTATGATCAGTGTTTATATGCCTTCATCAGGCATGTTTCTTGATGAAGGTCTGAGTGCAACGTTGGATCAATATTCAAAAAATTCAAACATATGTTTATGTCACATCAGATTAACTGTAAACTCTACTGGTGTTTTAATCAAACTGCATGAGTATTAATGAGTGATTATATAATGTTAATATATTTTGTTGATTACAGCTCAGCTGTCCAGCGTAGAAATGAGGCTGAATCTAAGTGAGCGTCGCAATGCAGGTATTGTTTTTTTCTTTTTCTTTTTTTTCGTTATAAAACTCATGTTGAAAACTCTGACAATACATACTGGTTAGTGTTGCTGTTGATTCTGATTGTCTATAGGCAATGCCAGTATTGTACTTGCACACAATGTCACAAGGTGCAGGTGCAACGTTAATCTGATCCGCAATAAATTTGCCAAAGACATTGCTCGGGGATCTGCCATGTAAAATAGTCTCACACAGAAAAAAAACATTGAACACAATATGATAACTAAATCACCAGTAGAACTGGATTTGAAGTCCTGAAATGTAGTTATCATGTACTGTGTATAAACCCAAAACTTAACTGCACTGCTCCCACAGTTTTAGTGGCACACAGACGCGTGCACATTTAGTGCTATTATATTAATTAATGTATAGTTTGCTAAAAGCTACAATCCTTAAACATGGCTCATTTTGCAGTTACGAGCGGTTAATCATTCACATATTATCATTTAAACTACAAGTTTTGAATCTGTCTGGTCTAAAGTGGGAACTATGTTTTATAAAGGTTGATAACTCCTTACTAGGCTCTGTGCATATTTTAGTCCCAAGTGTTCAGTTTGGAAGGTAGCATACCTGTTTGCTATTCCGGTTAATTTGGCTATAACTTCATTTGATTCACTGAAACATATAGGCTGGGGTCTGGGAGATTTTTAACTTTCAGTTTCTCTGTTGTATATTTTCAGATTTGGCTGCCAGATTGAATGCCAGTGAAAACAATGTGGAGCATTTGAAAAATGAAAACAAAGGTAATTTGTAGTTAACAATGTTTAAAAATTACTTGTTTTAGTGTTAATGCAAATTGGTTGGAGCTCAGATAGTAGTTATGTATAAATAGTTTTGATAATGTAATCTACTTTATGTAAAGCTTACACACTCAAACAAAACTGCATGAGTATGTTATGTATGATGCATGATCTAATAGCAATGCTGTGTTGATTTCAGCCCAGCTTGCTCAGCTGTCCACGGGGCTGAATGAAAGTGACCACCAGATTGAAGAACTGAGGACACTGCTTGCAGGTATTAAACCGTTACATGTTGCTGTTGTCCTCAGATACACAAATAACTACAATCTGATACTATAGTCATCTGGGTTATTTTATGATCAGTGTTTATATGCCTTCATCGGGCATATTTCTTGATGAAGGTCTGAGTGCAACGTTGGGTCAATATTCAAAGAATTCAAAAATATGTTTATGTTACATCAGATTAACGGTAAACTCTACTGGTGTTTTAATCAAACTGCATGAGTATTAATTAGTGATTTGATGTTAATTGCGACCGTCAGGGAGCAGTTTACTATGAAAACTTCCACCGTCCGTCCGTCCGTCCGTCCGTCCGTCCGTCTGTCCGTCCGTCCGTCACACCTTTGTGACCATCAACAAACGTCACACCTTTGTTGATGTTTAAATCGAAGAGTCTTGGTCAAATACTTCTGTTGGTTTCTGCACTGATCATTTATACAATTCAGCTGTGTTTGCTCGTGTCATCATGATGAGGTCATAAATCAGCCATGCCCAAATATAGATTTTACGGGTTTACATGCTTACTCAGTTATTCGTTATGTGAAAGTCCTATGACGTCTATGATATCTGACATCATCATACATACATTCCCTTTTATGCCCATAAATGGAGATCCCCTCTGTAGAACCAGCCACTGACATCACTGTAATGTCAGGGGAACCAAATCCCTTTTATGCCCATATATGGAGATCCCTGTGATGCCAGGGGAACCAAATCCCTTTTATGCCCATATATGGAGATATGGAGATCCCCGTGTTGCCAGGGTAACCAAATCCATTTTATGCCCATATATGGAGATCCCTGTGATGCCAGGGGAACCAAATCCCTTTTACGCCCATATATGGAGATCCCTTATGTCATCAATATTAAGCCCATATCTGTGAATATCTTTGGGTACCAGATGTCTCCATATATGGTTAAATGGTCCGATATACATCACTGGCCAGAAGACCAAGAAATGGTGCAACCTCGCCCTTTGCTTTTCTCCCTATAGGCATCTTACTGGTAGGTAGTTTAATGAGGAATGCAGTATGGTGGTAGGTAGGTAGTTATGGCCTTTGATGTAAGATTTTCACTTTCTAGGATAACTATATTTGCTATTCCCAGATGATGCCCTTTTAGGGTACCCCTCATGCCCATATATGGAGATCCCCAGGCTTTACTAATTAACATAAGTTTTATGCCCATATATGGAGATCAGTGTCCCAATGTCATCAGATATATGGGCATAAATGGACACAGGCAAACTAGATGGGCTGTATGGATATCCAGATGTGTGATGTAAGTGTTTTATTCCAAATGTGGCACCCCACAGACATATTTCCAGAAACAAAATCCCTTTCATGCCCATATATAGAGATTTCTGATGTCATCAATCCCAGGCCCTGTAAAAAACATGGTTGCTATGGTATGAGCAACTTATGTCTCCATATATGGAGATTCAACTTCAATGAGTAACCATGGCAAACTGTCAACTGCCCGTATGTCTTGATAATTGGTAAAACAAACTTTTGGCCTATTTGTGGAGATAAGCGACCAACGGTCGCTTATCTCCCGATTAGGGAGTCTTACTGGTATATTTTGTTGATTACAGCTCAGCTGTCCAGCGTAGAAATGAGGCTGAATCTAAGTGAGCGTCGCAATGCAGGTATTGTTTTTCTTTTTTTTTCTCATTGTTATAAAACTCACATTGAAAACTCTGACAATACATACTGGTTAGTGTGGCTGTTGATTCTGATTGGCTCTAGGCAACGTCAGTATTGTTCTTGCACACAATGTCACAAGGTGCAGGTGCAACGTTAATCCGATCTGCACCAAACATGGCACAAACATTACTCAGGGCTCTGCCATGAAAATACTCTCACACAGAAAAAAACATTGAACACAATATGATAACTAAATCACCAATAGAACTGGATTTGAAGTCCTGAAATGTAGTTATCATGTACTGTGTATAAACCCAACACTTAACTGCACTGCTCCCACAGTTTTAGTGGCACACAGACACGTGTACATTTAGTGCTATTATATGAATTTATTTATAGTTTGCTAAAAGCTACAATCCTTAAACATGGCTCATTTTGCAGTTACTAGCAGTTAATCATTCACATATTATAATTTAAACAACACGTTTTGAATCTGTCTGGTCTAAAGTGGGAACTATGTTTTATAAAGGTTGATAACTCCTTACTAGGCTCTGTGCATATTTTAGGCCCAAGTGTTCAGTTTGGAAGGTAGCATACCTTTTTGCTATTCCGGTTAATTTGGCTATAACTTCATTTGATTCACTGAAACATATAGGCTGGGGTCTGGGGGATTTTTCAGTTTCTCTGTTGTATATTTTCACACAGATTTAGGTTTAACCCTAACCCTAACCCTTGCTAAATAGTTACTATATCGATTTTAAATCATTGAATCAAATCGTATCGTATCGCCACGAATGAGCCAATATTGTCCATGTATCGTATCATCAACCATGTATCGTGATTGTGATGCGTATCATTGGTCAAATGTATCGTTACACCCCTAGTTATCATGTAAGCCTAAGTAAACCCAAAACTTGACTGCACTACTCCCACAGTTTTAGTGGCACACACACACACACACACACACACACACACACACACACACACACACACACACACACACACACACACACACACACATTTAGTGCTACTATATGAATTTATTTATAGTTTGCTAAAAGCTAAAATCCTTGAACATGGCTCATTATGCATTTATTAGCGGTTAACCATTCACATATTAACACTTAAACTACAATATTCAATCTATCTGGTCTAAAGTGGGAACAATGTTTAATTAAGGTTTATGAATACTTTATAAGCTCTTTGCATATTTTAGGCCCAAGTGTTCCGTTTGGAAGGTAGCATACCTGTTTGGCATTCTGGTTAATTTGTCTATAGCTTAAAGCTATACTGTGTACTATAAGTTGCTCACCTAGAGGTCAGTAGCTCTATACGTCTATAGCAAACCGCGGTCGCGTCCGCGTCTTTCGGACGTTTTTCGCCGCGGACCACCCCCGCGTCTGCCTCCTCGCCGAGATCTATCTTTAGAGGGGTCCCTGGTTCCTGTGCGTTCAGGCATTCCGGAGAAACGGACTCCTTCACCGAGTAAATGCTGTTGTTATGTTGAGGCAAGCTACACGGGCGCCTACAAATATGGCCGCCGTATTGTGATAGCGACCCCACTTCAAGATGCGCTGTGATTGGCCGGCAGTGTATAACCCTCGCTGTGATTGGCCGGTAGTGTATGATGACGCAATTTTGCCGCGAAATTCTCCCCCCCTCACGGCTCATAGAAAACATATAAAGAGAAGGCTTCAGAAGCTGAAAATAACGGAGTGGGTGTTCTAAAACTTTAGCGATTTAACAGTTAGGACAGTTTTAAGATTTGTTTTATAAAAAAAGTTACATGGTATAACTTTAATTTGATTGACTGAAACATATAGGCCGGGGTCTGGGGGATTTTTAACTTTCAGTTTCTCTGTTGTATATTTTCAGATTTGGCTGCCAGATTGAATGCTAGTGAAAACAATATGGAGAATTTGAAAAAAGAAAACAAAGGTAATTTGTAGTTGACAATGTTTAAAAATGACTTGTTTTAGTGTTAATGCAAATTGGTTGGAGCTCAGATAGTAGTTATGTATAAATAGTTTTGATAATGTAATCTACTTTATGTAAAGCTTACCCTCTCAAACAAAACTGCATGAGTATTCTATCTATGAAGTATGACTGATCTAATACCAATGCTGTGTTGATTTCAGCCCAGCTTGCTCAGCTGTCCACGGGGCTGAATGAAAGTGACCACCAGATTGAAGAACTGAGGACACTGTTTGCAGGTATTAAACCGTTACATGTTGCTGTTGTCCTCAGATGCACAAAGAACTACAATCTGATACTATAGTCATCTGTGTTATTTTATGATCAGTGTTTATGCCTTCATCGGGCATGTTTCTTGATGAAGGTCTGAGTGAAACGTTGGATCAATATTCAAAAAATTCAAACATATGTTTATGTCAAATCAGATTAACTGTAAACTCTACTGGTGTTTTAATCAAACTGCATGAGTATTAATGAGTGATTATATAATGTTAATATATTGTGTTGATTTCAGCTCAGCTGTCCAGCGTCGAAATGAGGCTGAATGTAAGTGAGCGTCGAGTGGCGGAAGTCAACAGAAACAATGAAGGTATTTCTTTTTCATCGTTATAAAACTCTGACAATACATACTGGTTAGTGTGGCTGTTGATTCTGATTGGCTCTAGGCAACGTCAGTATGGTTCTTTCACAAAATGTCACAAGGTGCAGGTGCAACGTTAATCCGATCCACACCAAACATGGTGCAATGTTCTGGGGTCTGTAAGTAATTAAAAAATACTAACTTTGAAGCTAAAGAAATAACCACAATAGCGGGATGTCAAATAACCACAATAGCGGGATGACCGGTTTTCATTATCAGAGGGCCCACGAAATCTAGCAACAGGGGCAGCTATGGAAAAAATTGATTTAAGCAGGTATGAAGGGGTGTGATACAAGGCAGATTTAACCCTATATGTGTTTTGGTCAGGATGCCTCCTTTAAATGTTATAATTCACCAGGACACTTTTCATATTTTAAAATATCGTCGCGACGTTCAAGGAGAATTGAGAACCAGCATGACTCGAACCGAGGTGGGCATAATGCGATGGCCAAACTCGGTTGGTTGTTTTCGTTTTGATTCAGGTTGAATCGTGGAGGCGCGTTTTATCGTGGGACTCCGCTATCCAACGAAGTACTTGAAGTGACCATCGGGGTATGCTTGGAAAAGAGGAGAAAATAGCGCAAAATCCAAGGGTAGGTTAAATGCGGTCTACGAAATGGGACAGCACTCGGCGCGGCCCTGTGACGTCATCGCACTTGAAATGCGCACTTTGAAGGGTCTACCCCTCGGATTGGGAAGGGGCTAATGTCACAAGGTGCAGGTGCAATGTTTATCCGATCTGCACCAAACATGGCACAAACATTGCTCAGGGGTCTGCCATGAAAATATAGTCTAAAAAAAAAAGAAAAAAAAAAAACATTTAACACAATATGAGAACTAAATCACCAATAGAACTGGATTAGAAGTCCTGAAATGTAGTTTATGTATGTATGTATCATGTATGTAAACCCAAACCTTTACTGCACAGCTCGCACTGTTTTAGTGGCACACAGACGCACACACACACACATTGAGACCTGTTCTCGGAAGAACACTGCTTCTAGTTTTTCTTTGACTTCTTTTCCCACTTTTCTTGCTTTTCCTGCTTTTTTCCCACTGCTTTTTTCCTTTCCTACTTTTTCCTGGCTTGGCCACTTTATCGCTGCTTGCAGCTATATTATACCATTGTTTTTTGACTTAAAGTGAGCCCACAATTGTTTCGAAGGAACAATATTTTCTAGTTTTGCATTTATTATCGGTTAATCATTCACATATTAACATTTAAACTACAACTTTTGAATCTATCTGGTCTAAATTGGGAACAATGTTTCATTAAGGTTGATAAATCCTTTATAGATAATGTAATTTACTTTGTGTAAAGCCTACCCACTCAAACAAAACAGCATGATTATTCTATGTATAATCATGTGACTTATGACTGATCTAATACCAATGCTGTGTTGATTTCAGCCCAGCTTGCTGAAACTAGTCATGTGATCTATTAACATTTGATGTATTATCTGGTGTTTCCCTTGTTTGCTCTGGAGTGTCTGCTAAATGTGTGAATTGTAAATTGTGACTTAGTATTTAAAATGCTAGAACTACTCCCACAGTTTGTGTCCGTGCGTGTGCATGTGTCTATTTTAACCATGAATTCAGTGTCAACATAAATCTCTCCCTCACCCATATTTGATTCAAAGAATTAATTGAAGAAACAAGTCCTTTTGCACACATACGAGAGTGACCGGTGTGTTGGAGTAATGAACTTGAATGCACTCTGTCTGCACTTACAAAATTGTATTAATAAAACTCAGACTTTAATCAGGCATGTTGCCTGTTGCCTGACTTTTTCCTTCAATGAATTCTTTGAATCAAATCAGGCATGTTGCCTAATGAAGGTCCGAGTGAAACGTTGGATGAATATTCAGAGAATTAAAAAATGTGTTTATCTCAAATCAGATTAACTGTAAACTCTACTGGTGTTTTAATCAAACTGCATGAGTATTAATGAGTGATTATATAATGTTAATATATTTTGATGATTTCAGCTCAGCTGTCCAGCGTCGAAATGAGGCTGAATGTAAGTGAGCGTCGAGTGGCGGAAGTGAACAGAAACAATGAAGGTATTGTACTTTCATCGTTAGAAAACTCTGACAATACATACTGGTTTTATAGTCAGGGAATATCTTTAAAAAAAAACTTGAATAAATTCCTTACCAAATAAGGATCTTCACCAATGTGTTCATAAATGCGTCTAAAAACACATCTCACAAAGAAAGAAATTCAGTTTCCCTAGGAGAATCTGTGACAGATGCTGAAAGTTGGGGTCCCATTAACTTAAAGCTATACTGTGTAAGTTGCTCAACTAGTGGTCAGTAGCTGTATAGCAAACCGCGGTCGCGTCTGCTTTTTCGCCGCGGACCGGGCCTCAGACCACCGCGTCTGCCTGCACCTCGCATCTATCTTTAGAGGAGTCCCTGGTTCCCGTGCGTCCAGGCATTCCGGAGAAACGGACTCCTTCACCCGAGTATATGCTGTTATGTTGAGGCAAGCTACTTCCTGAGAAGTCAGCAAGATGCGCTGTGATTGGCCGGCAGTGTATAATATAATAATATATTGATCATTTATTTTTATTTTTATATGAAAAAAGGTGGGCATTATAAGCTTCAGCTTCAGCCCATACCTTTTCGGACAATTTGCATTTTGATGACAAAACTGCACTGTATTTGTTTTTAAAATGATTAACCGAAATAAACTATACTAAACTATAAACTAAAAACTATCCACGCTGTGATTGGCCGGTAGTGTATGATGACGTAATTTTGCTGCGAAATCCGGTCCCCGGCCAGAATCATAGAAAACATATTTACAGAAGGCTTTAGGGGCTGAATGGGTGTTCTAAAACTTTAGCGATTTAATAGCGACCCGGTCGGTTGATCTAGTGACCCGGTCGGTAGATTTCGCTACCCGGTCGGTTAGTCGGTAGATCTAGCGACCCGGTCGGTAGATTTAGCGACCCGGTCGGTAGATTTAGCGACCCGGTCGGTGAAAACTACCGACCAGGTTGCGACCAGGTTGGAGGTCGCTAAATGATCTCGCCCTCTCTCCATCTGGAGGTATCTGCTTCAGGTTTCAGTGGTGTTAAAAAAGCTCACAATGTGTCGAGCTTGTAGATCTGCTATTTTCAAAAAATTTTATACAGACCTCACTCATCAACGAAATGAACAAAAATAGAATTCACAGGAGGCAAGCAGTGATCACCCCATGATGTGCACTGCAATGTAGTTTCAAATGCACTACATTGCAGGCTTTTTGAGAGTGAAAAAAAACAAGAAGACACATGTGACATGTTTGCCCCAGGAAGTGTGCAAATTTCAACAGGAAACAACAGTATTTATTGTGATAACCTGTATAGTTAAGTTAATGGGACCCCAACTTTCAGCAGCTGTCACGGATTCTCCTAGGGAAACTGAATTTCAGTCTTTGTGAGACACCTTTACAAACACATTGGTGAAGACATTTCTTGGTAAGGAATTTATTCAAGGTTTGGACCTTTTCTCTGAAGATATTCCCTGACAATTGGTAAATGGTAAATGGTGCATTTATATAGCGCTTTTATCCAAGGCGCTTTACATAGATTGTGCATTACATTCACCCATTCACGCACACATTCATACACCGGTGGCAGAGGAAACCATGCAAGGCACCAACCATCTCACCGGGAGCAACTAGGGGTTCAGAGTCTTGCCCAAGGACTCTTGGACATTAACTCAGGGGGAGCCCGGATTCGAACTGGGAACACTTCGGGAACCCTTCGTGCTCTAATAACGGTTTCTCTACCCCTGAGCTATGCCGTAGATTGGTGTGGCGGTTGATTCTGATTGGCTCTAGGCAACGCCAGTATTGCACACAAGGTGCAGGACAGGTGCAACGTTAATCCGATCCTCACAAACATTGCTCAGGGGCCTGAAATGTAGTAATTCATTTTATTTATATAAACCCAAAACTGTACTGCACTACTACCACATTTTTTGTGGTATAACTATGAAAACCGGCATATCTTGTCCGTATGACATATTGTGTCAGTTTAACCAGGCCAACTTAAACAACCAACCACAAGTTTAACCAGTGTGGTTGCCGCGACAGGGTCACACTTGCAAATTAATTACATCCTTGTCCCTTTTATGCCCATATATGGAGATCCCTGCTCTCTACATCTAATTCCCAGATGATGCCCTGTTAGTGCAACCACAATAGAATCACTTTTATGCCCATTAATATTAAGCCCATATCTGGGAATTCCCATAAGGTCACAACCAGCACTATTCGCCAAAATGCATTTGGTCCTTTCACGGGCACTTTTGCCATAGAGAAGAGTCTGTCTGGCCGATTCACCGCCGTTGAAGAGCCATTTCACCTACCCTCAATTCTGCTGTCATACTCTCCATGTTTGCATGTTATCCCTTTGTCATTTAATGATTATAGTGACTGTGACAGCTGTTGTTATCTGTCAAACGGTAACCATTACACATGGCTATCCTATGCACTCCATAGTAATTACATCAACTAGAAGCTCGGCCGCCCGAAGGTCAGAGCCTGGCATGCTCGGAAATGATGTAAATAGGGAATGAATGCCCCACCTTTAATGCAAACACTAACCCTAACCCCAATGCCCTTGTCATTATCCACAATGAAAACCTTTACAACCTTTGGAGAAGGCTGTGTAGAGCTAGCCTGGTTCCAGCCCATAGACCCGCCCACTCTCAGAGTGGACTGCTTCTCTGGTCTGGAATTGTGTTCATAATAAGTGATTTCTGGAGCCGAAATGACGGCTCCTCCAATTAGTGCAGGGGGTGGGGGTGGGGTTAACAAATAACCGATCCGTGCCGTCAAAGTCCCTCCCCTCCAGAAATCGCTCAAACAGGGCACAATGTCAGACTCAAGCTTCAGCTGAGTCTGAAATCAGGCTAGTGTAGAGTTGGCCATGAGCGCACACAGGTTGAGGCAAGTAGATGCCAACTCGTTCATTCTCTTGGCCCTGACCCTTATTGATGGTAACAGAGAAAGCTAAACGGATAGGGAACTGTTGTCTAATGAAGGTGTGTTCTTGGTAGGAAGATTGTTTCACTCCTCTTTGTGCCTACTACAATCTCACACTCAATGACTTCATCATTTGCATTACCACCTTTCTGGTGCCATTCTTGAGAGTGCGGCCAGGACCTGCTTGCAGGTTTCTAAGCAGCATGAGGTCGTCCAGGTCCAAATATGGGGCTTGTGAGGTCAAACTTAATGAGATGTGTCGGTTATCTCCATATATGGATTTCAACATTCAATACGTAACCATGGTAACCTGTCAACTGCCCCACCCTTTAATGCAAACCCCATTATACCTGTTGTCATAGGATCAGTTTGACCATCTGTTTGCCTGTGTCCATTTATGTCCATATATGGAGATATCTGTATCTGTCTGCGTCCATGTTATGCCCTATGGAGATCTCTGCAGACACAGTGCTGGTTCCGGAAAACACTGATGTCAGACATTAGCTCCGCATATGGAGATTCCGAACCTTTCGCGCCAGTTCCGTAAAACCGCATATCGGGTCGGGTCGAGGCCAGGCACTACACTCCCTGCTGCGGGGGGAACGCGCGTGCCGAAGTCTGTGTAATGCAAACCCCATTATACCTGTTGTCATAGGACCAGTTTTGACCATCTGTTTGCTTGTGTCCATTTATGCCCATATATGGAGATCTCTGCAGACACAGTGCCGGTTACGGAAATCCCTGATGTCAGTAGATAGATAGATAGATAGATAGATAGATAGATAGATAGATACCTTTATTATCCCAAGGGGGAAATTCAGTTATCCAGTTGTAGCATAGCAGTATACAGTATTTACAAAGTTACCGAGAAGTAAGAAAAAAGATAGATAAGAGTAAAAGAAAAAAAAGAGCAGTACAGTACCAATAAAGAGAAGGTGCATCAATAGAGGGGGCGAATAATATATAAGTATATACATAAAGTGACTTACAAAAAGAGACCGTAACAGTCAATGCTAGTTAGTGCAACAAGTATCTCACTGACATTGTTAAACAAAGCAGAATACTCAGAAACTACCAACACAACCTAATAGTGCAAAGTAAAAAATCAGTGCGAAAAAACTAACAAAAAAAGCAGCTCAGAGAAGAAGAAAAACTAGGGAGCGTGTCACCGCAAGACGCACATGAGCACTCTCCCTGGAAGGTCCTTAGGGGTCAAAGTCAATACAGCAATAGTTCCGTCAGTCTAGGTTAGGAAGGAAGTCCTTTTCACTCATCCGTTACGTGTCTCGTTGTACAGCTTAACACCTTCTAAGCCTGGCCGTACTCCCTCGGACTTCCTACTGGGTCCCATCAGCCACGCCGTCTATTCCCGGACTTTTGATATAAATTATAATAAAAAAAAAAAAAACATCGGAAATTCTTCTCTGTGTCTTTTTGGAGCGATCTGAAAGGGTTAATATGCTCTGACAGTCATTTTCTGGTGCTGGGTGTGATACTCCTAATATCCAGCAGGCCACGCCGTTGACTCACATTCTGGATGGATGGCTGGCCAGGAGGAGCCTCATCCTCTCCCCAGTGTTGAAACTCAGCAAGAAGCTCAAACAAGATGGCTGGTCTTTGTCTCTGTTCATGGATCGCGGTTTCAATCACGTTCGGGCGCCGCTTCTCTATCGCTCCTTTCCCTGCTTCGCCGCACGTAAACGAATGGAATTGATCTCCCCTCCGCCTCGCCAAAGTAAGATCGCCGACCTCTGCAGGATGAATATGTACGCTGTGTCGAGCACTCCAGTACGTGTTGTTATCATGTGGGCTTTGTTTTTTTAAAACATGTTTGTAAATAAATGGCTTATTTCTTCGGCGCTACCTCTGTTCAGAGGGTTCTGCCGCGGCTTGCAACGTGTTAAGGGCGGCCGGTACAAAAGATTTTCCTAGTCTCTCACATCTCCGTCCTGGGTAGGTAAAGCGGTCGTTTCCTCTCTTACTCCAGTAACTGGTGATCTCCAGATGGAGGGGGTGAGAGGAGTTCTCCAAAATGGAATCTAGCTTCCTCGCTGTACGCACTCTGGTTACTTCCTCCACCCCCTGCAGAGAGGACCCAACAACAGAGCCTGCTTTCCTCACCAGTCTGTTCAGGTTAAACGTGTCACCTGCTCTGTTGTTGCCTCCCCAGCATGTTATACCAAAAAAGAGGACACTTGCCATGACAGACTGGAAAAACATCTGTAACATCCTCTTGCACACACCAAACGATCTCAGTCTTCTCAGGAGGAACAGCCTGCTTTTTCCCTTGCTGTGAATCGCCTGCGCATTGTCCGACCAGTCCAGTGAACTATTCAGGTGTACTCAGAGGAATTTGTAGTTATCCACAAGCTCAACCACCTCTCCGTTAATGGTGCTTGGCACCGGGGGGACTCTCTTGGAATTACGGAAGTCCACCACCATCTCCTTGGTCTTGCTAGCGTTGAGCTTGAGATGGTTAGCCTCGCTCCACTGCAAAAAGTCCCTCACCACACCATCGTGCTCAGCCGTGTTGTCACCCGAGATCTTGCTGACCACCACGGTATCATCTGAGAACTTCTGCAGATGACAGGTCTTGGAATTGAAGCGGAAGTCCGATGTATAGAGAGTGAACAGGAAGGGTGAGAGCACAGTTCCTTGAGGGGCCCCCGTGTTGCTCACCAGCACTTCAGACCGACAGTTCTGCAATCTCACAAACTGTGGTCTTTCTGAAAGGTAGTCTGTGATCCATGCCACAAAGCCCTTGTCCACCCCCATCAGCGTAAGCTTCTCCGCAAGCAGAGCCGGTTGGATAGTGTTGAAAGCACTGGAGAAGTCAAAAAACATAATTCTGACTGTGCTGCCCCGATCTTCCAGGTGGGTGAAAGCCTTATGGAGCATGTAGGTGATGGCGTTATCAACCCCAATATCAGCCTGGTAGGCAAACTGAAGGGGGTCCAGGTGATCATTGACCGCCGGTCTCAGTAGGTTCAGAACCAGCCGTTCAAAGACCTTCATGACATGTCAGCTCTGCATAAGGAGAATCCGAACCGTTCGCGCCGGGTTCCGGAAAATCGCGTATCAGGTCGAGTCGAGGTTGGGCACTACACCGCATCTGTTGCGGCGGGGAAATGTGCGTGCCAAATTTGAAGCTGGTGGGACGAACGGTTCCCGAGATACGTGGATTACATACATACATAGATACAGACATTACATACACACTTAGAGAGATTTTTTGTTGACTCATGTAGCGTACGTGATGTCAGAGCCTTTTATGAAGTGATGTCACAATGAGTCAGCGCTTGCTCCGGAACAGCCCGATGTCAGACATGATCATCTCTGCATATGGAGATTCCGAACCTTTCGCGTTGGTTCCGGAAAAACGCATATCGGGTCGGGTCTAGGCCTAGCTAAGAACGTAGGCAAAGGTCTGAGCTATCTTTGTGCGAAGTTTGGAGTCTTTAGAACCAACCATGTGCTGTCAGGGCTCTTTCGTGCGATTGGCCCAATTCAGCCTCGGCTTCAATTAGTAGTCAGGATACAGATTAGAGCTATTGGAATCAGGTGCGTCCAAATATAATAATTAATTAATTGATACGCGCACTGCGCAAATAGGTCATGTCCCGATGCTATACATCATAGCATTTGATTTGGAAGACTATCATACTGCTGCTATGCTTTATGGTGAAAAAAGGTTTGTAAAATATATAGGTTATGCAAAATGATATGCACATGGACATGGCAAATGACAAAGGGCTAACATGCAAACATGGACAAACTGACAGCAGAATTGAGGGTAGGTGAAATGGCTCTTCAACGGCGGTGAATAGGCCAGACAGGTACCAATGTTTCCTTTTGAGATTGGCACATTTCACCCAGGTTTTTTCATCTCACTCATGTCACTTTGTCTGCTGACCTCACTCAGCAACGAAATAAACTGAAAATAAACAGAAATAAAAATAAAACAATTCACAGGAGGCAAGCAGTGATCACCCCATGATGTGCATTGCAATGTAGTTTCAAATGCACTACATTGCAGGCACTTTTTGAGAATGAAAAAAATAAGAAGAGTGTGTGTGTAGCGAATATATTTTCTGCGAATCTGCGCCTGACACCACCCATACAATAGAATCCCTTTTATGCCATCAATATAAAGCCCATATATGGGAATGCCCATAGATGGACATATTGTGTCAGTTTACCCAGTCCAACTTAAACAACCAACCGCAACTCGAATCACACTTGCACATGAATTCCGTCCTGTGTGACCTTGAGGTCGCTTTTCGCCCTTAGGTGTCTTACTGGTTTATTTATAGTTTGCTAAAAGCTACAATCATTAAACATAGTTCATTATGCATTTATTAGCGGTCAACCATTCTGGTCTAAAGTGGGAACAATGTTGTATTAAAGAGGCGGAGCCATTGTTTTGTACTTTTTCTGGTTTTCATGTGTCTAGGAGGTTGACAGTACTTCATTAGACCCCCTGGTGTGGGGTAACATGTCATTAGGTCGAACACCCTTTGGATCGACCACCAAACTCTAACCCAAACCCTAATCCTAACCTCAGTAAAACTATGCCAACTCTAACCCTAACCCTAAACCTAACCTCAGTAACCGGGACGCGGGTGATTATCTAACCTGGTGATTATCTAACCTGCCGACGCTCGCAGGTGATTATCTAACCTGCCGAAGTTGTTCGACCCAACGGGAGTTCGACCTGGTGTGGTTCTTATGAGCACTTATGTATTCCCTTTGTATTTGACGTTTCTTCCGGGAGGCTGACACCTTGTGGGTCAAAAGTGCCGATCTATAATCAGTGCCGAGCTGATTATAGATTATAGATTTTCTGACTGTTAATAATGTTTTTTATCTAATGGAAACACTAGTTAAAAAATCCTTTGTCATGCACTTATTACAAGTTAACTATACCTTATTACATCAACCTGGTCTAAAGTGTGAAAACACATTGTATGGGTTTTTGGGGATTTTTATCTTTTCACTAAGTCTCTCTGTTAAACTATATTTTTCAGATTTGCCTGCCAAACTGAATGCCAAAGACAATGTTATTATTAATTTTTAAATAGTTTTGATAGTGTAATTTACTTTTATCTAAAGCTTACCCTCTCAAACAAAACTGCATGAATATTCTATCTATGAAGTATGACTGATCTAATACCAATGCTGTGTTGATTTCAGCCCAGCTTGCTCAGCTGTCCACAGGGCTGAATGAAAGTGACCACCAGATTGAAGAACTGAGGACACTGCTTGCAGGTATTAAACCGTTACATGTTGCTGTTGTCCTCAGATACACAAAGAACTACAATCTGATACTATAGTCATCTGTGTTATTTTATGATCAGTGTCAATATACTTAAAAAAGTATAATGATGAGAATAACTCAAAATAAATGAATTCCACGTTTTAATCCCTATTGGAACAGTCTAATGGAGGCATGAAGGAGTTACCTATCTAATCCAAAACAAAACAACAACAGTCCTTTGAGGAGCACAACAGTAACTCCTCCTACCTTTTCCTTTTTAAAACCGTGTCAGTCCACCTGAACTATCTAAACAATATCAACCTCATAACAACATCCCAAACACCTCCGCAGAGATGGGCAGTATTTGAAATACATGTATTTGAAATACGTATTTGAAATACTTTTTTGTATTTTGTAATTTGTATTTGGCTGGGACGGAAAAAATTGGATGTAATTTGTATCAAAATACTTTCAGGTCTAGTATTTTCTGTATTTGAAATACAAAATACTTTTTATGTAATGTTATTCTCCAATGGACACATTTTAAACATTCACAAAGGTTTAAACTGTAGGGGGAAAGATACATTTTCTTTCAATCTAATTTGCTGGTGGTTTGTGTGTGTGTGATACAGCCATAGCACTTGACTTTGGTTTGCTTCAAATGTATCGTGCATTATGATTACAATTTCGAATTACTTGTGCGCAAGTACTGCGTTCATCTGTGTATGTATGTAGGTTGGTAGGTAGGTAGCTGTGTGTGTTTAAGCATGTAGCACAATAAGGGACCAGCATTTCTGGCAATGTCATCATTAACAGCCAATGAGGGACCAGCATTCCTGGTGATGTCAGTGGTGATATCACTGGCATTGCCAGTGGTGAGCGCACCTCATGGCGCGCTCTGCTGGCGTACAAGCAGGCCATACATGGCCTACTTGTGCACAAGGAGCAAGTTGGCACCTCAACAGAGTGCAGTTTTAGTTATTATAAGGCTGGCAGAGCAGGTTTTGCACTCTATGAAGTACTGGCGCAGAGGCAACTGTGCATTCAGTCTCATGCCATAGTTCCTTTAGAAGATAACGGTAAAGTGGGTTCCAGACGATACGCGGTCACCGCCTCCTAATAATTCATTTTAAATGAGAGGCGGGCGGCTATTTCTGCCGCGCAGCGAAGTTTTGAGGCGGCGAGGCGAGCGGGCGCAGTCCCGTGAAAATCCCCGCGAGCGTGCTCGTTTGTGCATGCGTTCATGGGCAGTGAGAGATGGATTGTGTTCATCTTTGGGAAATACCTTGTGGCGTTTACTCACTGAGCGAGTGTGTTTGTGTCTCACAACGGTGCGGTAACCCAAGCGGCAGCCATAGCGTTGACCGCTTATCGTGTGGAAGGCACTTCTGGCCTGAGCTCTCACACACTGGCACACAGTGGTAAACATTTAGGCTGCCTGCTCAAGACAAACTTCATAGTATGGTCAATTTAAGTACCTTCCACACGATACGCGGTCACCGCTATGGCTGCTGATTGGGTCAGCGGTTACCGCACGCGGTATTTCACAAAGATGAACACAATCCATCTCTCACCGCCCACATATGCGTGCACAAACGAGCACACTCGCGGGGAATTCACGGGACCGCGCCCGCTCGCCTCGCCAGTTAATTTAATACTTGGCAGTCAATCTATAAAAGTACTAATTGCATCAATTTTTATAAAAAGTATTTATGTATTTTCAAAATACAAAATACGTATTTGAATCTTAAATACATTTCTCTGGCCTGTATTTATATTTTGTATTTTGATACATTTTTTGACCCAGTATTTGTATTTTGTATCAAAATACTTTTCAATGTATTTTCGCCCATCTCTGCACCTCCGTCCAATGAAAACCACCACATACCAGGGAAAGTGAATAAACAGACACATCCGTTCCAGACATTACAATATCTACAGTGACGTGGGGGATATCTCACTAATGTAGAATAAACTAAGCCAGGATTTAAGACCAATCCAGACTTGACAAACGCCTCCTCCGTAAAGCCTGGTTTATTCTGTTCCACTAACACCAAGCCAGGCTGAGAAGGAGACTTTGTCAAACCAGTATTATAAAGGCAGGCTGAATTCATGTTTTCCTTGAAAAGACCATGCAGTCGAGCGTTGATTCCTAGATCGTGACCAATCACGGCACCAAAGACCAGAGCAGCATTCTTCCACCTAACCCTAACTTCAGTAAAAAAAAAATCCAAATTTTTTTTTTGATTTGATTTGAGTTTATTAATTCATGCTTGCAGTGGAGCCAGGGCCCCACTGAAAAACGGCAGAACTTTACAAAATACAACAATAAAAATATGTAATAAGCAAGCAATTCATGAAGTTTAAAAATATTCCATGGCAGCAGAAGTAAGACACATGTATCAGTTCATGGTGACCATATTGTGTTTCTATAAAGTGTCATTATACAGCCTAACTGCGGCGTACAGGGTAGAGTAATCTCTAATCTAGGTTTCGTGAAACGGGCCCCTGCTTTCAGAATGAAGGCTTGTGGGGCGTTGCTGGTTTTACTGTTGTGTCTGAGGTGGAGGTCAGGTAGAGAGCAGATTGGTTCTACTGTTGTGTCTGAGGTGGAGGTCAGGTAGAGAGCAGATTGGTTCTACTGTTGTGTCTGAGGTGGAGGTCAGGTAGAGAGCAGATTGGTTCTACTGTTGTGTCTGAGGTGGAGGTCAGGTAGAGAGCAGATTGGTTTTACTGTTGTGTCTGAGGTGGAGGTCAGGTAGAGAGCAGATTGGTTCTACTGTTGTGTCTGAGGTGGAGGTCAGGTAGAGAGCAGATTGGTTCTACTGTTGTGTCTGAGGTGGAGGTCAGGTAGAGAGCAGATTGGTTCTACTGTTGTGTCTGAGGTGGAGGTCAGGTAGAGAGCAGATTGGTTCTACTGTTGTGTCTGAGGTGGAGGTCAGGTAGAGAGCAGATTGGTTTTACTGTTGTGTCTGAGGTGGAGGTCAGGTAGAGAGCAGATTGGTTTTCCTGTTGTGTCTGAGGTGGAGGTCAGGTAGAGAGCAGATTGGTTCTACTGTTGTGTCTGAGGTGGAGGTCAGGTAGAGAGCAGATTGGTTCTACTGTTGTGTCTGAGGTGGAGGTCAGGTAGAGAGCAGATTGGTTCTACTGTTGTGTCTGAGGTGGAGGTCAGGTAGAGAGCAGATTGGTTCTACTGTTGTGTCTGAGGTGGAGGTCAGGTAGAGAGCAGATTGGTTCTACTGTTGTGTCTGAGGTGGAGGTCAGGTAGAGAGCAGATTGGTTCTACTGTTGTGTCTGAGGTGGAGGTCAGGTAGAGAGCAGATTGGTTCTACTGTTGTGTCTGAGGTGGAGGTCAGGTAGAGAGCAGATTGGTTCTACTGTTGTGTCTGAGGTGGAGGTCAGGTAGAGAGCAGATTGGTTTTACTGTTGTGTCTGAGGTGGAGGTCAGGTAGAGAGCAGATTGGTTCTACTGTTGTGTCTGAGGTGGAGGTCAGGTAGAGAGCAGATTGGTTTTACTGTTGTGTCTGAGGTGGAGGTCAGGTAGAGAGCAGATTGGTTCTACTGTTGTGTCTGAGGTGGAGGTCAGGTAGAGAGCAGATTGGTTTTACTGTTGTGTCTGAGGTGGAGGTCAGGTAGAGAGCAGATTGGTTCTACTGTTGTGTCTGAGGTGGAGGTCAGGTAGAGAGCAGATTGGTTCTACTGTTGTGTCTGAGGTGGAGGTCAGGTAGAGAGCAGATTGGTTTTACTGTTGTGTCTGAGGTGGAGGTCAGGTAGAGAGCAGATTGGTTCTACTGTTGTGTCTGAGGTGGAGGTCAGGTAGAGAGCAGATTGGTTCTACTGTTGTGTCTGAGGTGGAGGTCAGGTAGAGAGCAGATTGGTTCTACTGTTGTGTCTGAGGTGGAGGTCAGGTAGAGAGCAGCTTGGTTCTACTGTTGTGTCTGAGGTGGAGGTCAGGTAGAGAGCAGATTGGTTCTACTGTTGTGTCTGAGGTGGAGGTCAGGTAGAGAGCAGATTGGTTCTACTGTTGTGTCTGAGGTGGAGGTCAGGTAGAGAGCAGATTGGTTCTACTGTTGTGTCTGAGGTGGAGGTCAGGTAGAGAGCAGATTGGTTCTACTGTTGTGTCTGAGGTGGAGGTCAGGTAGAGAGCAGATTGGTTCTACTGTTGTGTCTGAGGTGGAGGTCAGGTAGAGAGCAGATTGGTTCTACTGTTGTGTCTGAGGTGGAGGTCAGGTAGAGAGCAGATTGGTTCTACTGTTGTGTCTGAGGTGGAGGTCAGGTAGAGAGCAGATTGGTTCTACTGTTGTGTCTGAGGTGGAGGTCAGGTAGAGAGCAGATTGGTTCTACTGTTGTGTCTGAGGTGGAGGTCAGGTAGAGAGCAGATTGGTTCTACTGTTGTGTCTGAGGTGGAGGTCAGGTAGAGAGCAGATTGGTTCTACTGTTGTGTCTGAGGTGGAGGTCAGGTAGAGAGCAGATTGGTTCTACTGTTGTGTCTGAGGTGGAGGTCAGGTAGAGAGCAGATTGGTTTTACTGTTGTGTCTGAGGTGGAGGTCAGGTAGAGAGCAGATTGGTTCTACTGTTGTGTCTGAGGTGGAGGTCAGGTAGAGAGCAGATTGGTTCTACTGTTGTGTCTGAGGTGGAGGTCAGGTAGAGAGCAGATTGGTTCTACTGTTGTGTCTGAGGTGGAGGTCAGGTAGAGAGCAGATTGGTTCTACTGTTGTGTCTGAGGTGGAGGTCAGGTAGAGAGCAGATTGGTTCTACTGTTGTGTCTGAGGTGGAGGTCAGGTAGAGAGCAGATTGGTTCTACTGTTGTGTCTGAGGTGGAGGTCAGGTAGAGAGCAGATTGGTTCTACTGTTGTGTCTGAGGTGGAGGTCAGGTAGAGAGCAGATTGGTTCTACTGTTGTGTCTGAGGTGGAGGTCAGGTAGAGAGCAGATTGGTTTTACTGTTGTGTCTGAGGTGGAGGTCAGGTAGAGAGCAGATTGGTTCTACTGTTGTGTCTGAGGTGGAGGTCAGGTAGAGAGCAGATTGGTTCTACTGTTGTGTCTGAGGTGGAGGTCAGGTAGAGAGCAGATTGGTTTTACTGTTGTGTCTGAGGTGGAGGTCAGGTAGAGAGCAGATTGGTTCTACTGTTGTGTCTGAGGTGGAGGTCAGGTAGAGAGCAGATTGGTTCTACTGTTGTGTCTGAGGTGGAGGTCAGGTAGAGAGCAGATTGGTTCTACTGTTGTGTCTGAGGTGGAGGTCAGGTAGAGAGCAGATTGGTTCTACTGTTGTGTCTGAGGTGGAGGTCAGGTAGAGAGCAGATTGGTTCTACTGTTGTGTCTGAGGTGGAGGTCAGGTAGAGAGCAGATTGGTTCTACTGTTGTGTCTGAGGTGGAGGTCAGGTAGAGAGCAGATTGGTTCTACTGTTGTGTCTGAGGTGGAGGTCAGGTAGAGAGCAGATTGGTTCTACTGTTGTGTCTGAGGTGGAGGTCAGGTAGAGAGCAGATTGGTTCTACTGTTGTGTCTGAGGTGGAGGTCAGGTAGAGAGCAGATTGGTTTTACTGTTGTGTCTGAGGTGGAGGTCAGGTAGAGAGCAGATTGGTTCTACTGTTGTGTCTGAGGTGGAGGTCAGGTAGAGAGCAGATTGGTTCTACTGTTGTGTCTGAGGTGGAGGTCAGGTAGAGAGCAGATTGGTTCTACTGTTGTGTCTGAGGTGGAGGTCAGGTAGAGAGCAGATTGGTTCTACTGTTGTGTCTGAGGTGGAGGTCAGGTAGAGAGCAGATTGGTTCTACTGTTGTGTCTGAGGTGGAGGTCAGGTAGAGAGCAGATTGGTTCTACTGTTGTGTCTGAGGTGGAGGTCAGGTAGAGAGCAGATTGGTTCTACTGTTGTGTCTGAGGTGGAGGTCAGGTAGAGAGCAGATTGGTTCTACTGTTGTGTCTGAGGTGGAGGTCAGGTAGAGAGCAGATTGGTTCTACTGTTGTGTCTGAGGTGGAGGTCAGGTAGAGAGCAGATTGGTTCTACTGTTGTGTCTGAGGTGGAGGTCAGGTAGAGAGCAGATTGGTTCTACTGTTGTGTCTGAGGTGGAGGTCAGGTAGAGAGCAGATTGGTTCTACTGTTGTGTCTGAGGTGGAGGTCAGGTAGAGAGCAGATTGGTTCTACTGTTGTGTCTGAGGTGGAGGTCAGGTAGAGAGCAGATTGGTTCTACTGTTGTGTCTGAGGTGGAGGTCAGGTAGAGAGCAGATTGGTTCTACTGTTGTGTCTGAGGTGGAGGTCAGGTAGAGAGCAGATTGGTTCACACTGTGATCACGGTAGTTTCTCTACCTGCTGCACAAACAGCCTATGAAGCTGAATTTAGGACTTTTACAACAAAGTAAGTCATGTACATCTTTGTCCAGAGGGGTACAGATGGACATCTAGAAATAACTAAGAGTCATCTTATTTCACAGCATAGTCATTACACTACGTTAGAGGGGTACAGATGGACATCTAGAAATAACTAAGATCCATCTTATTTCACAGCATAGTCAGTACACTACGTTAGAGGGGTACAGATGGACATCTAGAAATAACTAAGATCCATCTTATTTCACAGCATAGTCATTACACTACGTTAGAGGGGTACAGATGGACGTCTAGAAATAACTAAGAGCCACCTTATTTCACAGCATAGTCATTACACTACGTTAGAGGGGTACAGATGGACGTCTAGAAATAACTAAGAGCCACCTTATTTCACAGCATAGTCATTACACTACGTTAGAGGGGTACAGATGGACATCTAGAAATAACTAAGAGTCATCTTATTTCACAGCATAGTCATTACACTACGTTAGAGGGGTACAGATGGACATCTAGAAATAACTAAGATCCATCTTATTTCACAGCATAGTCAGTACACTACGTTAGAGGGGTACAGATGGACATCTAGAAATAACTAAGATCCATCTTATTTCACAGCATAGTCATTACACTACGTTAGAGGGGTACAGATGGACGTCTAGAAATAACTAAGAGCCACCTTATTTCACAGCATAGTCATTACACTACGTTAGAGGGGTACAGATGGACGTCTAGAAATAACTAAGAGCCACCTTATTTCACAGCATAGTCATTACACTACGTTAGAGGGGTACAGATGGACGTCTAGAAATAACTAAGAGCCATCTTATTTCACAGCATAGTCATTACACTACGTTAGAGGGGTACAGATGGACGTCTAGAAATAACTAAGAGCCATCTTATTTCACAGCATAGTCATTACACTACGTTAGAGGGGTACAGATGGACGTCTAGAAATAACTAAGATCCATCTTATTTCACAGCATAGTCATTACACTATGTTAGTGACTTTACATACGTTCAGGTGCTGAAGGACTTGATGTTCTCTTAAAAATAGTGGTGGCGATAAAAAAGTGGAAGAGCCCGTGCTCCCATTCCTTTTTTATTATATATTTTAAATAGTGAAAATAGACAATCTAAAAGATCTTGTAGATCTTCTATAGACCTTATTCACACCGTGGCCATGTTGGATCACATGACCACATGGGGTGGCAGCCTGCATTTGAAGGAGAGGAATGTCCGCACACTGGATAGAAGCTCCCAGGAGTAGTGTATTAATAAAAAATCAGCGTGACAACGTTTCGACCCCTCATAACTGGAAAGAGGACACATTAATTTAACTGGCTAGCCTACTCTGTGCTTCACTTAGACCTGATGAAGACCCTGTGAGGGGTCCAAACGTTGTCACGCTGATTTTTTATTAATAAACTACTCCTGGGAGCTTCTATCCAGTGTGCGGACATTCCTCTCCTTCAATTGTACGTATTTTTGCCCAGCACCTGGTACTACTATGTTTTGGATGTGCGTGCTCCCCTTTTGAACTCGTGGCAGCCTGCATTACCATGGATATAATCAATCCAGTTATCTCTTCTACTTAATCCTTTGGGGATGTTGATGTTATCATCTGCCCATTTGTCAATTTGGTCAAAAGAAATGTGTGGAACAGAAGTCATATGTTGGGACCATCGCTCCATTGTTTACAATGGTTTGTAATGCAGGCTGCCACCCCATGTGGTCATGTGATCCAAGATGGCCGCGGTGTGAATAAGGTCTATTTTCACAATGTTTGTGCAACACTCTTGTATGATGAAGTAAGATATTAATTAACAAAATCATAAAAAGTCTAAATATGGAGATGTGATGTTTCTGCCCGACAACAATGATATGCTGTTATAATGATATAAATAATGTGATAATTAATAGTTTAATAAATGTTTTATAACTAGAAAAGAAATGTTCTAAGAAACTTTAAGTGTGCCTGCAGCTCGCTAAGTGTGTGCAACCTTGTATAGCAGTTGTTGTTAGCATTAGCATTTTTAGCATTAGCATTTGTTAGCAATATCATTTGTTAGCATTAGCATGTGTTAGCATTTGTTAACATTAGTATTTTTAGCTTAGCATTAGCGAAAGTAGCAGTTAGCATTAGCAGTTAGCCGTTGGGACTGTGGGACCCACCAAGTTTGAGACCAGTAACATGTTGGGAAGTGGAGTTATGGCCGTTTAAAGCCCAGCCAATAGGAAGGCAGGGGGCAGGGCTTAAACAATTACAGATCATTCCTATTGGCCATCTTAATACTCACGCCAAGTTTCAAGACCCTACCATGCTGCAAACTGGAGTTATACCTGTTTAAGCTCAGCCAATAGGAAGATAGGGGTGGGGGCTTAAAGGGGGTGGGGCTTAAGTAATAAGTCCCCATTGGCTGTTTAAGTCCAGACGCCAACTTTCAAGACGGTACCATGCTGTGAATTGGAGTTATGGCTGTTTAAAGCCCAGCCAATAGGAATACAGAGGGGGTGGGGCTTAATCAATTACAGCTCGTCTCTATTGGCCGGAAAAAAGTCCAAAGTCGTGTGAGCGTTTTAAAGTTTAAATCACGTTGCTAGGCAAAAGTATGCCAGAGTAATGTGGCGCCAAAGTTTGTTTGTTTTTTTCAGTGTCCCCCATTCAAAGTCAATGGCATTTTTGGGCGTAGTTTTTTGCGAATTACGTCGCTATGGTAACGCGGATCGGAAAGAAAATTAATAGCACACCATTCCCGGCCGAGCCGCACGTTTTGATGTATATATTGCGGGGGTGGCAAATTGTGCGGCAGTTATATCGTGCCGAAGTTTGCGGGAAGATTATGAACTAAGTATGGCGGATTACAATAAGTGTTTTGCCATTGCATGGCAGGCACACTTAATGATATAAATAATGTGTTAACAAATACTTAAATATGAGCTTTTATCGTTCCTGTTAAACATTGGATGTCAATTCATTTACATAAAAATTACAATGTTTCTACCCGACAAAACAAACAAACACAAAAAAAGTCACATACATCACATAAATACTGTATTATCAATAATAAGATATATGTGACCAGTGCTGTTGAAAACGTCCAAATGTTCAAACAGTGGAAAAGTGAGAAAATGAAGTCGATTTTGTTTTTGTGTGTTTTTCTTTAATTTGTTTTTATTTATTTTTTTCATATCAACACAGTTCGAATCTTGAACAAGGGTTTCATGTCAAAAGATAGTTGTTTTAAGGTAATGAAATGGCAAATTTTATATGTTAAACTAGGCTGCTTTTGGAAGGAATTATTTGTGTTTTTTTGGAGGAGGAGAGATTGCGCTCCGAGAATGCAGTCTTGAATTACACGCTTTGAGCACCGCCCCATACAGCGTGGTGCATCTGATTGTAGTGTGTAAACACTCTCAGTGACTGACTTCATCTCGCTAATGTTATCGTTTAGCAGAAGACAGTATTCTGGAAGGATTTATTTTTTGATGTATAGCCTACATCGTGATCTGAGTCGCTTGCCGGGCGCACTCTGTCGTCGCTTGTGCGAAGCTAACGCTGGTCTATAGCGTATCTCACAGCTCAGCCTCTCGTCTGTAGTAAAACATAAAGCCCCGCCGTTCACGAACGTTTCTTCCCATTAATGTTTCTTAACATTCTGTCCAAAAAGTAAATCTGTTTAATTCTCAAGCGTGGAAGAAAATCAAAGCAGCGTGTTGAAATAAAGAGTTTATATCGCTGATTTTGTCAGCTGGTGCATTATTTTCCCCACTATTAATTAGTCGTGTCTATACCACGTGACCAGTCCGGAATGTTTAAAAAAACATGGGACCGGCTGACAAAATGAGCGATATAAACACTTTATTTCAACACGCTTCTTCGATATTCTTCCACGCTTGAGAAATAAACAGATGAGAGACCGGCATAGGACCTTTACTTTTTTGATAGAATGTTCACAAAAGGTAAGAGGTGTTCGGAGCCCCGCAACCGAACGATTGTGGATGACAAAAGTGAGGAACCTCACTAGCTAGCTAGCGTGTCTCGAAGCTGTTGTCTTGCTGTTAACACAGCGAGCGTTACATTTGCCATTTCCTGGGATCGCTGCAAGGAAATGGTGCTTATATTCCATGACTATAATGTTAGCCAGCCTGAAACCAGTGTTTGTGGTTTTATTTAGACATTGTGTGTAAAGGTTAGTGTCACAGAACTAAAACGTGGCGCGTGTGGACATCAACATCCGGAGGAGAAAGGATACGGAAACATTTCACGTGCGTGTATGTACAGTATGTGTATGTGAAAAGTAGCAGATACAGTGGGGGGCTTTAGACCGGATATAAGCCTTGCATAGTAAATAGAAACCAAAACAGGCTTGTGTTTTTCAAATGTAATTGATGTACTTTATAATCGTTTAATGTTAATCAAAAGAACACGTTTTCTACATTATCTAATTGTGTTGACTTCTTGCAAATTAAGTAATGCAGATGATAAACAATAATTTAACTCTTGAGAGCATAAAATGAAAACAATTCGGCCATTTGAAAATAGCAGATCTATAAGCTTCACAATGTGATGCATTGTGAGCTTGTAGATCTGCTAATTTGAAGTGGGTATAATGTAGGCTATGTTTTGCAATAATAAAAATGGAAATCTACTAACTAAAGTTTTAAAATAATTGTAGTGGAGTAAAAGTACAATATTTGTCTCTGACATGTAGTGGTCAGTGGAGTAGGAGTAAAAGTACTGACATTTTAGTAGTACACATTTTAAAGTACAAATACCTAAAAATGTTACTTAAATACAGTACTTAAATGTCCTTAGTTTATTTAGTTTATCTAATTTAGGTCGTTGACAGCTAACTTGTGGGGGTGGTTTAGCGTTGGGGGAGTGTTTAGGGGTGTAGTTAAAGTTATACCATGTAACATTTTTTATAAAACAAATCTTAAAATTGTCCTAACTGTTAAATCGCTAAAGTTTTAGAACACCCACTCCGTTATTTTCAGCTTCTGAAGCCTTCTCTTTATATGTTTTCTTCTTAGCAGTGACAGGGGCGGGATTTCCCGGCAAAATGACGTAATCTGCATCATCTGTATACGTTGTGTATACGTTGGCCAATCACATCGCAGATCATACACACATGATACACTACCGGCCAATAACCGACTCTTCAGGAAGTAGCTTCCCTCAGCAACCAGTGTTTACGATGGTGAAGGATTCTTAACCTCTTATTCCCCAAATCCTGGTCAGAAAATTACGTTCTACCACTCCATGGATTCGTATCGGTTGCAGTGGTTTGCGGCGCCGCGCCGGTGGTCCGCGGCGGTGGTCCGCGGTGACTCCGGGCGAAAAACGGACGAAAAAAGCAATACCGCGACTGACCACTAGTTTAGCAACTTACACAGTATAGCTTTAAGTACCTATTGACCCTCCCATTGTCACACCCACTTCTGACTGGCCGGAGGTGTCAAAATGTTTCTAGTTTTCTGATGGCTTTTTAACCGCTTTGGTTTTTATGGTGCAACAAGTTTAAAATGTCCATAACTTCTTCAAATATGTTCCAATTTCAACAAATGATACATCATACGAAAGCTTAGATAAAATGAAAATGACACAAGGCACAAAGTACCAGACCTACTCACAATTATAAATAATGTGATAATGCTTTTATAATCATATAAATAATGTGATAATAGTTCTATAAATGCTTTTATAATCATATAAATAATGTGATAATAGTATTATAAATGCTTTTATAATCATATAAATAATGTGATAATGCTCTTGTGTTGACAGACCAACCAAAGGTGGCCTTCTATGCTGGGTTGAGTAATAATGGATATGTTGGACCATTTAGTTCTACAACCACTCTGGTTTATAAGAACGTTCACACTAACATCGGCAACGCCTACAATCCATCTACAGGTAGGTGGTGATTACGTTAATTATGTTAATGA
>NC_137820.1:3432560-3500060 GCF_963921795.1 Nannobrachium achirus | reverse complement strand
TGAATCCAAATTTGCTGTATATGAAGCTCAAAAATGTCCTTAAATGCCTCAAAATTGAGAAATCCAACATGGCCGCCAGGGCGCCAGGCTGAACTCAATTTATAAGTATAACTATGTGTAAACAACAGGTACAAACTGGGATCAAATGTGACTAGGTCTGGTACTTTGTTCCTTATGTCTGCATTGGTCATTTTTCTTTTTTGTATATATTATCCAAGTACAGAATCTAAGCTTTAATATGATGTATCATTTGTTGAAATTGGAGCATATTTGAAGAAGTTATGGACATTTTAAACTTGTTGCACCATAAAACCCAAAGGGCTTAAAAAGCCATTTGAATGCAAGAAACATTTTTACACCTCTAGGTAGCCAGACGTGGGTGTGACAATGGGAGGGACAATAGGTACTTGTCTACACCCCTAAATCACTCCCCCCAAGTCAAACCACCTCCACAGTTGTATAGCTGTCAACTTCAAATGTTGTACTTTTATTCCACTACAATTATTTAAAACTACTAGTTATTTAGTAGACTAGATTTAGATTATTATTGCAAAACATATACATTACCCACTTAGCAGATCTTGTACTTGTACTTTGCAAAGCTGCTATAACACATGCACCTACCCATAAGGGTCCATTTGGTTCCTATCATTTAGATGGCACACATCATGTGTTGGTCTACTTGTAATCTTAATGTCAAGGACCCCCAAATGGACAGATTAGCCCATGGACCCCCACTTGAAAAGATACGCCAGGGACCCCCATTTTAATGTCCAAGCCTCTATCATTGATTCTCAACCATTTACATTTCAAGGACCCCCAGTTTGTCATGCATCAGGCTCTGCAGTGTATACGGAACCAAATGGAGCCATTCCATGTGTACCCATACCCATAAGGGTCCATTTGGTTCCTATCATTTAGCTGGCGACCCCCTAAAACTCCCTCAAGCACTTAGAGAACCAGTGCTCTAAATGTGTAGTCCCAGTTTTGCAATAAAAAACGGGCGCCCCCGCGATTTATTACCTTTTAGTTCGGCACGTTCTGAACTTCTGAAGGTACAGGGAAAAGTGTTGTGTATATCCAATCCATTGGTGCATTCTTAATATAAAATCCACTGGAATTATATCCATCACGTTGATTTGTTTACAGTCGGTGGTCGCGGTTGTGAGCGTCATTGTCCACGCACCAGTGTGCTGCACCGTAAATAGCAGATCTTCAAGTTTACAACCGATCGAAATGCAACATGTTGTGGGCTTGTAGATCTGTGTTTTTCCCCGCAGGACAGAGAAGGCAGCTTTTTCTTTTAGTTTTTTTTTCTTCTTCTTTTGGTTGTAGACTACTGCGTTATTCAGAAGCCTACTCACTTTTGAACTAATGATTTGTAAACGCTGAGTAAGTGAGTTCAGAGTCTCTCAGCAGGTTATTTATTTAATGCTTAAAGCCAGTGAAACAATTAATAACTTTAGGACCGAAACATCGACCGATTCAAGCTGGAGCAGCGTTAGAATGAGCTGGAGGAGGAGGAGGAGAGCATGTAATAAACATAAAATACGGTTTGTTACTCAACAAAACAAAGACGGCGTAAGGGTGATGGAAGCCTACTTTACTTAGTGGGAACACTCAGAAACCCCACCTCACGTCTAAAATACACTTTAATACACTTTTTTACCAGAGAATAAACTTTTTCACCTGAGGTTTTAGTTACTCCACACCGCCCTCTACAGATCTTGTCAATAGAAATGTCCATTGACCAAATTTTGCCTTCCGGTGAAATATTCTGTTCTCTTGATAAAAAAGTGTATTTTAGACGCGATGTTGGGGACTCTGAGTGTTCCCACCAAGTAAAGTAGGCTTTCAACTCCCCAAATCCGTCTTTGTTTTGGTGAGTAGCGAAACTGTATCTTTTATTTTCACTACAGACGAGTGAGCGTGCCGCCTGTAATGCCAGCACAAGGACTCATGATGACATAACGTTTTCAACACGCTGCTTCGATTTTCCACGTTTTCTTTGTGCGTCCAAGAGCGACTGAGATCACGATGTATAAATAAAAAAAATACATCCTTCCAGAATACTGTCTTCAGCAAACCGTTAACATTAGCGAGATGAAGTTAGTTACTGCGTAGACTATTTACAACCAGATAGCACGCTGTATGGGCGTGCTGAAATACGAGACAATGCATTCCTTAGACCAATCGCGCTCCCGTGAAATCGCTATGCAAATCTAAAGAGCTCAATTCTCCGCCTCCTAAAACAGCAGTAAAACTCTCCCAAAGCAAGGCAACTTTGCTACACTAATGTTGCCATTTAGCGACCTTAACAAAGATATCTTATGGAATGAAAACTAGGGATGTTAATCGACGCATTATTGGCGAATCGACGCGTCGATCGACTTTTTTCTCTTTTTTTTCGCTAAGCAGCAGCTGAGAGGAGAGCACAACGGCTGCACACATCAGAACTTGCATCAAAGCCCTAATAATAAGTATAATAATTGCTCTTCCTTGCGTCAGCATTGAGTCTAGACTAGAAGCGGAGTGATAACGTCCATGGAACGTAGTGGGGGCGCTCAGGCTGGCGCACCCCAGGCTAGTGTATCAAACGTGGGGCAGTCTCTGCCTCGCTTGTGGAGCAGTGTCTGTCTCGCTCTCTCCCCGACCGCGAGTCGCATTAGCGTGTATTTTGCGATCATCGCACACGACGGCGACGCTGCCATTAACAAGCGAGCTTTCGTGTGATCGTGTCAAGCATGCATGCAGAGGCAGGAGGTAAACAAAAGCATCCAGTCCATAGAGTTGATACAGTCAGGCAAGTCAGCGCGCACTGCTATGACGCACGCATCAGCCCGGTCGGTCCAGCAGTGTTTCTCAACCAGTAGTCCGCGGACCTGACTAGCGCCGCATGCATGCGAATGCACAACACAGACATGCACTCGTCTCCGACACAGACACACACACACACACACACACACACACACACACACACACACACACACACACACACACACACACACACACACACGGTCCTCTCACATATGGAACACATTAACGCTTATAACGTTTTTGAACGATTAAAACCTTTTTTGGGGGAAAAACTTTTGAAAAATAAAAAAATATATATATTTTTCGATTTTTCGACTCGTACTTTTTGAGTCGCGGTGGGCGTGAGTCGATCGACGCGTCAATTTCAACGAAAAACAAAGAAAAAACTAAATCACTCTGTTTTCGCGTTTTCTGACTTTTAAAATTGCCGACATTTGCCCGGTTCCTCCAGCCTCGGACACAAATATGCTTTTGTATATTTTTTTTACATGGGCAATCTGATGCCACATTTAGATTTGAGATGTATTGTGAAGAAACTGCTTAGAACTCACATATATTGCAAACTTTTTAATTCTAAATATGAGTAATTACCGAGCTAGTGTTATTATATTCAGGCTTTAATTTATATTTTGTTTTGAAGTCAAATTTGTCAAATATGCTGTGATGGAACCCCTGTCATCCCCACTGTCAGCCCCGCCCCTCACCTATACCAACCCCTCCCACTGTCAGCCCCGCCCCTCACCTATACCAACCCCTCCCACTGTCAGCCCCACCCCTCACCTATACCAACCCCTCCCACTGTCAGCCCCACCCCTCACCTATACCAACCCCTCCCACTGTCAGCCCCACGCCTCACCTATACCAGCCCCTCCCACTGTCAGCCCCGCCCCTCACCTATACCAACCCCTCCCACTGTCAGCCCCACCCCTCACCTATACCAACCCCTCCCACTGTCAGCCCCACCCCTCACCTATACCAGCCCCTCCCACTGTCAGCCCCACCCCTCACCTATACCAGCCCCTCCCACTGTCAGCCCCGCCCCTCACCTATACCAACCCCTCCCACTGTCAGCCCCACCCCTCACCTATACCAACCCCTCCCACTGTCAGCCCCGCCCCTCACCTATACCAACCCCTCCCACTGTCAGCCCCGCCCCTCACCTATACCAACCCCTCCCACTGTCAGCCCCGCCCCTCACCTATACCAACCCCTCCCACTGTCAGCCCCGCCCCTCACCTATACCAACCCCTCCCACTGTCAGCCCCACCC
Source organism: Nannobrachium achirus (assembly GCF_963921795.1). Taxonomy (NCBI): domain Eukaryota; kingdom Metazoa; phylum Chordata; class Actinopteri; order Myctophiformes; family Myctophidae; genus Nannobrachium; species Nannobrachium achirus. The sequence continues at coordinate 3,495,974 of NC_137820.1, read as the reverse complement.
CTTACCTATACCAACCCCTCCCACTGTCAGCCCCGCCCCTCACCTATACCAACCCCTCCCACTGTCAGCCCCGCCCCTCACCTATACCAACCCCTCCCACTGTCAGCCCCACCCCTCACCTATACCAACCCCTCCCACTGTCAGCCCCGCCCCTCACCTATACCAACCCCTCCCACTGTCAGCCCCACCCCTCACCTATACCAACCCCTCCCACTGTCAGCCCCGCCCCTCACCTATACCAACCCCTCCCACTGTCAGCCCCGCCCCTCACCTATACCAACCCCTCCCACTGTCAGCCCCGCCCCTCACCTATACCAACCCCTCCCACTGTCAGCCCCACCCCTCACCTATACCAACCCCTCCCAATCCCCCGTGCATTTCCTCTTTTGCCAGTTTGTCGCACAGAATGGCTGATCTGTAACATGACAGATAACAGGTAAAGTCATGTCTAGTGTATGATGTGATAATGTGATATGTTTTATGTTGTTTAAATAATTGCAATATGTGATGTGTGAATAATTGTAGTTTATATATTTGTCGGAATATGGATAGGGGTAGGGGTAGGGGTAGGGTTAGGGTTAGGGTTAGGGTTAGGGGTAGGGGTAGGGGTAGGGTTAGGGGTAGGGGTAGGGTTAGGGTTAGGGGTATGGTTAGGGGTATGGTTAGGGGTAGGGGTAGGGGTAGGGGTAGGGGTAGGGATAGGGATAGGGTTAGGGGTGGTTAGGGGTAGGGTTAGGGGTAGGGGTAGGGATAGGGGTAGGGGAAGGCTTAGGGGTAGGGGTAGGGATAGGGATAGGGGTAGGGTTAGGGATAGGGATAGGGATAGGGGTAGGGTTAGGGGTAGGGGTAGGGGTAGGGTTAGGGTTAGGGTTAGGGGTAGGGTTAGGGTCCGGGGTAGGGGTAGGGGTAGGATTAGGGTTAGGGGTAGGGTTAGGGTTAGGGTTAGGGTTAGGGGTAGGGATAGGGATAGGGATAGGGATAGGGGTAGGGGTAGGGATAGGGATAGGGATAGGGATAGGGGTAGGGGTAGGGGTAGGGATAGGGTTAGGAAAAGTGGAATTGGATGCATGCAGCTGCAAGATACCTATGACAACTGCTCGAAATATTGATGACTGCAAATAGGCTAAATTAATGTAGCCTACCTTCATATTAAGGACTATATATAATTTGCATATATGAATTGTTGATAGATCTAAAATGGTTCATCCTGCTTTTGTTTTTGTTTGATGAATTATGCATCAATAACAAACCTTTTCTGCTATACATGTATGAGTTTCAAGCCAATTATTCACGTCTGATCTAAAATCAGGATAGAATTTCAAATTCCCCATGTAGGCTAACCTAGAAAAACACATTTAGTTCAAGTTTCTACCTTGTTTAGTCAAAAAGATTTGCACTTAAATAGATTTCAGCCTTGCAGTGGCGGCCATGTTGGATTTCTCAATTTTTAGCCATTTAGGAACATTTTTGAGCATTATATACAGCAAATTTGGATTCAGCATCCCTTAATACCCCTAGAACAGTTGTATAATAAATATTCGCAAAATGCCTTCAGGACTTTATACAATCACATTTTCAGAAATTCTGCCAAGTCTAATAAGGATCTACCTAGATCCATAGATGATTTTAATATACATTATACAAGGGGTCTTCAATGTTTTCAGGTAAAGGACCCCTTAGTTGAGAGAACGATGAAGCAGGGACCCCCACAACCTGTTCATAGATTCCACGTAGTTTCATCGTTCGACAGCACAATCATCAGTGTATTTTGGAATCATGTCAATGTGTGTTTTCAGATATTTAACCACTTGAACCGTCAATAATTAATAAACTTGATGTTTTACTCTGTACTTAGTGTGCTCTTTAGCAGCCGTTGCTGCTACCGATTCGGCTATGATTTGGAAAACATGGCACAGGCTGAATAAATAATACATTTATACAGTACCTATGGTAGGCAGTGGGCACCCCTAACAAAAAACATACAGTAATCCTGGTCTCTATACTGCCTCCCCCTGGCCAGCCAGGGCGCCTGATGGAGGGGAAAGGAACTGGTTAGAATAACGTGTTCCTTCCACACACTATTTTATGATTCATCAATCTGGTTGTGAATATAGTGTAAATCAAAAGGGGGTCCGGGACCCCTAGGGGGTCCTCAGAGTTACTACAGGGGGTCCTCCAAATCTTCCAATCCTTTTTATATTAAAGCTATATTATGTAACTTTTTTAATAAAACAACTACTAAAATTGTCCTAACTATTAAATCGCTAAAGTTTTAAAACACCCACTCCGTTAATTTCAGCCCCAAAAGCCTTTTCTTTATATGTTTTCTACTGAGCCGTGACAGGGGCTGTATTTCCCGGCAAAATTACATCATCTGCATCATTCAGTATACGTGTCTCCCAGATCATACACTACCAGCCAATCACAGCGCGGATCATAAACTACCGGCCAATCACGGCACGTCTTGCCGTCTTCTCAGGAAGTAGCTTGTCTCAACAGCAGTGTTTACACTGGTGAGGAGTCATAGCATGTTACACCCGAACCCCTGCACACAGAGGAACGTGAGACCCCTCTATGGATTCATCTCGGCGAGGGCAAGGCGGTCGCGGTGGTACGCGGTGAAAACGGCCAAAAAAAGCAGGCGCTTTTTTTTTTGTAAAATACCTGCAATACCGCTACTGACCAGTTGTTGAGCAACTTACACAGCTTTAACAACATGAACCCTAGTGTCCATATTCTGAGAACTGTAGCCAAAAATAGCAGATCTACAAGCTCACTACAACGCGGCGTTATGAGCTTGTAGATCGGCTATTTTCGGCAAAGAAGTTTGGTGTAGAGGGAAAAAAAGAACAGACTAAGTACAGAGTGAAAGGTCAAGTTTATTTAAGTGTCGACGGTTCAAGTGGTTAAATATCTGAAAACACAAATTGACATGAATCCAAACTACACTGATGATTGTACTGTCAAACGATTAAACTATATGGAATCTATGCAAAGGTTGTGGGGGTCCCTGCTTCATCTCTCTCTCAACTAAGGGGTCCCTGCTTCATCTCTCTCTCAACTAAGGGGTCCCTGCTTCATCTCTCTCTCAACTAAGGGGTCCCTGCTTCATCTCTCTCTCTCAACTAAGGGGTCCCTGCTTCATCTCTCTCTCAACTAAGGGGTCCCTGCTTCATCTCTCTCTCGGGTCCCTGCTTCATGTCTCTCTCAACTAAGGGGTCCCTGCTTCATCTCTCTCTCAACTCATCTCTCTCTCAACTAAGGGGTCCCTGCTTCATCTCTCTCTCAACTCATCTCTCTCTCAACTAAGGGGTCCCTGCTTCATCTCTCTCTCAACTAACACACGGGTGACTAACCGGTCCTTTAGGCCGATTTTGAGATTTCAAAGTGCAATAACTCTCCCTGTGAAGGTCTCAGAAATGTCCCCCTCCATGACTTTTCCTAAATACTCAAGATATATGTTCTTGTTTTTTTTCCCCTTCTGAAACGTTTCCTAATTATGAAATAAAATACAATTATACCACTCTGACGGTAATTATCGGCAGAATAGACCGCTCTCCCCCAGTTCTCCCCCTCCTAAGAGAATGCACACGTTTAGCGCTCCCGTTGTGCGCCTTTGTTCAAGGTAATGGATCATTTGCATTTCACTGTCAGCTTAGCAAAGACATTAAAACCACTACCTGGAAATGTTTTATTTCATAAATAGTAATATAATATTAATTATGAGAATCGCTATGGTGTATATAATGTAGGCCTATTATTATTTTAGCCGTGCATGAGCAATCATTTGCGGGGAGATGATGCTCTTGCTGACCGGAAGTGCGACGCTGCTGCCACTGCACAGCGTGTTTCTAAAAGCTAAGCATCATTTCAGCTAATAATACATATAAAGAACAACTGGGTGATCTATAAGTTATCGGCCAAAATTAATATCTTGTATAGATATGCCTACACACGGCACACGCTGCGCACAAGCTGCGCCTGTTCTGTCCGAGTGGAGACGGCTTTTAGACGGCACGCATGTCACGGTGACATGGGTGCGATCAAACAGTATAGGCACCCGACACTTGTGTCCTGCACGTTTAATTTCTAATGGATAATCATTTGCTTTTTATTGTTACATGCCTAAGCAAAAAACACTACGTGAACATTTTACAGAGTGAAGAGAATGTGAATTATCTCTCTCTCTCTCTTTCTCTCTATATAGGCCTATAGATCGCATCACGCTGCAACGCTTTGTGTCGCGTTGTGCAGAGTTGAACAGCGCGATGGATATAAATAAGTGTCAAAGACTCAAAGTGAACTTTTATAGGCCTATTACTCCAAAGGTGCAGAGATTGTTGACAAAATGTTACATAACGTCCATCATATTGAAGTGGTTTGTTTCTCAACTCAAGTGAAAACTAAGAGATGCACGCAGGCTGACGCAGCACAAACCAGGCGCCGTCAGCGTAACAATAGAGTTGCGCATAAAAGCCGTGAATAAAATACATTTCTACCTTTAAAGTTTTCGGGGTCCGAGAAGAGTAGTCCTATGAACTTGTGTCTTGAGTAGTGAGTAGGCTACAGTAAAGCAGAGAAAGACATAAGACAACAACTCCAGGTATGAGGAGTCCTTGTACAGGAGTGGGACAGGACGGGATTTATTTATTTATTTATTTTTGGAGCGGTGAAAGCGCTCCCAATAGACAGGTATGTCCGTGGGTGGCTATGTCTCTGGCTATGTCTGTAGCCTGGCAATACCTTGAGTGGCCACACAAGTTAAAGGAGGGGCGCTGTTGTGCAGGCACACACACACACACACACACACACACACACACACACACACACACACACACACACACACACACACATGCACACAGATCTAGAACACACAGAATGTAAAAACATAGATCTAGAACACATAGAATCAAAAACATAGATCTAGAACACAGAATCAAAAACATAGATCTAGAACACAGAATCAAAAACATAGATCTAGAATACAGAATCAAAAACAGATCTAGAACACATAGAATCAAAAACATAGATCTATAACATATAGAATCAAAAACATAGATCTAGACCACATAGAATCAAAAACATAGATCTAGAACACATAGAATCAAAAACATAGATCTATAACATGTAGAATCAAAAACATAGATCTAGAACACGTAGAATCAAAAACAGATCTTAAACACAGAATCAAAAACAGATCTAGAACACATAGCACTTCTAGGGCACTATTTTGCAGACTAGACACACACACACACACACACACACACACACACACACACACACACACACACACACACACACAGGGTATAGCTGCTCAGATTCACCGCTCTACTTCGAACCGAGGTTTGATTTTTAAGATGTGTTGAGTTTTTGTTGAGTTCTGAACGCTTCGGAAAGGTTCTGTTTGGCTAAGTTATTGTATTTTTCGTTTCCTCTTATTTAGCTTATTATTTTCGTTGCTTTATAAGTTGTGTTTAGACCATTCTTTATTTGTTATTTCCCTTGTTTATGTAATTTCTTTGTTAACTTTGTGTTGGGCCACGGCTTCGCTCGCCACGGCTTCGCTCTAGTGAGCCTACTGATCAACGTTCTCTTTATAATTAACTAACTTATATCAATTTCTAGTAATAATAATAATAAAGTCGGGACATATATGAAAGCTTTGCCAAACAAATGTTTAATTATATAAGCTCACAAACTGTGTGGCTTTGGTGAGCTTGTTGTCCCGTCGTATTTTGAGAGGTCAATTGAAATGCTAATTCACATTTGGAAGACAATAGAACCCCCGCCGGCAGCAGGGGGAGGAGGTGTTGCGCAGCTCGGCCAAAAGGGAGAAAATCTAACGGTCTAAATGAACGGTAAATGCAGGCGGAGGGGTAGTTTTTTCAGTTCAGTCACCCAAGTGCTAAGGGGTCCCTGCTTCATCTCTCTCTCAACTAAGGGGTCCTTGGCCTGAAAATGTTGAATAAAGTGACTAAATCTGGCTTATATTTCTGTCTTACCTTCAAAATCCCTTCCAAATCCCTGACAAAAAGACATTGCTGAATCTGACCCCTAACTAAATGCCGGTAAGATCAAAATATGGGTGTAATTTGGTCGTAAAGTGCTTGATGAATCGGGCCCGTTGTCCTCATCTTCTGAATGGCATTATAGCAGATTGATCTGATTTCATCACAAACGATGACCGTCCATCTACATGTGACCCGTGTTATTATTTAGATAGACTTTTTATGGTATGCCACCATTCATTTATTAACCACTTTCAACGAGGCTCCCCTGTTTTGAGGAAATGTCATTATAAGCGAACATTTTCAAACATTTTCTCTTTTCGTCCCTAAAGAAATAGTAAAAAAAGTAGATCTACAAGCTCTCAACGCGTCTCTTGGCGACGCGTTGAAAGCGTGGTGATGACCCCTGCACAGCATGCATAATCAAAACTACAGCAAACTGTAAACCTCACAGTATCAAGTAAACCACGAGTCATTGCTGCCTGAACAACAGCCTTTTGTATTCTTTGACTGGTAAAAGGATCCCTGGCTAGTAAGCCATGTAGGCCTTAATATGTTATAATAACCCTCTTTAACCAAAATATACCATTTAAAACACTTAAAATATCTTCCTTTGAGAGAAAAAAGTTCATATTTTCAACCCATGGGGGAGCCATTGCAGTGTCCGTGGCAAGCAGTGATGACATCATATATGCTTTTTGGGTGGTCGGGCCCATAGAGTTAATATGGAACATCAAAACAACGTTCTCTTTACAACATTTAAAACATTGTCTTGATGCTCAGATTAACTGTAGTTAGTAGAGTGGTGCTTTTCTGTTCTGTTCTTATCAAGTACAATGTTTTCCCGTGCCTGTAAAGTGTTTAATTCAACATTTAAAACTTGTTTACACTGCCATTTTAAATGGGCCCAGCACCCAAAAAGCATCTATGTTGCTTGCGATGGACACTGCAATGGCTCCCCCCATGGGTTGAAAATATGAACTTTTTTCTCTCAAAGGAAGCTATTTTAAGTGTTTTAAATGGTATATTTTGGTTAAAGAGGGTTATTATAACATATTAAGGCCTACATGGCTTACTAGCCAGGGATCCTTTTAAACCAAATGTCATTTCTTCACTCTATGAGCATTCAAAATGTACCAGAGTAAAAGTACAAAAGTGTTGGAATCAAAACTCTTTTGAAAACGTCTCAGTGGGATCTTTATGTATAAAGGACTCTGTGTGGAAGTGGCTTCAGCTCATATCCAGAACTAAACAACAATATAACATTTAATAAATGTACTTGAGTTATAGAGCCCGACCGATGCCATATTTATTGACCGATGCCAAAATATTTGCCGATGGAGAGTGCTAGACCACCGATTGCCGATGTTTAACCGATGTTTTGTAATAATATAAAATAATAATAAATAGCCTACATTTCAAAAACGTTTTACCTTCAAAACCTTTTTTTTTTTTTTTTTTTTTTTTTACAATGGTCTGGGGACCACCAGTGGTCCTTGAGGGGTTTCCAGGTGGTCCCCAGCAAAATGATGGAGATTTGGCAACCAAATGGACCCTTTATAAGATCTTTAACTCATGAGTGTTAAATGAAACCCAATGGATCCTTACGGGCAACGACAATATATTCTATGTTTTGGGTCTGAGTGGCTAAATGTCATCAAATGGTGGTCTAATATTACGACCGATATATCGGTTTGACCGATATATCGGTCGGGCTCTACCTGAGTAAATGTTCTTTGGTTAAGAAAATGTTAAGAAAAAAAAGACCTGAATAGTGATAAAAATGTGTGAAATATGACTTAAAAAAATAAATAAACAGGAACAAGAAGCAGATCAGCCACAGACAAATATTGATTGAAATGTTTTATTAATCCAGTGGAAACATTTGATTGATTGATTTGATTGACATCTTTATTGACAAACATTTATTTAATATGCATCATCATTTCTGTCGGGTGGAAACCTTGCATGTCCACCAAAACTGTTTTGAACTGGGGACCACCTAAAATAATCATATTTGAACTGGGGACCACCTAAAATAATCATATTTGAACTGGGGACCGCCCAAAACATTTGAACCTGGGACCACCTAAAATAATCATAATAATCATATTTGAACTGGGGACCACCTAAAATAATCAAAATAATCATATTTGAACTGGGGACCACCCAACATAATCATATTTGAACTGGGGACCACCCAAAATATTTGAACTGGGGGACCACCCAAAATAATCTTATTTGAACTGGGGACCACCCAAAATAATCATATTTGAACTGGGGACCACCCAAAATAATCATATTTGAACTGGGGACCACCCAGAATAATCTTATTTGAACTGGGGACCACCCAAAATAAATAATCATATTTGATCTTGGGACCCTCCCCTCCGACAAGCACTTTGAATTGTAGGTTGTTGTTGGTGATTATTTTATTTGACAAAAATGGAGAACAGTACAAGTATAGTTGAACACCCTGCCTAAAAGGAAGCACCCCAAGAAGAATCACCTCAAGCCCCTCTGACAGCATACCCTGCTTTAACAATAAATTATAACATAAACGGGACCATATTTTCACAAAACGCATATGATGGTGATTGAAACAAGACTTTTAAACTAGCGACAGGAACCATAAAGTATTTATGACAATGTTTATTAAGGTAAGAAAATCCTATGGAGAACATGTTGCTTTTGGTACCAGAACAGCACGACTAGCGGCCAATCATAGGAACTCTTAGTTCCGTGTTTGCTTCATGTTAAATCCGGACAATTGTTCCCCTGGTTATTACACACACCTCCCTTTAAAGGACAACTGTTCCCCTGGTTATTACACACACCTCCCTTTCCCATCACACTCCTGCCCTTCCTGGCATTTACAATGCGGCTGCTTCTTAATCACCCCGTATGCACAGCGGGAATCCTTCATGTTTCCACACATGGGCTGAAAAAGAGACAGGACATGTTGCTTTAAAGGGGATTTCCGGAGGAGTGCCTTTCTTAGGGCAATCTGATTAATTCCATTCATTAAAAAACAAACAAAACAAAAAAAAACATTATCATCAGGTGTTTTGATTATACTAGAAGGAAGCTTTTTTTTCCCAAAAAAAGTGTACAGAAAGATTTAAAATTTGGGTTTTATGTGGCCACACCCACCAGTTCATTAAGTATGCATGGTTGTCATGGTGGGTGGCAACCCAGCTGAAGTTAGCCACACCCACAGATGAATGGTAAAAGGGGAGGGGGATGCTTATATGATGTCACTATATCTGTGTTTTTGGATCGGCACTTTTGACCCACAAGGTGGCAGCCTCGAGGAAGAAACCCCAAAATAAAAAGGGAATACAACCATAACAACCACACCAGGGGTCTGTAGCAACTCATAATGTAATAACGGCTCATAATGTAATAAGGGCTCATAATGTAATAAAAAAAATGTAATAAAAACTCATAATGTAATAATCAGCTCATAATGTAATAAAAAAACGAGCGCATAACGTAATAACAGATTTTTCAATAATGTAATAATGTAATAATGTGTTACATTAAGAACCTCCACATAGGAGGCTCATAATGTAATAAAACTTCATAATGTAATAATGGCCTATTTTTTTGGTAAATATCATGGTATTTGCGACCGACCTCCAGGGACCCCCAGGGACCCCCTGCCACCACCGCCAAATAGTGCAAAAATGACCAAATCAACACCCCAACTGGGCTGCTCATGGGGGAATTCCCAGGGACCACCGACTCCTGCTTGGTTTAACTTTGCCCCCCATTGGTTTAACTTTGCCCCGCCCCCTCCCCTCATTGGCCGAAAGTTTATTTGGCTTTACTCATCAATTGTTTGTCGTACAAACTTGTGGGTGGTGTCAATTGACTTGATTAAGAGTCCTTAACCTTAATTAGTTTAACTTTGCCCCACCCCCTCCTCTGATTGGCCGAAACTTTATTTGGCTTTACTCATCAACCATTTGTCGTACAAACTTGAGGGTGGAACCAATGCCACTCACAGGCCTTTTTGTGTACATACTGTGACCTGATGGTCGCTTATCTCCTGATTAGGGAGCCTTACTGGTATCATGGTAGTATCATGTCAGTATCATGGTCATTATCCTGGTCAGTATCCTGGTCAGTATCATGTCAGTATCCTGGTCAGTATCATGCCAGTATCATGTCAGTATCATGGTCAGTATCATGCCAGTATCATGTCAGTATCATGGTCAGTATCATACTAGTAAGACACCTGAGGGTGGAATGCGACCTCAGGGTGACATGCGACCTCGCCCTAAAGGGCGAGGTCGCGCCAATTCTTGACTATCTGGCCAACCACAGCGTTTCTCTGACGATTCTAGTTGTTATCATTCTGGGGGGAGTTTGTTCATGTTTTTGTGAGGGTATCAACCCTAGGAGACACGGGGAGAACATGTGAGGGTATCAACCCTAGGAGACACGGGGAGAACATGCAAACTCCACACAGAAAGGCCCTATCGCCAACCCCACCTAGGGTGTGAGCGATAGGGCCTAAACATGGAGATGTGTAGAACACTATATATGAAGATAGTCCAGTCCATCATGTCATATGGGACTACCGTCATAGACAGTAGCCATTGTTAGGCCAGAGTCAATGGCTGTCTGTCTGACTGTCTGTACAGGAAGTGATGTCACATGACATACTTTTTATGCCCATATATGAGTCATTCTGTACCACATCTCCATGTTTAGGCCAAACAGGTTTGCTCCATTTCTCCATGTATAGGTCCAAATGACCTCGCCCTAAAGGGCGAGGTCGCGCCAATTCTTGACCATCTGGCCAACCACAGCGTTTCTCTGACGATTCTAGTTGTTGTCATTCTGGGGGGGGTTTGTTCATGTTTTTGTGAGGGTATCAACCCTAGGAGACACGGGGAGAACATGCAAACTCCACACAGAAAGGCCCTATCGCTCACACCCTAGGTTGGGTTGGCGATAGGGCCTTTCTGTGTGGAGTTTGCCTAAACATGGAGATGTGGTACAGAAGGACTCATATATGGGCATAAAAAGTATGTCATGTGACATCACTTCCTGTACAGACAGTCAGACAGACAGCCATTGACTCCGACCTAACAATAGCTACTGTCTATGACGGTAGTTCCATATGACATATTGGACTAGACTATCTCCATATATAGTGTTATCCACATCTCCATGTTTAGACAGCCAATGACTCCGGCCTAACAATGGCTACTTTCTATGACGTTAGTCCCATATGACATGATGGACTGGACTATCTCCATATATAGTGTTATCCACATTTCGTGTAGCCGCCCTGTACAGGAAGTGATGTCACAACTCGCTGACATCACACTGACATCACAGAGGATACGGACGGTCACGAGGATACGGAAGGACACTCAAGTGACACGGTTCTTCAGAGTGTTATGCGACCTTCGGTCGCAATCAGTGGCATGGTCAGTATCCTGGTCAGTATCATGCCAGTATCATGGTCAGTATCATGTCAGTATAATGACCGTATCATGTTGGTGTCATGGTCAGTATCCTAGTCAGTATCATGCCAGTATCATGGTCAGTATCATGGTCAGTATCATGTCAGTGTCATGGTCAGTATCATGTCAGTATCATGGTCAGTATCATGTCAGTGTCATGGTCAGTATCATGTCAGTATCAATGTCAGTATCCCAGTCAGTATCATGTCAGTATCATGGTCAATATCCTAGTCAGTATCATGTCAGTATCATGGTCAGTATCCTGGTCAGTATCATGCCAGTATCATGGTCAGTATCATGTCAGTGTGATGGTCAGTATCATGTCAGTATCATGGTCAGTATCATGTCAGTGTCATGGTCAGTATCATGTCAGTATCATGGTCAGTATCCCAGTCAGTATCATGCCAGTATCATGTCAGTATCATGGTCAGTATCATGTCAGTATCATGGTCAGTTTCAGTCAGTGTCATGGTCAGTATCATGTCAGTGTCAAGGTCAGTATCCCAGTCAGTATCATGCCATATCATGTCAGTATCATGGTCAGTATCCTGATCAGTATCCTGGTCAGTATAATGTCAGTATCCTGGTCAGTATCATGCCAGTATCATGTCAGTATCCTGGTCAGTATCATGCCAGTATCATGTCAGATATCCTGGTCAGTATCATGCCAGTATCATGTCAGTATCATGGTCAGTATCATGGCAGTATCATGTCAGTATCCTGGTCAGTATCATGGTCAGTATCATGGCAGTATCATGTCAGTATCCTGGTCAGTATCATGGCAGTATTGTAGGCTATATCATGTAGGGAAGGAAGGTCACCAGTCTCTGTCTGTCTGTCTGTCTGTCTGTCTGTCTGTCTGTCTGTCTGTCTGTCTGTCTGTCTGTCTGTCTGTCTGTCTGTCTGTCTGTCTGTCTGTCTGTCTCACTATCAGCAGGATCACACCCTTATTACTTCATAATGTAATAAAAGTTATTAATGTAATAATTGCCAATTGTTTTTGAAAACTATCATAATTATTACCTCCATTGAAAAAGGGCCAAGACAGGATGTCTGTCCACATATATAATTACAGTCTTCTTGAATTCTTCACCAGCATAAATGTATAATGCAATACCTTTTAGTCTCTAATGTATCTTGAAATATTATCTATACAATCAATATAGTGTAGGCATATGTATATATGTGTATATATTATAGGTAATAATTCAATCAATATCTACAATATTATCTACAATCATCTCGCTTGGTGGACTAACTTGCTCGGAAACAAGCAGTTATGCTTCTGTGTGTTCTATTTTATTTTTAATCGTCAACACTATGCTAGCACTGCTCAGGGTGTACATATACTGTATATATTTTGTTGCAGACTGTGGAGCCTGAATTTTCCCTGCTGGATCAATACAACTTTTATCTCTTATCTTATACATTAAAACACTTAAAGTATTGGTCTTTTCAAATAAGTAAATTAACCATCTTTCTTTCAAAAACACATGACAAAGACCTTGTCAAAACATGTTTTTATTATCTTATATATTATATATATATATATTATATCTTATCGGGTCTTTTGGCCAAGTTGGCCAATACTACACCCCTCCACCAATGTTTTGTGCAAATCAGTCTGGACATTTTTGTGTGATCCTGCTGATAGTGAGACAGACAGACAGACAGACAGACAGACAGACAGACAGACAGACAGACAGACAGACAGACAGACAGACAGACAGACAGACAGACAGACAGACAGAGACTGGTGACCTTCCTTCCCTACATGATATAGCCTACAATACTGCCATGATACTGACCATGATACTGACATGATACTGACCATGATACTGACCATGATACTGACCAGGATACTGGCATGATACTGACCAGGATACTGACCATGATACTGACATGATACTGACCATGATACTGACCATGATACTGACCAGGATACTGACCATGATACTGACCATGATACTGACCATGATACTGGCATGATACTGACCATGATACTGACCATGATACTGACCATGATACTGGCATGATACTGACCATGAATACTGACATGATACTGACCATGATACTGACCATGATACTGACCAGGATACTGGCATGATACTGACCAGGATACTGACCATGATACTGACATGATATGGCATGATACTGACTGGGATACTGACCTTGACACTGACATGATACTGACCATGATACTGACATGATACTGACATGATACTGGCATGATACTGACCAGGATACTGACATTATACTGACCAGGATACTGACCATGATACTGACATGATATGGCATGATACTGACTGGGATACTGACCTTGACACTGACATGATACTGACCATGATACTGACATGATACTGACCATGATACTGACATGATACTGGCATGATACTGACTGGGATACTGACCATGACACTGACATGATACTGACTATGATACTGACCATGACACTGACATGATACTGACCATGATACTGACATGATACTGGCATGATATTGACTGGGATACTGACCATGACACTGACATGATACTGACTATGATACTGACCATGACACTGACATGATACTGACCTTGATACTGGCATGATACTGACCATGACACTGACATGAAACTGACCATGATACTGACCAGGATACTGACCATGATACTGACCATGATACTGACCATGATACTGGCATGATACTGACCATGATACTGACCATGATACTGACCATGATACTGGCATGATACTGACCATGAATACTGACATGATACTGACCATGATACTGACCATGATACTGACCAGGATACTGGCATGATACTGACCAGGATACTGACCATGATACTGACATGATATGGCATGATACTGACTGGGATACTGACCTTGACACTGACATGATACTGACCATGATACTGACATGATACTGACCAGGATACTGACATTATACTGACCAGGATACTGACCATGATACTGACATGATATGGCATGATACTGACTGGGATACTGACCTTGACACTGACATGATACTGACCATGATACTGACATGATACTGACCATGATACTGACATGATACTGGCATGATACTGACTGGGATACTGACCATGACACTGACATGATACTGACTATGATACTGACCATGACACTGACATGATACTGACCATGATACTGACATGATACTGGCATGATATTGACTGGGATACTGACCATGACACTGACATGATACTGACTATGATACTGACCATGACACTGACATGATACTGACCTTGATACTGGCATGATACTGACCATGACACTGACATGAAACTGATCATGATACTGACCATGATACTGACATGATACTGGCATGATACTGACTGGGATACTGACCATGACACTGACATGATACTGACATGATACTGACCATGACACTGACATGATACTGACCATGATACTGGCATGATACTGACCATGATACTGACCATGCCACTGATATGATACTGACCAGGATACTGACATTATACTGACCAGGATACTGACCATGATACTGACCATGATACTGACATGATATGGCATGATACTGACTGGGATACTGACCTTGACACTGACATGATACTGACCATGACACTGACATGAAACTGACCATGATACTGACATGATACTGACCATGATACTGACATGATACTGGCATGATACTGACTGGGATACTGACCATGATACTGACATGATACTGACCATGACACTGACATGATACTGACCATGATACTGATCATGACACTGACATGATACTGACATGATACTGACCATGACACTGACATGATACTGACCATGATACTGACATGATACTGACCATGACACTGACATGATACTGACCATGATACTGACCAGGATACTGACCAGGATACTGACCATGCCACTGATATGATACTGACCATGATACTGACATGATACTGGCATGATACTGACCAGGATACTGACATGATACTGACCAGGATACTGACCAGGATAATGACCATGATACTGACATGATACTACCATGATACCAGTAAGGCTCCCTAATCAGGAGATAAGCGACCATCAGGTCACAGTATGTACACAAAAAGGCCTGTGAGTGGCATTGGTTCCACCCTCAAGTTTGTACGACAAATGGTTGATGAGTAAAGCCAAATAAAGTTTCGGCCAATCAGAGGAGGGGGTGGGGCCAAGTTAAACCAATTAAGGTTAAGGACTCTTAATCAAGTCAATTGACACCACCCACAAGTTTGTACGACAAACAGTTGATGAGTAAAGCCAAATAAACTTTCGGCCAATGAGGGGAGGGGGCGGGGCAAAGTTAAACCAATGAAGGTGAAGGACTGTTGGGAGTAGCAGGAGTCGGTGGTCCCTGGGAATTCCCCCATGAGCAGCCCAGTTGGGGTGTTGATTTGGTCATTTTTGCACTATTTGGCGGCGGTGGCAGGGGGTCCCTGGGGGTCCCTGGGGGTCCGTGGAGGTCGGTCGCAAATACCATGATATTTACCAAAAAAATAGGCCATTATTACATTATGAAGTTTTATTACATTATGAGCCTCCTATGTGGAGGTTCTTAATGTAACACATTATTACATTATTACATTATTGAAAAATCTGTTATTACGTTATGCGCTAATTTTTTTATTACATTATGAGCTGATTATTACATTATGAGTTTTTATTACATTTTTTTTATTACATTATGAGCCCTTATTACATTATGAGCCGTTATTACATTATGAGTTGCTACAGGGTCTAATAAAGTACTGTTAACCTCATAGACACATGAAAATCAGAAAAAGTACAAAACTATGGCACCGCCTATTTAACAAAAGGTAGAGGCACAAAGACTAGAGAGGTTAACTTCTACTAGAGATTTTCTAGGCTCTTTGAAGTGAGCCAGATCTCTGGGATCCGTTCTGTTCAAAGAGCCGTTTGGCACCACATTCCTCTGCTGACAGTTGAGATCACAATTTAGTATTTACCCTTTTTATAAAAATTTGTGTGTGTGTGTGTGTGTGTGTGTGTGTGTGTGTGTGTGTGTGTGTGTGTGTGTGTGTGTGTGTGTGTGTGTGTGTGTGTGTGTGTGTGTGTGTGTGTGTGTGTAGGCATTACAGAATAGTGGATTTGATATCAAAAGATGTCTCTTCCATCTTCAGGTCCTCCATCATGCTATATACGCATTCTACTGTTAAGCCGAGCATGTTTAGCCTGTGTAACGACGGTTCTGTGTTCTCTAACATTTCAGCTAACACCCCTGATGTCATTGTTGTGAATGTGAACTGTATGTGCACCTCATAAGAAAGTGTTTATTCTCGAGGTCGGCTGTACCTTTGACTACAGCTTAGAGGAAGCTTTCTTAACCATCGCACAGCTAGGCTACAGATGTAAACTTCTGGTTTTTATCTTTGGGAGCCTAGGGCACGTGCATAAGTTGGTTGTGAGGGGCCTTCAAATGGCCGGCCTCACCAAAAGGAGGGCCAAGCAGCTAGCAAGGTACTGCTCTGTATCAGCTATTATAGGAAGCCACTCAATTTGGAGGAGGCGTTGTTATCTTTACCCTTGATTGTTGTCTGTTGGGTTTGACATCTCTATGCCAACAGTATTGTACGTAACAATGTTATGCCCTACATGCACTTTGTAACTGGCTGTTTTCCTAATTGTCTGACTGCACTGATACTG
Organism: Nannobrachium achirus; assembly: GCF_963921795.1. Taxonomy (NCBI): domain Eukaryota; kingdom Metazoa; phylum Chordata; class Actinopteri; order Myctophiformes; family Myctophidae; genus Nannobrachium; species Nannobrachium achirus. The sequence continues at coordinate 3,478,830 of NC_137820.1, read as the reverse complement.
TTTATGTCCTTTGTACATTCGTGTACTTCTGCTCATGTGGACATAAATAAACATTTCAAATGTGCATTAAAATGGTCCTGCTTATTTTAAATGACTTACTGGTTCTGTCGTGCAACGCATCTTGGCCGTCCCGGTCCGGCGTTTGATCATTGACTCATTCTGGTCTTGGAAACAATCACTGCCCTCTTTACACTTACACTTCACCCCCTTGAAACAGTCCTGGTTATCACCACACTGAGAAGACACAGAGACAGACATGTTGTTATATATGCTACTGTATTCACACTGAGAAGACACAGAGACATGTTGTTATATATGCTACTGTATTCACACTGAGAAGACACAGAGACATGTTGTTATATATGCTACTGTATTCACACTGAGAAGACACAGAGACATGTTGTTATATATGCTACTGTATTCACACTGAGAAGACACAGAGACATGTTGTTATATATGCTACTGTATTCACACTGAGAAGACACAGAGACATGTTGTTATATATGCTACTGTATTCACACTGAGAAGACACAGAGACAGACATGTTGTTATATATGCTACTGTATTCACACTGAGAAGACACAGAGACATGTTGTTATATATGTTACTGTATTCACACTGAGAAGACACAGAGACATGTTGTTATATATGTTACTGTATTCACACTGAGAAGACACAGAGACATGTTGTTATATATGCTACTGTATTCACACTGAGAAGACACAGAGACATGTTGTTATGTATGCTACTGTATTCACACTGAGAAGACACAGAGACATGTTGTTATATATGCTACTGTATTCACACTGAGAAGACACATAGACATGTTGTTATATATGCTACTGTATTCACACTGAGAAGACACAGAGACATGTTGTTATATATGCTACTGTATTCACACTGAGAAGACACAGAGACAGACATGTTGTTATATATGTTACTGTATTCACACTGAGAAGACACAGAGACAGACATGTTGTTATATATGCTACTGTATTCACACTGAGAAGACACAGAGACATGTTGTTATATATGCTACTGTATTCACACTGAGAAGACACAGAGACATGTTGTTATATATGCTACTGTATTCACACTGAGAAGACACAGAGACATGTTGTTATATATGCTACTGTATTCACACTGAGAAGACACAGAGACAGACATGTTGTTATATATGCTACTGTATTCACACTGAGAAGACACAGAGACATGTTGTTATATATGCTACTGTATTCACACTGAGAAGACACAGAGACATGTTGTTATATATGCTACTGTATTCACACTGAGAAGACACAGAGACAGACATGTTGTTATATATGCTACTGTATTCACACTGAAAAGACACAGAGACATGTTGTTATATATGCTACTGTATTCACACTGAGAAGACACAGAGACATGTTGTTATATATGCTACTGTATTCACACTGAGAAGACACAGAGACATGTTGTTATATATGCTACTGTATTCACACTGAGAAGACACAGAGACATGTTGTTATATATGCTACTGTATTCACACTGAGAAGACACAGAGACAGACATGTTGTTATATATGCTACTGTATTCACACTGAGAAGACACAGAGACATGTTGTTATATATGCTACTGTATTCACACTGAGAAGACACAGAGACATGTTGTTATATATGCTACTGTATTCACACTGAGAAGACACAGAGACATGTTGTTATATATGCTACTGTATTCACACTGAGAAGACACAGAGACATGTTGTTATATATGCTACTGTATTCACACTGAGAAGACACAGAGACATGTTGTTATATATGCTACTGTATTCACACTGAGAAGACACAGAGACAGACATGTTGTTATATATGTTACTGTATTCACACTGAGAAGACACAGAGACATGTTGTTATATATGCTACTGTATTCACACTGAGAAGACACAGAGACATGTTGTTATATATGCTACTGTATTCACACTGAGAAGACACAGAGACATGTTGTTATATATGCTACTGTATTCACACTGAGAAGACACAGAGACATGTTGTTATATATGCTACTGTATTCACACTGAGAAGACACAGAGACAGACATGTTGTTATATATGCTACTGTATTCACACTGAGAAGACACAGAGACATGTTGTTATATATGTTACTGTATTCACACTGAGAAGACACAGAGACATGTTGTTATATATGTTACTGTATTCACACTGAGAAGACACAGAGACATGTTGTTATATATGCTACTGTATTCACACTGAGAAGACACAGAGACATGTTGTTATGTATGCTACTGTATTCACACTGAGAAGACACAGAGACATGTTGTTATATATGCTACTGTATTCACACTGAGAAGACACAGAGACATGTTGTTATATATGCTACTGTATTCACACTGAGAAGACACATAGACATGTTGTTATATATGCTACTGTATTCACACTGAGAAGACACAGAGACATGTTGTTATATATGCTACTGTATTCACACTGAGAAGACACAGAGACAGACATGTTGTTATATATGCTACTGTATTCACACTGAGAAGACACAGAGACATGTTGTTATATATGCTACTGTATTCACACTGAGAAGACACAGAGACATGTTGTTATATATGCTACTGTATTCACACTGAGAAGACACAGAGACAGACATGTTGCCCTGCAAGCCCAGTGTTGCTTTTTGGCAACATATTTTAAATATTGTTTTTCTTCTTTTTTTTTCTTTTTTTTCTGTTCTTTTTTTCACATTAACATCACCATTAAATCATATTGTTTAGTATTACAATACCATTGGCCACCATATTTGCATATAAATACCCCCCGCACAGAGGCTGACATTCACACCCGCCACAGAGGCTGACATTCACACCCGCCACAGAGGCTGACATTCACACCCGCCACAGAGGCTGACATTCACACCCGCCACAGAGGCTGACATTCCAGGGTTTTGACGAACAACATCTCGCTTTTTCATCATTAGAATGTCTAGAACATGTACATGTGTTATTATTGTGAAAAATCTCCCCAAAATGCTAATTAGAGCATGATTTATGATTCATGGCTATAAAACCTTACAAAAATATTATTATTATTTAAACACTACATTTTCCTGTGATTAGGACTCCTAAAACACCATCTGATTTTTTTAAAAATTTGGGGGCAAGTAGAAATTATTTCGGGTCTTGCAGGGTTAAATAGGCTACTGTATTCACCCAAAGAGTTTTAAAGGACAGCTTTGTTTTTTTTACAACAAGGGTTCATATTTTAGATTGTATTCAGAGAAAAGAAAATATGAGTGTTAAAATGTTTTCATTTACTGCATTCTATTGTTTTAGCGATTTTTGTATTTTGATTTCAGTGGGTGGGGGCATGCGTGAATATCAAATATCTAAATATTGAATCAAGCAAATTAAATTCTGTCCAGGGTGTTCACAAAAGCCTTAGTAGACGATAAAATTACCAAAAGTTATAATTTTTAAATGGAATATCTCTATAAATAAATGTGCTTAGTTACTTTACACCACTGTCAGAAATGACTCACCTCTGAAAGTCCTCTCTTCTCAACAGAAACCATGCGGTCTTGTTCTTCCATCCCTTCTTCAGCCTAATAATGAAGAATTTATTTTAATGTTATCAGACCGTTTACCACATCATGTTATGTGAGCTTGTTGATCTGCTGTAATATTTGTTGTAAAGGTAGTGTTAAATAGCACTATATTGTGACAGTAATCATTGCTATAGAGTGTTTGTTCAGTAACAGTGTTAAATAGCTCTATATTGTGACAGTAATCATTGCTATAGAGTGTTGTTCAGTAACAGTGTTAAATAGCTCTATATTGTGACAGTAATCATTGCTATAGAGTGTTTGTTCAGTAACAGTGTTAAATAGCTCTATATTGTGACAGTTATCATTGCTATAGAGTGTTTGTTCAGTAACAGTGTTAAATAGCTCTATATTGTGACAGTAATCATTGCTATAGAGTGTTTGTTCAGTAACAGTGTTAAATAGCTCTATATTGTGACAGTAATCATTGCTATAGAGTGTTTGTTCAGTAACAGTGTTAAATAGCTCTATATTGTGAGAGTATTGTGTGCAAAACAGATGGATACAGAATCATGAAAAAAGCCTTAGTTTAACCCCTCATATGCTACTTAAAGCAGATTAATATTTTGCTTTTTCCCCCCCTGTATAGTAAAGTTAATGGGACACCAACTCTCTCTCTCTCAAACTGTGGAATAAACTCCCTGTCACACTTAGAACTACAGACTCACTCCCTAGCTTCCATTAGAACTACAGACTCACTCCCTAGCTTCCATTAGAACTACAGACTCACTCCCTAGCTTCCGCCGTGGACTGAAGACTCACCTCTTCAGACTCCACCTAAACCCATAGCACTACTGTAACACTCCCCTTCCCTCAATGACCATACATGAAGCTAGATAGCATTTTCTTTTTTTTCCTTTTTTTTACTGATTAGGTGCGTGGTCTACCTATGTTATTGTCTTTTCTAGATTGATATTCCTATATGCATTGCTATATTGTTGTTGATGTACTGAGATATTATGTTGCTTATTATTTTTTATGTATTACCTGCTTATTCTAAGTCGCTTTGGATTAAAAGTGTCTGCTAAATGCCTAAACTGTAAATTGTAGAAGTAGTAGTAGTAGTAGTAGTAGTAGTAGTAGTAGCAGTAGTAATGTATGAAGCCTGCGGAATTGGTTCAGCTCAGCATATACTCCAGTGGTACATTGCGGTTGCATTCAGTTTCTGTTACAACGCTATTACGCCAGTCTTACGTCACAGGTGACGTGGCAGTCAGCTGATCATTGCCAACCTACTTAAAGCCTGCTCAGTTGTCTCTTCCTCCTGCCTTGCTGATTGGCTGCTGGCACTTGCTTGCCCCCACCGCCTCCCCAGCACCACCAGTAGGCTCTGCTGCTAATTCTGTTCCCCATGGGGGGTCTTTATATATTTATATCTCCCTGCTCCTAATGGTTATTGATGTTCTTCTGTGCTGCGCTGAGCAGGGAGAAGCAGAGCCTGACGCCAAAATAAATGTGACATATACACACTTGTATTACTCATTTATAATAATAATAATAAGCATTGTTTCAATCCTTATCGTGAGTTATCTGACTGAACTAGTAGTATTAGCAGTAGTAGTAGTAGTAGTAGTAGTAGTAGTAGTAGTAGTAGTAGTAGTATCATTATTATCAGTACCTTGCAGACAGGGAACAGAGCCACACACAGAAGCAGGAGGCTGAGAACTCTGATCTTCTCCATGATGCTGTAGAAACGCTGCTCCAAGTCTCACTATAGATGCACTATAGATCTATATATGCTCTATAGAGATAGATATGCTATAGATATATGATGTAGAAGAGCTGCTGGATGTGTGGAGATCTGCTGTTTGTCAGCGGTGATGTGGAGCTCCTCGATGCGTTGTGTCCGACCCGCTCCGTGGCTCCTCTGTTATAGTGCGTTCCATCAGACAAGGACGCCGTCGTTATCTTACATTTACATGTTAAGAGCTGATACTTTTCACCCGACCCGTGTCTCTGCCGTTAGAGAGTCTTTATCTAAAACAAACACGTTGTGTGGCCTGCGTAAAGACACGTCCATTGTTCTCCTCGCTGATCTGATGTTACCTATTCCATGGAAACTGGACAAGTAGCCCTTTTGTCCATTCAGCTTGTAGAGCTGCCACTTTTGATGCTTTTGTTTGACGCTGCGTTAGTATCAAGTAGGAGCGTTAATCTAGAGAAAACACATATAGGCTATACAGTATATATATATATATATATATATATATATATATATATATATATATATATATATACTGTATATATAAACTCAGCACAAAAAGAAAGGAAACATATTAATAATTCATTATATCTCCCCTTTAATAATACCAAATGGTATTGTGTTTTATATCATTTTTATGGTTGATTTGTCACCTTTACAACGAGGTACAGCTTGCAAGCATCGGGCATTCGAGGCATGAGCTACACAGCCAAACGTGTGGGTAGTTGAAGGGGAGATATCATTAATTATTAATATGTTTCCTTTCTTTTTGTGCTGAGTTTATGTTGCTATATCAGTGGTACTCAAACTTTGTCATGTCAACTATTGTCATGTCAAAATAATATGTATTTGGCCGTGGACTCCCATCTCAGAAATATTTTGTCGATCACATTGTCAGCTCACGTCGGCACAGGGTGAGGTTTGGGGCAGAGGATAAAAGGATCAGACCAAGAACGAAGCTAAAGGACAAGTTGACTAAGTGTTGAGGGTTGCTTTGAGTATAATGTCTGAAATAAAATAAAAATAAAAACATTATTACAGACAACACTGATGACAGAACTGTCAAACAAGTCTATCTATGAAATGTAGGAAAGAAATCTGCAACACAACTGTATACTATAGAGCAAACAGGGGCAACTGGCGGCCCGGGGGCCACATGCGGCCCCCACCTTCACTTAATGCGGCCCGCAGGTTAATACTGGAATACTGATATATTATTGATTTCAGCTGTTACAATTCCAAACATGACCTGCTTTAATTCCATCAGTCTATATTAGTAGCTTAATGACTAGTATTGTAGAATTAAAATGTATTTTTTTTATGTCCAATGTATTTGTATTTCGGTTATATGACTAAATGTTTTTGAAATTAAATCAAAATGTTACATTTCAGGATTCCAATTAAAAAATAACAAAAAATAATTCAGGATTCCAATTCAAAAGAAGCAAAAATAGCCGATCTACAAGCTCAAAACGCATCGCAGCGCCCTCTGTATAATATATATATATAATATAATATATATATATATATATATATATATATATATATATATATATATAATATATATATATATATATATATATTATATATATATAGGCATATATATATATAATATAATATAGCGGCCCACTGGAGTGAAGGTGGAAATATAGTGGCCCTCTGGAGTGAAGGTGGAAATATAGTGGCCCTCTGGAGTGCAGGTGGAAATATAGCGGCCCTCTGGAGTGAAGGTGGAAATATAGCGGCCCTCTGGAGTGAAGGTGGAAATATAGTGGCCCTCTGGAGTGCAGGTGGAAATATAGTGGCCCTCTGGAGTGAAGGTGGAAATATAGTGGCCCTCTGGAGTGAAGGTGGAAATATAGCGGCCCTCTGGAGTGAAGGTGGAAATATAGCGGCCCTCTGGAGTGAAGGTGGAAATATAGTGGCCCTCTGGAGTGAAGGTGGAAATATAGCGGCCCTCTGGAGTGAAGGTGGAAATATAGCGGCCCTCTGGAGTGAAGGTGGAAATATAGTGGCCCTCTGGAGTGAAGGTGGAAATATAGCGGCCCTCTGGAGTGAAGGTGGAAATATAGTGGCCCTCTGGAGTGAAGGTGGAAATATAGCGGCCCTCTGGAGTGAAGGTGGAAATATAGTGGCCCTCTGGAGTGCAGGTGGAAATATAGTGGCCCTCTGGAGTGAAGGTGGAAATATAGTGGCCCTCTGGAGTGAAGGTGGAAATATAGCGGCCCTCTGGAGTGAAGGTGGAAATATAGCGGCCCTCTGGAGTGAAGGTGGAAATATAGTGGCCCTCTGGAGTGAAGGTGGAAATATAGCGGCCCTCTGGAGTGAAGGTGGAAATATAGTGGCCCTCTGGAGTGAAGGTGGAAATATAGTGGCCCTCTGGAGTGAAGGTGGAAATATAGCGGCCCTCTGGAGTGAAGGTGGAAATATAGTGGCCCTCTGGAGTGAAGGTGGAAATATAGTGGCCCTCTGGAGTGAAGGTGGAAATATAGCGGCCCTCTGGAGTGAAGGTGGAAATATAGTGGCCCTCTGGAGTGAAGGTGGAAATATAGTGGCCCTCTGGAGTGAAGGTGGAAATATAGCTGTTGCCAGGAGTTGCATGGCAAATCATTGGTGCGGTTTGGCCTTAAGGTGGAAGGCCTCAGTCATTAAACTATAGGATCACAGGTAATCCATGGTGTAGTTCCTCAGTCATTAAACTATAGGATCACAGGTAATCCATGGTGTAGTGCCTCAGTCATTAAACTATAGGATCACAGGTAATCCATGGTGTAGTACCTCAGTCATTAAACTATAGGATCACAGGTAATCCATGGTGTAGTTCCTCAGTCATTAAACTATAGGATCACAGGTAATCCATGGTGTAGTACCTCAGTCATTAAACTATAGGATCACAGGTAATCCATGGTGTAGTACCTCAGTCATTAAACTATAGGATCACAGGTAATCCATGGTGTAGTGCCTCAGTCATTAAACTATAGGATCACAGGTAATCCATGGTGTAGTTCCTCAGTCATTAAACTATAGGATCACAGGTAATCCATGGTGTAGTGCCTCAGTCATTAAACTATAGGATCACAGGTAATCCATGGTGTAGTGCCTCAGTCATTAAACTATAGGATCACAGGTAATCCATGGTGTAGTGCCTCAGTCATTAAACTATAGGATCACAGGTAATCCATGGTGTAGTGCCTCAGTCATTAAACTATAGGATCACAGGTAATCCATGGTGTAGTGCCTCAGTCATTAAACTATAGGATCACAGGTAATCCATGGTGTAGTGCCTCAGTCATTAAACTATAGGATCACAGGTAATCCATGGTGTAGTGCCTCAGTCATTAAACTATAGGATCACAGGTAATCCATGGTGTAGTACCTCAGTCATTAAACTATAGGATCACAGGTAATCCATGGTGTAGTACCTCAGTCATTAAACTATAGGATCACAGGTAATCCATGGTGTAGTTCCTCAGTCATTAAACTATAGGATCACAGGTAATCCATGGTGTAGTGCCTCAGTCATTAAACTATAGGATCACAGGTAATCCATGGTGTAGTGCCTCAGTCATTAAACTATAGGATCACAGGTAATCCATGGTGTAGTGCCTCAGTCATTAAACTATAGGATCACAGGTAATCCATGGTGTAGTGCCTCAGTCATTAAACTATAGGATCACAGGTAATCCATGGTGTAGTGCCTCAGTCATTAAACTATAGGATCACAGGTAATCCATGGTGTAGTACCTCAGTCATTAAACTATAGGATCACAGGTAATCCATGGTGTAGTGCCTCAGTCATTAAACTATAGGATCACAGGTAATCCATGGTGTAGTGCCTCAGTCATTAAACTATAGGATCACAGGTGAACTTAGCATTCATCTAAACAGTTTAATGTCAGACCATCTCCCATCAGTGGTTCTCAACCAATTTTCACAATTTCTGCCTCTTACTGTAATATGACAATTTGGCCAATGTTTAATGTGTCATTTTAGAGGTATTAAAAAGACCTTAAATAATTTGATTTCAACAAATGTACCCCCATTGATTCCGGATGGGGACCCAAATGCATTTGGGTCCCCATCCGGAATCAATGGGGGTACATTTAACTATAATCAAAATGTTGTTTTAGGAATGGGACAAATACAAAAATATATTATTGAACTCCATGCCGTGAGTAATCAATAGGAAAAAATCAATAGGAAAAAACTCCTTTAAATTGTCACTTTAGAAATGTGCAGATACCCTCTCTATAGAGCATACATGGGTAACTGGCGGCCCGGGGGCCACATGCGGCCCCCACCTTCACCTAATGCGGCCCTCCAAACATGAAAACATGACCCACTTTAATTACTTCAGTCTATATTAGTAGCCTATATTATTATTATTTTATGTCCAACAAATTTGTATTTAAGTTCATACAGTTAAGATGACTAACTAACTGCATTTCACATTAAATCAAAATGTTACATTTCCGGATTCCAACTAAAAAAGAACAAAAAAAATTCAGGATTCCAATTCAAATGCATTTTGAGCTTGTAGATCTGCTATTTTTTGCTTCTTTTGTATGAGATAGGGTTAGGGTTAGGGTTAGGGTTAGAAATATAGTGGAAATATAGTGGCCCTCGCTATCATCAAAGTTGCCCACCCCTGCTATAGAGTCTATACACTTAAACATTATGTCAGTTTGTTTACTGTTGAGTGAGAAAACAATGGTGGTAAAATAATCATCTGGGGACCCCCCACAATAATTTGGGGACCCGTCTGGGGGTCCCGCCCCCCAGGCTGAGAACCACTGCAATATAGGACTAGATTCATCTAGTAGAATGAATGAAGGATTTAATATAGGACTAGATTCATCTAGTAGAATGAATGAAGTATTTATAGGACTAGATTCATCTAGTAGAATGAATGTAATATAGGACTAGATTCATCTAGTAGAATGAATGAAGGATTTAATATAGGACTAGATTCATCTAGTAGAATGAATGTAATATAGGACTAGATTCATCTAGTAGAATGAATGTAATATAGGACTAGATTCATCTAGTAGAATGAATGAAGGATTTAATATAGGACTAGATTCATCTAGTAGAATGAATGTAATATAGGACTAGATTCATCTAGTAGAATGAATGTAATATAGGACTAGATTCATCTAGTAGAATGAATGAAGTATTTCCTTAACGGTTCTTTTCTTGTGTTTGACAAAAGAAACACTAAAAATGTGGCTTGAGCAGCAACAGCAGTAATTTCGTATCAATTGACTGAATTCACGTTACGCAACTTCCTGGCGCTGACGTCACGGTAGAAGGGGAAAAACTACTAATATCCCATAGAGTTAACACAGAAATCGCAAATGTTATGCAATTTCCGAATAGTATTGTATAAAATATGCATGGCTAGCATGATCAAGAACACAATATAGTAAAAGGAACAAAGCGGTATAATTTACTTTACCTTTCGAAATAATGATTTGTTGGCTTTAAGTCTATCTATTTCTGTGTTATTTTACCCTCCAAAGCTGACGTCAGCACCAGGAAGTTGCTGAGAAATTCGCTGAGCGCGCATGCGTGGGTTGGCTGTGAATAGGGTCTATTCAGTCAAACAGGGACATTGTGCGACAGCGCTTCTATCTAGGACAGGGGTTTTCAAAGTGGGTGACGGGGCACCCTGGGGTGCCGTGACGGCAGTCCAGGGGTGCCGCGAGATGATTTGATAACATTTGGAATGTATTTGGACACTTGAAAAAATATGTAGTATCATTTTAAACTTGAAGCTATTATCTCAATGTTTTCCCCGCAACATAATCACTAAAATATCGTCACTGTTGGGCAGAAACCTTGTATCTCCAAGTCTCAAATGTGTACGTCTTTTGGTAAAGCAAAGCCCTGCTTCATCATACAAGACTGCCGCAAGATTGACTAGTGAAAACAGCCGATCTACAAGCACACAATGCCTCACGTTGCGAGGCATTGTGTGCTTGTAGATCTGCTGTTTTCACCATTAGTACATTTTATAGATGATAAATACAAAACAAATGTTTTTTGACACACAAGGTTTGACGATATGCTATAAATATAAGGTGCTGGGAGTGAAAATTATAATGTAGGGGTGCCTCGGATTAAAAACATACTATTTATGGGGTGCCCTGAGACAAAAAGGTTTGGGAACCCCTGCTCTAGTAGACATCATATTATATGAGCCGTCCAGTAGCACACTGTTGGATGGCACCAGGGACGTGCAGAGAATGTTAGAGAGGCAGGGGCTGACATTTCTAAAAGGACCTTTTGGTGAAAATATCAAAAATAGCAGAGTAAACACTAAACAGAACATATATACAGTTGGTACATAACGTTATGTCATTATGTACAGTATATACAGTAGGCCCTATATACTGGGTATGAAGCTTTTTGGACATATAGCAGCATTACTCTTTTCTCAATACTAGGGGTGTAACGATATAGTAACTGTATCGAAAATATCGTTTTTAACTTAAAAAATCGAAGTATATCGAAATGAAAACAGCTAAAATCGAATCGTATCGTTTTATTTTGTATCGTATCGAATCGGCAGTGCAAAGAATCGATTGTATCGATACTAACTACTTGTGCATTGTATTTAGCATTTTTAAGAAGAAAAATGTAAAAGGAGGGGTTTAATTACTTTTCCTTTCCATATAGCTACACTGGTCTATCGATAAATGTGTGTAATCTCTGGGTTCATGTCAAGGTGCAAGTTTGTCAATATACAATGTCCATGTATTTGGCAGATAATACTTATTTATACCCATAATACTACATGTTTCCCTTAAAACCTGCACTATCCACACCTTTCACACATATTTAATGTCTTTGCTAAATAGTTACTATATCGATTTTAAATTACTGAATCGAATCGTATCGTATCGCCATGAATGAACCAATATCGTCCATGTATCGTATCGTCAACCATGTATCGTGATATGTATCGAATCGCTATTAAAATGTATCGTTACACCCCTACTCAATACTATATCACACACACACACACACACACACACACACACACACACACACACACACACACACACACACACACACACACACACACACAAACACACACACACACACACACACACACACCGATGGCAGAGAGATAAATGCGAAAGAACCTATGGTGGCCTTTGTGTGTTCACTGAGTCTGTATGTTTAGTCAAAGTTTTCCTTATAGTTTGGGTGTCTATCACTGTAGGTCAACAGAGAGCCTTCATCACGTAGAAGAGATGTAATGATCTGTAGCTTCATTGTGACATTGTGAATGTAAATTAAGTCCAACCGTCTCTCTCTCTCTCTCTCTCTCTCTCTCTCTCTCTCTCTCTCTCTCTCTCTCTCTCTCTCTCTCTCTCTGTCACGCGACCGCGGTTTTCCCGGTGAACCTAAGCGCAACGTGAGGGCCGATGGGCAAGGGAGGGTCGCGAGCTTATGAGAAACAACTAAAACAAGACCTTAAAACCTCATTAGCGCAAGATGACGATAAAGGAAATCATTAAATGGAAAACATTCAATTAATTCTGAAAAGCCTATACTAGGCCTTGAAACCTACATGGCGAAAACAGTTGCGTGCATTAACGCAAGATTAGATGAGGATAAAGGAAATCATTAAATGGAAAACATTAAATTAACTTTCTCCTTTTTTATACTAACCACTTGAACCCTAGTGTCCATATTCTGAGAACTTTAGCCAAAAATAGCCGATCTACAAGCTCACAACGCCTCGCAGAAAGAGCTTTGGCGTATAGGGGACCATCACAGGATGTGAGGATCACCATGTATAAAAATAATCAGCAACTCTTTTTTAACTATGGATACAATAATCATGGATGAAATGAATACATATCTAATGCAGTGATAGTAGAGATGGAGCAGGGAGATACAGTAGACATGAGGTTACCTGGTTCCTATGCTGGTGATCCCTTCAAGCTCTATGATGACTCATCCAATCACAACACATTCAGTGGTTTCCTGCTCTATTCTATGTAACACTGCTACTGACACTGATGGAAACTCACTGACTACATTTACTACAATACTCTGTTTAAGTAACATTTACACATACTTTTACTGCATAAATAATCATCATTTAACCACTATTCTATACTTACTATTCAGAAATAGATGATCTGTAGATCTGCTATTTAAAAATAATTAATTAATAACGTGGATTAATATAAAATCTCAAATCTTCTCTCATGAGGGTCTCTGGCTCTAAATCTTGTCAGATGGGATCTGCAGACAAAATACATATTAATATTTAATTTAACAATCCATTACATCTCAGAGGAAAATATTGTACTTTTTACTCCATTACAATAATATCAAACTGCTTTAGTTAATGAGTTACTTTGTAGATTACATTATACGTTTAAGCACAATTTTACGCTTTGTTTCTTCCAAAATAGCAAATCTACAAGCTCATAATGTGTTGCAATGCATCATGTTATGATCTTGTAGATCTGCTATTTTTTTTAAAGATTTAGACAAAAAAGTTAAACCATTTTGCATAATGAGTACTTTAATTTAAGTATGTTTTATGACAATATTTTAGTACTTTTGCAGGAGTGTATCTTGTAACAGAGTATTTCTACATTGTGGTTCTACTTGTAAGTCATTGTGGATAAGAGTGTAAATGTCTAAATTGTAACTTGTACTTGTAAAAGGTATTTGTACTTTTACTCCAGTAAAAATGTGAGTACTTCTTCCACCACTGGTCCTGGTAGCATTACATTAAAGAGCTTCCATAATGTTCATATCCATGTTGTCAATAAAGACACATTCATTACATTAAAGAGCTTCCATAATGCTCATATTCATGTTGTCAATAAAGACACATTCATTACATTAAAGAGCTTCCATAATGCTCATATTCATGTTGTCAATAAAGACACATTCATTACATTAAAGAGCTTCCATAATGCTCATATTCATGTTGTCAATAAAGACACATTTGTTACATTAAAGAGCTTCCATAATGCTCATATTCATGTTGTCAATAAAGACACATTCATTACATTAAAGAGCTTCCATAATGCTCATATTCATGTTGTCAATAAATACACATTCGTTACATTAAAGAGCTTCCATAATGCTCATATTCATGTTGTCAATAAAGACACATTCATTACATTAAAGAGCTTCCATAATGCTCATATTCATGTTGTCAATAAATACACATTCGTTACATTAAAGAGCTTCCATAATGCTCATATTCATGTTGTCAATAAAGACACATTCATTACATTAAAGAGCTTCCATAATGCTCATATTCATGTTGTCAATAAAGACACATTCATTACATTAAAGAGCTTCAATAATGCTCATATTCATGTTGTCAATAAAGACTCACTCATTCAAGAGCACTGTTGTGTCCATTGTGTTTTAATGATCATTTAAAACTGAGGAACACACGTTAATGTCAAGTTTTGAAAAATACATTAATCACAATTAATGACATTTGTGAGAAACATTAGAATTCATGATGTCAAATATGTATATTGTTTGAATTGTATTACTTATATTTGTAACTGAAGCTGAGTAAATATGATCTGGGAAATGGCATTTATTACTTCTACTCAAACCAAAGTGATTATTTTATAAGTAGTACATATCATTTTTATATTATGTGGAAAACCTAACAATCTAAGATAAGCAATGAAACAAGATGAGCCGAGTGCTTCAGAGTTTAGCATGTGTAGTATCTCCAGTCTTGTCGTGTTTGAGGTGCTAGAAGTTAATATAGGATCAAATCAGCATGGGGTCCCATCGGGAAGTTCTTCTCGCACACTCGGAGCCAAGGAACGCATTAAAAAGCCTTTATTTGACAACTAGGGCTATTACATATTAAAACAATAAAAAGCCAATAAAGCCGACCGGTTTCGACACAAAGAGTGTCTTCTTCAGGGCGTGGCTATAGGGGGATGGCACCGTAGGTGCATGTCCTCTTATACCTCCTTGTGGCCAAGGGAACCAATCATAACACATATATCTCATCAGGATCAGTGTAAGCAATCTAACTCATATACATAGTAAGTATTGTGTATTTACATTCATATCGCCCACCTATACCAACAATATAGACATATATGACAAATTTCATAACTCATACTTTCAATATGTAAATAACCAAATAAATCACCTTTACAGAAATGGTTTAAAATCAATTTCTTCATTTAGACCAGGGTATACCATGGCGTCAAAAGTAAATATCCAGTATGTTTCTCTCTGCAGTAACCTCTGTAATCTGTTGCCACCCCTTGGTGTTTGTTCAACTTGTTCAATACCCTCTACTTTGAGGAGGCTGTCATTTCCATTGTGGACACTATGGAAATGACGTGCCATAGGGTAATCTTCGTTATTTGTTCTAATGGCATATTTGTGTTCAGCCACTCTGTCTTTTAACCTCCTCTTAGTCCGCCCTATATAGAAACAGCCACATGGGCATGTAAGGCGGTACACTATGTAGGTGGAATTGCAATTAATAAACTGTTTGTACTTGAAGGTCTCCCTAGTTTTGATGTCTTTAAACTCCTTTTGTTGTACAACATTAAAGCAGTGTCTACAATTAGTTTGTAAACATTTATATGTGCCTATTGGTCTATTAAGCCAATGGCCCTCTCTCTTGGCTGGTAAATAACTCTGAGAGAGTTTGTCTTTTAAAGAAGGAGCTTTTTTCAAACAAAAAGTAGGGGGAAGTTGAAATGTTTTATTTAGAGAGGGGTCACTTTTGAGAATATCCCAATTAGATCGAATGATCTGTTTGATTTGTGAGGACTGTTTGCTGTAAGACAAAGAGAAGAATACACCTGTTGTCTCTTTTTTCCTTTTGTTAGAAGGTTGTAAGAGTTGTTGCCGTTCTAGGGAGCTCACTTTATTTCGAGCTGCGGTAATAGTAGTTTTATTATAGGATCTATTTAGGAAGCGTTTACTCATTTGTTGAGATTGCAATTCAAAATCAGAGTCCTGGTCACAAATTCTTTTTACCCTTTGAAATTGTCCATAAGGGATGTTGTTCTTTTGGTGGTACGGATGAAAGGACCCATAATGTAACACTGAATTGCGATCTGTAGGTTTTCTAAATAGAGTAGTGTGTAATTTACCATCCTCACTTCTGTAGATTGTGAGGTCTAGAAAGTTAATGTTCTCTCTAGAGTACTCTAATGTTAATTTAATATTTCTGTTTGTGTTATTAAGATACTTATGAAACTCTAACAGATCAGCTTGGTTACCTCTGAATAATAGGAAAATGTCATCGATGAATCGACAATACATTTTAATATTCTCTTTGAAGGGATTTTTAACACCATCAAAAACAGATTCTGCTTCCCACAATCCTAAATATAAGCAGGCATATTCAGGTGCAAAAGAAGCACCCATACTGGTACCTTTACATTGTTTGAACTTCCTATTCTGGAACAGAAACACATTATTGTTCAACACCCAGTCGGTGAGTTCCACAATGAAGTCTGTAGGGGGCGTTAGCCCTTCTCTATCTGACAAATAATGGCTCACTGCTCTGAGGCCATCTAAGTGGTCAATATTCGTATAAAGCGACTCTACATCCATAGTTACCAAGAAATCCCAAACAGTGTCCTCTTCTATATTGCTCAATTTGTTCAGGACATCGGTAGTGTCGCGAACATAAGAAGGCAATTTGTGGACATATGGTTTTAGAAAATAATCAATAAACTGTGATGCGGGCTCTGTGAGCGTCCCATTGGCGGCCACAATTGGTCTGCCTGGGGGGTTGTCTTTAGGTTCCTTGTGCACTTTCGGCAACATATAAAATGTTGCCACTCGAGGATGTTCACATGACAAGAATCCATGTTCACTGGTGGTGATCCATTCATTGTCTTTAGCTCGGTCCAGTAGAATAGTGAGCTCCTCCTGCATATGAAGAAGAGGATTACTAGTATGGAGTTCAGTGTAATACTCCGTGTTTTCTAATTGACGATGAGCCTCCTTAACATATTTGTCATAATCCCACACAACAACTGCCCCTCCTTTATCTGCTCTTTTAATCACAATGTCTTTATTGCGTTGCAGTTCATTTAGCGTTGTGCGTTCGGAGTGGGTTAGGTTGTCTCTCTGCGGGGTGGGTGGCTGTTTATCAAACAATTGTTTGACATCATAATCAACTTTCTTAGTGAAAGCCACCAGACTGGGATTATTACTTAAGGGAAGAAAATGGGATTTCGGTTTAAATCTTCTCTCTGAAGTGTAAGTGTGTGACTGTGGGGTATTGTCACCCGTTTGTCTCTGAGCATACCAGACTTTAAGGTGCAAGTTTCTATAAAATTTAAACAATTCGACTTTAGTGTCAAAATGTTTGGCGTTATACGTCGGGGCGAATGATAAGCCTTTTGATAGTACCTTAATCTGGTTGCTGTTGAGTTCCATTGGGGACAGGTTTATCACCGCGCTCTGTGCGATTCTTGTCATGTGAACATCCTCGAGTGGCAACATTTTATATGTTGCCGAAAGTGCACAAGGAACCTAAAGACAACCCCCCAGGCAGACCAATTGTGGCCGCCAATGGGACGCTCACAGAGCCCGCATCACAGTTTATTGATTATTTTCTAAAACCATATGTCCACAAATTGCCTTCTTATGTTCGCGACACTACCGATGTCCTGAACAAATTGAGCAATATAGAAGAGGACACTGTTTGGGATTTCTTGGTAACTATGGATGTAGAGTCGCTTTATACGAATATTGACCACTTAGATGGCCTCAGAGCAGTGAGCCATTATTTGTCAGATAGAGAAGGGCTAACGCCCCCTACAGACTTCATTGTGGAACTCACCGACTGGGTGTTGAACAATAATGTGTTTCTGTTCCAGAATAGGAAGTTCAAACAATGTAAAGGTACCAGTATGGGTGCTTCTTTTGCACCTGAATATGCCTGCTTATATTTAGGATTGTGGGAAGCAGAATCTGTTTTTGATGGTGTTAAAAATCCCTTCAAAGAGAATATTAAAATGTATTGTCGATTCATCGATGACATTTTCCTATTATTCAGAGGTAACCAAGCTGATCTGTTAGAGTTTCATAAGTATCTTAATAACACAAACAGAAATATTAAATTAACATTAGAGTACTCTAGAGAGAACATTAACTTTCTAGACCTCACAATCTACAGAAGTGAGGAGGATGGTAAATTACACACTACTCTATTTAGAAAACCTACAGATCGCAATTCAGTGTTACATTATGGGTCCTTTCATCCGTACCACCAAAAGAACAACATCCCTTATGGACAATTTCAAAGGGTAAAAAGAATTTGTGACCAGGACTCTGATTTTGAATTGCAATCTCAACAAATGAGTAAACGCTTCCTAAATAGATCCTATAATAAAACTACTATTACCGCAGCTCGAAATAAAGTGAGCTCCCTAGAACGGCAACAACTCTTACAACCTTCTAACAAAAAGAAAAAAGAGACAACAGGTGTATTCTTCTCTTTGTCTTACAGCAAACAGTCCTCACAAATCAAACAGATCATTCGATCTAATTGGGATATTCTCAAAAGTGACCCCTCTCTAAATAAAACATTTCAACTTCCCCCTACTTTTTGTTTGAAAAAAGCTCCTTCTTTAAAAGACAAACTCTCTCAGAGTTATTTACCAGCCAAGAGAGAGGGCCATTGGCTTAATAGACCAATAGGCACATATAAATGTTTACAAACTAATTGTAGACACTGCTTTAATGTTGTACAACAAAAGGAGTTTAAAGACATCAAAACTAGGGAGACCTTCAAGTACAAACAGTTTATTAATTGCAATTCCACCTACATAGTGTACCGCCTTACATGCCCATGTGGCTGTTTCTATATAGGGCGGACTAAGAGGAGGTTAAAAGACAGAGTGGCTGAACACAAATATGCCATTAGAACAAATAACGAAGATTACCCTATGGCACGTCATTTCCATAGTGTCCACAATGGAAATGACAGCCTCCTCAAAGTAGAGGGTATTGAACAAGTTGAACAAACACCAAGGGGTGGCAACAGATTACAGAGGTTACTGCAGAGAGAAACATACTGGATATTTACTTTTGACGCCATGGTATACCCTGGTCTAAATGAAGAAATTGATTTTAAACCATTTCTGTAAAGGTGATTTATTTGGTTATTTACATATTGAAAGTATGAGTTATGAAATTTGTCATATATGTCTATATTGTTGGTATAGGTGGGCGATATGAATGTAAATACACAATACTTACTATGTATATGAGTTAGATTGCTTACACTGATCCTGATGAGATATATGTGTTATGATTGGTTCCCTTGGCCACAAGGAGGTATAAGAGGACATGCACCTACGGTGCCATCCCCCTATAGCCACGCCCTGAAGAAGACACTCTTTGTGTCGAAACCGGTCGGCTTTATTGGCTTTTTATTGTTTTAATATGTAATAGCCCTAGTTGTCAAATAAAGGCTTTTTAATGCGTTCCTTGGCTCCGAGTGTGCGAGAAGAACTTCCCGATGGGACCCCATGCTAATCTAAGATAAGCTTTTTGTATTTTCATACTTTTGCTTATTTCACAAGATATGTTGGATGTCATGGGGCCACAAATGTCACGCAATACTAGGAATTACCTGTTTTAAGTTTATTTGATCATCATCACAGTATAAAATTATTCATCTTTTCAAGATCCCACATCAACAAAAGCAATCAGTTACACTGTGTCATCATAAGGATCTACCTAGATCCATAGATGATTTTAATATCAATATACCAGGGGTCTTTATTGTTTTCAGGTCAAGGACCCTTTAGTTGAGAGAGAGATGAAGCAGGAACCCCCACAACCTTTTCATAGATTCCACGTAGTTTCATCGTTCGACAACACAATCATCAATGTATTTTGGATTTATGTCAATTTGTGTTTTCAGATATTTAACCACTTGAACCGTCAACACTTAATACACTTTGTACTAAGTCTGCTCTTTTTCCCTCTACACCAAACCTCTTTGCCGAAAATAGACCTCACAGTGCGAGGTGTTGTGATCTTGTAGATCTGCTATTTGGCTAAAGTTCTCTGAATATGGATGCTAGGGTTCAAGTGGTTAATATAAAAAAGGAGAAAAAAAGTTTCTATCACACAAAGATTTGGAGGACCCCCTGTAGTAACTCTGAGGACCCCCTAGGGGTCCTGGACCCCCGGTTGAAGACTTTTGCATTAGGTGTAACCCCTTTTAAATATTAGACTTCCATGCGGGAGACTCGGGTTCGAATCCCGGGCGTTGCTGCTCCCGATTTGGCTATGATTTGGAAAACATGGCACAGGCTGAATAAATAAGCCATTTGGGCCTCATCTTGGACCCATGGTGGAGACTGAGGCTCTGAACGCTGTAGGTGGGGTTGACCAAAGGGCCTTTCTCTGTGGAGTTTGCATGTGCTCACAACGCCTCGCGCTGCGAGGCGTTGTGAGCTTGTAGATCGGCAAAGATGATTGGTGTAGAGGGGAAAAAGAAAAGCAGACTAAGTACAGAGTAAAAGGTCAATTTCATCAGGTAATGATGGCTCAAGTGGTTAAATATCTGAAAACACAAATTGACATGAATCCAAAATACACTGATGATTGTGCTGTCAAACGATTAAACTATATTAGTCGGGGAGCGCAGGGAAATAAAAGGACCGTTTGGTTCAGATTCTCGCAAATTCGCCAAATTTGGCACAGATGTTGTCCATACCATACTTAATCATTTAAAGATGGGTGCCAAGATGGGCGCCCCATGGTACTGCCATATTGCGCATTCCAATATGGCTGCCACCTGAAAAAAAACGAAAAGGCCTAGAATCATAAATGATACCACTTTTTAGGGGTTTTCTGGGTCGTAGAATCTGATTCTGGTGTTATTTCAATGATTTGAGGTCAAGATTACCCCTCAAGGTCAAGTTTACTCATCAAAGTTAGTAAAATCCCAGGTAAAATCCAGTATTTCTAGTGCGCCATGCCAGATTCTTTTTTTATTATTATTCTTATTATTTATCTGAAATAATGTTTTGCCCTTTAACCTATTTTCAAATTTGTCTGACAGA
This sequence comes from Nannobrachium achirus, assembly GCF_963921795.1. Lineage (NCBI taxonomy): Eukaryota > Metazoa > Chordata > Actinopteri > Myctophiformes > Myctophidae > Nannobrachium > Nannobrachium achirus. Next base: position 3,457,450 of record NC_137820.1, on the reverse strand, counting down.
GACAAGGGAGGAGTCAAACAGTAACAACATGTGATGTGTTTTCTGAATCAGCCTGCCAGTAAAACAAGGTGAAGGTGTAGCCTAATGTTACTGAGGCTGTACTGGTGATTCATGGTGCACTGCCAATGACAAGTTATGTCATTCTCGTTTTGGCCACTAGATGGTGCTCTACCATAGATTATGAAGCCATGTGCTTCAAGTTTCTCTCATGTCACTTTATGAGCTCAAACAGACCACCTACACAGAGTATTGTGAGAGTATAATGGGCCCACCTGAGTCATTTGATATGTGGGATCAACGTTCACAAACTGTTCCCCAGTTCAAGTTCTGGTCAACCATAATGAAGCTGGAGCTGCTGATGTGTCGCTTTGTGCGGTCCCTGCGGGAAGGGGACTTTCCACTATATGTGCAAGCATGTGACGAACTCTGCGGCTGGTTTCACGCCCTGGACCACACAAACTACGCATGCTGGCTGCCAGTCCATGTCCGTGACATGGTCCAGATAGCTGATAAACACCCTCAAGTACATGCTGAATTCATGAAGGGCAACTTTGTTGTGCAGAAATCAGCTAGAAAGTTCAGCCTCATGGCCAAGGACCAAGCGCATGAGCAGTCCAACAAAAGCCTCCAGGTGCATGGCGAAGCCGTTGGACTCTATGAGAATCCTGAAGCCCTTACACTGTTTATGCTGGCTGGACCTGATTGCACACGGATAGTTGAGGAGTTTGAGGCCATCAATGACCCACCAACGTCATCCACTGCTCATCATGAGGAAGGACATAACTTGCAATTAAAGTTTCGCAAGGATGTACTATCGTTCATCGATGTTGTACAGCAGCTAGGCAACCCCTTCCTTTCTACAAGTCAGGAGCTTATTGCACTCGATACACAGAATGTCATGGATCCGGCAGTTGTTGCTTCTTTATCTCAAATCCATAAAGCCAGCCAGACCCTTCACGCAGCATATGTCAAGGAAAGATTGGAAATGGCTTCAGTACCAGTATCTGATGCCATCAAGCGGAAAAACTTGCTAACGTTCGCCAACCGGACTGGCCCCAAGAAAAAAGGTACAAAGGACAGTGGCATACAGAAGCAGAACATGGTTTTAATCACACAACTATTCCTTTCACTCCAGTCACGTCCCAATGCTGACATGACAGACTTCTTTCAGTTCGAAAATCAGAGAGAGACACCGAGTCTGGCGGACAGAGGGTCTCTGCGATCTGGGACAAAATCTGACATTCTTCAATGCCTCAATGCTAGCACAGGCCGTGCAGCTCCTGCCAAACAAGCTACCGTCGTGGTGTTGGATATGGCAGCAGTCATCCACATGGTGCGCCCCACAACAGCAAAGACATTCAGCGAGTATGTCTTGCTCAACATTATACCATTTCTGGAGGCCCAAATGACAGCTAGTACCCAGCTTTGAGACACTTTGAGACCGTGCTCTCCAACATGCCTTGTGATGTCACAAAACTTCAGCAGTAAAACCATTCCGAGGCAGACACCAGGATCCTCCTGCATCTGGCACATGCAGCAGAGCAGGGTCATACAACAGCCTATGTTCGCACCGTAGACAGCGATGTCGTCATTTTTGCAATCCGTTTTTTCGAGACCCTTGGCCTAACGGAGCTCTGGGTGGGTTTCGGTACTGGTCGGAAATATCGTGACATACCAGTCCATACCATCTACTCTGATCTCGGTCCATCAAAGTCCTTGGCACTACCCCTCTTCCACAGCTTAACAGGGTGTGACACAACTTCCCAGTTTCTCGGATGTGGCAAGAAGACAGCTTGGAGAAGCATACCAGACCTCACCAACACACTAGTGGCTCTCACACACACCCCTGACCTCTTCAGTCTTGAGTCTGTGCATATGCAGAACATTGAACGTTTTGTCGTGCTCATGTACAGCAAGGGGTGTGGTGCAGCTGGTGTCAATGAGGCCAGACATCGCCTCTTCACCACTGGAAGTAAATCACTGGAAACCATCCCACCTACCCAAGCTGCACTGTTCCAGCATGTCAAGCGAGCGCTACTGCAGGCAAGTTTCTTCTGGAATCAGGCAACTTCGGTCCAGCAGGAAATTCCTGACTTCAGCGAGTGGGGCTGGCACAAAGATGGCAATGGCACATGGCAACCACTGTGGACCACTCTTAGCGATGCATCAGCAGCATATGACATTCGCTGCGGCTGCCTCAAGGGATGCATGGGAAAGTGCAAATGCAACCGTATCGGTGTCCGATGCACAATACTCTGCAAATGCGAAGGTGGGTGCCTTAACAACGGAGACGACAGCCAGTAATAGGGATGTGAAGAAAAGAAAAATCGAAAATCAACTCATGCTCACAATTTTTCTTAAGTTTTTCACCAAAAAATGTTTTAATCGCTTGTTCAAAAACGTTATAAGCGTTAATGTTTTCCAAATGTGAGAGGACCGGTGTGTGTGTGTCTGTGACTCTGTGTCGGGGACGAGTGAATGTCTGTGTTGTGATTTTATTGGCACATATACTGTATCGGTTTTAATTGAAATTTGAAGTTTTAATGGAAATTAGTTTGTTTATATTAAACAATCAACTGTTTTGACTATTGTTTTGAATTGTGAAACATTGCTACATTATACAAGTATAGCATATAATGAGAAAAAAACTTTTTGGGGGTAGAATCTGGCGTGGTGCACCAGAAATACTGGATTTTACCCCAATATTACCTTTATATACTAACTTTGATGAGTAAACTTGACCTTAAATCATTGAAATAACACCAGAATCAGATTCTACAACCCAGAAAACCCCTAAAAAGTGGTATCATTTATGATCTAGGCCTTTTCGGGGTTTTTTCGGGTGGCAGCCATATTGGAATGCGCAATATGGCAGTACCATGGGGCGCCCATCTTGGCACCCATCTTTAAATGATTAAGTATGGTATGGACAACATCTGTGCCAAATTTGGCGAATTTGCGAGAATCTGAACCAAAATATCCCTGCGCTCCCCGACTATATGGAATCTATGAAAAGGTTGGGCGTCCCTGCTTCATCTCTCTCTCTCAACTAAGGGATCCTTGGCCTGAAAACGTTGAAGAGCCCTGGTGTAAATAAAGTGACTAAATCTGGCTTATATTTCTGTCTTACCTTCCAAATCCCTGACAAAAAGACATTGCTGAATCTGACCCCTAACTAAATGCCGGTAAGATCAAAATATGGGTGTAATTTGGTCGTAAAGTGCTTGATGAATCGGGCCCGTTGTCCTCATCTTCTGAATGGCATTATAGCAGATTGATCTGATTTCATCACAAACGATGACCGTCCATCTCCATGTGACCCGTGTTATGATTTAGATAGACTTTTTATGGTATGCCACCATTCATTTATTAACCACTTTTCAACGAGGCATCCCTGTTTTGAGGAAATGTCATTATAGTCCGGGAGCCGTGGGGGTGAACGTGGAATCGGCTGATAAAGTTTTTTTCTCAACTGATTCTTGTAGCTTGGGGTCACCTCTTAAGGATTCAAGATGATGACCAGTGATATCCATTGAGCATGTTTTATTATTAACCCCTTAATGCCTGAAACACAAGAAATCAACCCAGGAGGAAAATACCCAGAAAAATATTTTTTTTCTGGGTATTTAAGGAGGATCTGAGGGGTCTAACTAGGGGTTAGAGTCGGCGACCTTCGGGGTCACCACAGCACCCACAAAACTCTGACTCATCACTTTTCATCACTAAAGTCGATGGGAGCCCAACTTGATTTGGCCGCTGTGGCGACCCCGAATGTTGCAGACTCGGGCACCCTAGCTAAATGATTAGAGCATGCCCTGAGCTACATCTGTGCAAAATTTTGCACTTTTAGACTGATTAGCACGAGAAAAAAAACCCTAAGGCCTCAGACTAACATGAATACTCACCCATACGTGTATTGTTTTCTGAGGCCATTTCTAGCCCACGGAATGTTTTTTGTGCAAAACAAATGCTTGCAATGGATTCAGCATCATGACAAACCCCTGGTTGGACCCCTCAGATCCTCCTTAAATACCCAGAAAAAAATCTTTTTCTGGGTATTTTCCTCCTGTGTGGATTTCTTGTGTTTCAGGCATTAAGGGGTTAATAATAAAAAATGCTCAATGGATATCGCTGGTCATCATCTTGAATCCTTAAGAGGTGACCCCAAGCTACAAGAATCAGTTGAGAAAAAAACGTTATCAGCCGATTCCACGTTCAGCCAAAAATCACCATTTGGCTCCCGGACTATTATAAGCGAACATTTTTCAAACATTTTCTCTTTTCGCCCCCAAACAAATAGTAAAAAAGTAGATCTACAAGCTCTCAACGCGTCGCCAAGCGACACGTTGAGAGTGCAGTGATGACCCCTGCACAGCATGCACAATCAAAACTACAGCAAACTGTAAACCTCACAGTATCAAGTAAACCACGAGTCATTGCTGCCTGAACAACAGCCTTTTGTATTCTTTGACTGTTAAAATGATCCCTGGCTAGTAAGCCATGTAGGCCTTAATATGTTATAATAACCCTCTTTAACCAAAATATACCATTTAAAACACTTAAAATATCTTCCTTTGAGAGAAAAAAGTTCATATTTTCAACCCATGGGGGAGCCATTGCAGTGGCCGTGGCAAGCAGTGATGACATCATATATGCTTTTTGGGTGGTCGGGCCCATAGAGTTAATATGGAACGTCAAAACAACGTTCTCTTTACAACATTTAAAACATTGTCTTGATGCTCAGATTAACTGTAGTAAGTAGTGTGGTGCTTTTCTGTTCTGTTCATATCAAGTACGATGTTTTCCCGTGCCTGTAAAGTGTTTAATTCAACATTTAAAACTTGTTTACACCGCCATTTTAAATGGGCCCACCACCCAAAAAGCAACTATGTTGCTTGCGATGGACACTGCAATGGCTCCCCCATGGGTTGAAAATATGAACTTTTTTCTCTCAAAGGAAGCTATTTTAAGTGTTTTAAATGGTATATTTTGGTTAAAGAGGGTTATTATAACATATTAAGGCCTACATGGCTTACTAGCCAGGGATCCTTTTAAACCAAATGTCATTTCTTCACTCTATGAGCATTCAAAATGTACCAGAGTAAAAGTACAAAAGTGTTGGAATCAAAACTCTTTTGAAAACGTCTCAGTGGGATCTTTATGTATAAAGGACTCTGTGTGGAAGTGGCTTCAGCTCATATCCAGAACTAAACAACAATATAAGATTTAATAAATGTACTTGAGTTATAGAGCCCGACCGATGCCATATTTATTGACCGATGCCGAAATATTTGCCGATGGAGAGTGCTAGACCACCGATTGCCGATGTTTAACCGATGTTTTGTAATAATATAAAATAATAATAAATAGCCTACATTTCAAAAACGTTTTACCTTCAAAACCTTTTTATTTTTTTTTATTTTTTTACAATGGTCTGGGGACCACCAGTGGTCCTTGAGGGGTTTCCAGGTGGTCCCCAGCAAAATGATGGAGATTTGGCAACCAAATGGACCCTTTATAAGATCTTTAACTCATGAGTGTTAAAATGAAACCCAATGGATCCTTACGGGCAACGACAATATATTCTATGATTTGGGTCCGAGTGGCAAAATGTCATCAAATGGTGGTCTAATATTACTTATAAAAACGGCCGATACATCGGAGAGATAATACCGATGTCCGATACTGACATTGGGGTCCAAATACGACCGATATATCGGTTTGACCGATATATCGGTCGTACCGATATATCGGTTTGACCGATATATCGGTCGGGCTCTACCTGAGTAAATGTTCTTTGGTTGTTAAGAAAATGTTAAGAAAAAAAAGACCTGAATACTGATAAAAATGTGTGAAATATGACTTAAAAAAATAAATAAACAGGAACAAGAAGCAGATCAGCCACAGACAAATATTGATTGAAATGTTTTATTAATCCAGTGGAAACATTTGATTGATTGATTTGATTGACATCTTTATTGACAAACATTTATTTAATATGCATCATCATTTCTGTCGGGTGGAAACCTTGCATGTCCACCAAAACTGTTTTGAACTGGGGGACCACCTAAAATAATCATATTTGAACTGGGGACCACCCAAAACATTTGAACCTGGGACCACCTAAAATAATCATATTTGAACTGGGGACCACCTAAAATAATCATAATAATCATATTTGAACTGGGGACCACCTAAAATAATCAAAATAATCATATTTGAACTGGGGACCACCTAAAATAATCATATTTGAACTGGGGACCACCTAAAATAATCATAATAATCATATTTGAACTGGGGACCACCTAAAATAATCATAATAATCATATTTGAACTGGGGGACCACCTAAAATAATCAAAATAATCATATTTGAACTGGGGACCACCCAACATAATCATATTTGAACTGGGGACCACCCAACATATTTGAACTGGGGGACCACCCAAAATAATCTTATTTGAACTGGGGACCACCCAAAATAATCATATTTGAACTGGGGACCACCCAAAATAATCATATTTGAACTGGGGACCACCCAGAATAATCTTATTTGAACTGGGGACCACCCAAAATAATCATATTTGAACTGGGGACCACCCAAAATAATCATATTTGAACTGGGGTCCACCCAAAATAAATAATCATATTTGATCTTGGGACCCTCCCCTCCGACAAGCACTTTGAATTGTAGGTTGTTGTTGGTGATTATTTTATTTGACAAAAATGGAGAACAGTACAAGTATAGTTGAACACCCTGCCTAAAAGGAAGCACCCCAAGAAGAATCACCTCAAGCCCCTCTGACAGCATACCCTGCTTTAACAGTAAATTATAACATAAACGGGACCATATTTTCACAAAACGCATATGATGGTGATCAGTGTTGGGCAATATTACTTAGGAGAGTAATCGTTACATATTACTTATTACTCCTTGGAAAAAGTAATAATATTATATTACTTATTACTTGGAATCAAGAGTAATATATAATATATTAAGTTATATTACTTTTTTTCTTTTTTCTTTTTTTTTTTACCCCGCAAAAGAAAAGAGATGTAGGGTACAATGACACAATCTGTTAGCCAGCTCCTTTTAGAACATAATCCAATTTATTGTAAAAATAAGTCTCCAATCAGCCAAACATGTTATTTGACAGAGCATTTACAAGCCTAATACAAATTTAAAACTGCCTGTAATTTTGACCCTATAGGCTCTGTATGGTCTTTCCCTCAAGCTCAGAATAAAGGGATATAGTCAGAAAGCAGCCTACTTTATTAGGAGTATCTGTAAATTGAAAAACAATCCAGCACCACGGAGATGAAGAGAAACTACTTCTCCCTGTGTGTGAGATACGGGAGCTTGTGTCTTTGTGTGTAAATGAGAAGAGGTCTCTCTCTCTCTCTCTCTGTGTGTGTGTGTGTGAGTGTGTGTGTGTGTGTGTGTGTGTGTGTGTGTGTGTGTGTGTGTGTGTGTGTGTGTGTGTGTGTGTGTGTGTGTGTGTGTGTCGCAACGCAATCTACGACTCGCTGCGCTACTGTGTCAAGTTGACCTAGGCTCTCAGAGGACTTCAAAAGAAGTTAACGACCATCAATTAAGCAGCTGCATGCGCATGATGCGCTGCTCTCCTCTCCTGCCAGAGAGGCACAAGTAATATAGTAACTAGGTGTTTTTTTGGCAGAGTAAAGCGTTACATATTACCGTTTTTGGCAGAGTAATACCTTACACTACTCGTTACTGGATAAAGTAATAATATTACAGTAATATATTATTAGTAATTCGTTACTGCCCAACACTGATGGTGATTGAAACAAGACTTTTAAACTAGCGACAGGAACCATAAAGTATTTATGACAATGTTTATTAAGGTAAGAAAATCCTATGGAGAACATGTTGCTTTTGGCACCAGAACAGCGCGACTAGCGGCCAATCATAGGAACTCTTAGTTCCGCGTTTGCTTCATGTTAAATCCGGACAACTGTTCCCCTGGTTATTACACACACCTCCCCTTCCCATCACACTCCTGCCCTTCCTGGCATTTACAATGCGGCTGCTTCTTAATCACCCCGTATGCACAGCGGGAATCCTTCATGTTTCCACACATGGGCTGAAAAAGAGACAGGACATGTTGCTTTAAAGGGGATTTCCGGAGGAGTGCCTTTCTTAGGGCAATCTGATTCATTCCATTCATTAAAAAACAAACAAAACAAAAAAAAACATTATCATCAGGTGTTTTGATTATACTAGAAGGAAGCTTTTTTCCCCCAAAAAAGTGTACAGAAAGATTTAAAATGTGGGTTTTATGTGGCCACACCCACCAGTTCATTAAGTATGCATGGTTGTCATGGTGGGTGGCGACCCAGCTGAAGTTAGCCACACCCACAGATGAATGGTAAAAGGGGAGGGGGATGCTTATATGATGTCACTATATCTGTGTTTTTGGATCGGCACTTTTGACCCACAAGGTGGCAGCCTCAAGGAAGAAACCCCAAATAAAAAGGGAATACAACCATAACAACCACACCAGGGGATCTAATGAAGTACTGTTAACCTCATAGACACATGAAAATCAGAAAAAGTACAAAACTATGGCACCGCCTATTTAACAAAAGGTAGAGGCACAAAGGCTAGAGAGGTTAACTTCTACTAGAGATTTTCTAGGCTCTTTGAAGTGAGCCAGATCTCTGGGATCCGTTCTGTTCAAAGAGCCGTTTGGCACCACATTCCTCTGCTGACAGTTGAGATCACAATTTAGTATTTACCCTTTTTATAAAAAGGTGTGTGTGTGTGTGTGTGTGTGTGTGTGTGTGTGTGTGTGTGTGTGCGTGTGTGCGTGCGTGCGTGCGTGCGTGCGTGCGTGCGTGCGTGCGTGCGTGCGTGTGTGTGTGTAGGCATTACAGAATAGTGGATTTGATATCAAAAGATGTCTCTTCCATCTTCAGGTCCTCCATCATGCTATATACGCATTCTACTGTTAAGCCGAGCATGTTTAGCCTGTGTAACGATGGTTCTGTGTTCTCTAACATTTCAGCTAACACCCCTGATGTCATTGTTGTGAATGTGAACCTTATGTGCACCTCATAAGAAAGTGTTTATTCTCGAGGTCGGCTGTACCTTTGACTACAGCTTAGAGGAAGCTTTCTTAACCATCGCACAGCTAGGCTACAGATGTAAACTTCTGGTTTTTGAGCGGTGGTCACACCGTCTCCATAGCGTGGCCGTGTGTGTTTCCGTGTGTGTGTGTGTATGTGGGTGGGTGCGTCCGTAGCCTGAGGTATTTAGCCTGCAATACCTTTTCTGACCACACATGTTAAGGGAGGGGCGCTGTTGTTCAGGCCAGGCACACTCACATTCACACACACATGCACGCATGCACGCACGCACGCGCGCACACACACACACACACGCAGCCTCCACCGCTCAGTTCACACAAGTGTGATTTTTATCTTTGGGAGCCTAGGGCACGTGCATAAGTTGGTTGTGAGGGGCCTTCAAATGGCCGGCCTCACCAAAAGGAGGGCCAAGCAGTTAGCAAGGTACTGCTCTGTATCAGCTATTATAGGAAGCCACTCAATTTGGAGGAGGCGTTGTTATCTTTACCCTTGATTGATGTCTGTTGGGTTTGACATCTATGCCAACAGTGAGTATTGTATGTAACAATGTTATGCCCTACATGCACTTTGTAACTGGCTGTTTTCCTAATTATCTGACTGCACTGATACTGTTTATGTCCTTTGTACATTCGTGTACTTCTGCTCATGTAGACATAAATAAACATTTCAAATGTGCGTTAAAATGGTCCTGCTTATTTTAAATGACTTACTGGTTCTGCCGTGCAACGCATCTTGGCCGTCCCGGTCCGGCGTTTGATCATTGATTCATTCTGGTCTTGGAAACAATCACTGCCCTCTTTACACTTACACTTCACCCCCTTGAAACAGTCCTGGTTAGCACCACACTGAGAAGACACAGAGACAGACATGTTGTTATATATGCTACTGTATTCACACTGAGAAGACACATAGACATGTTGTTATATATGCTACTGTATTCACACTGAGAAGACACAGAGACATGTTGTTATATATGCTACTGTATTCACACTGAGAAGACACAGAGACAGACATGTTGTTATATATGCTACTGTATTCACACTGAGAAGACACAGAGACATGTTGTTATATATGCTACTGTATTCACACTGAGAAGACACAGAGACATGTTGTTATATATGCTACTGTATTCACACTGAGGAGACACAGAGACATGTTGTTATATATGCTACTGTATTCACACTGAGAAGACACAGAGACAGACATGTTGTTATATATGCTACTGTATTCACACTGAGGAGACACAGAGGCAGACATGTTGTTATATATGCTACTGTATTCACACTGACACAGAGACATGTTGTTATATATGCTACTGTATTCACACTGAGGAGACACAGAGACAGACATGTTGTTATATATGCTACTGTATTCACACTGAGGAGACACAGAGGCAGACATGTTGTTATTATGCTACTGTATTCACACTGAGAAGACACAGAGACATGTTGTTATATATGCTACTGTATTCACACTGAGAAGACACAGAGACATGTTGTTATATATGCTACTGTATTCACACTGAGAAGACACAGAGACAGACATGTTGTTATATATGCTACTGTATTCACACTGAGAAGACACAGAGACATGTTGTTATATATGCTACTGTATTCACACTGAGAAGACACAGAGACATGTTGTTATATATGTTACTGTATTCACACTGAGGAGACACAGAGACATGTTGTTATATATGCTACTGTATTCACACTGAGAAGACACAGAGACATGTTGTTATATATGCTACTGTATTCACACTGAGGAGACACAGAGACAGACATGTTGTTATATATGCTACTGTATTCACACTGAGGAGACACAGAGGCAGACATGTTGTTATTATGCTACTGTATTCACACTGAGAAGACACAGAGACATGTTGTTATATATGCTACTGTATTCACACTGAGAAGACACAGAGACATGTTGTTATATATGCTACTGTATTCACACTGAGAAGACACAGAGACATGTTGTTATATATGCTACTGTATTCACACTGAGAAGACACAGAGACATGTTGTTATATATGTTACTGTATTCACACTGAGAAGACACAGAGACAGACATGTTGTTATATATGCTACTGTATTCACACTGAGAAGACACAGAGACATGTTGTTATATATGCTACTGTATTCACACTGAGGAGACACAGAGACAGACATGTTGTTATATATGTTACTGTATTCACACTGAGAAGACACATAGACATGTTGTTATATATGTTACTGTATTCACACTGAGAAGACACAGAGACATGTTGTTATATATGCTACTGTATTCACACTGAGAAGACACAGAGACAGACATGTTGTTATATATGCTACTGTATTCACACTGAGAAGACACAGAGACATGTTGTTATATATGCTACTGTATTCACACTGAGAAGACACAGAGACATGTTGTTATATATGCTACTGTATTCACACTGAGAAGACACAGAGACATGTTGTTATATATGCTACTGTATTCACACTGAGAAGACACAGAGACAGACATGTTGTTATATATGCTACTGTATTCACACTGAGAAGACACAGAGACATGTTGTTATATATGCTACTGTATTCACACTGAGAAGACACAGAGACATGTTGTTATATATGCTACTGTATTCACACTGAGAAGACACAGAGACATGTTGTTATATATGCTACTGTATTCACACTGAAAAGACACAGAGACATGTTGTTATATATGCTACTGTATTCACACTGAAAAGACACAGAGACATGTTGTTATATATGCTACTGTATTCACACTGAGAAGACACAGAGACATGTTGTTATATATGCTACTGTATTCACACTGAGAAGACACAGAGACATGTTGTTATATATGCTACTGTATTCACACTGAGAAGACACAGAGACATGTTGTTATATATGTTACTGTATTCACACTGAGAAGACACAGAGACATGTTGTTATATATGCTACTGTATTCACACTGAGAAGACACAGAGACAGACATGTTGTTATATATGCTACTGTATTCACACTGAGAAGACACAGAGACATGTTGTTATATATGCTACTGTATTCACACTGAGAAGACACAGAGACATGTTGTTATATATGCTACTGTATTCATACTGAGAAGACACAGAGACATGTTGTTATATATGCTACTGTATTCACACTGAGAAGACACAGAGACATGTTGTTATATATGCTACTGTATTCACACTGAGAAGACACAGAGACATGTTGTTATATATGCTACTGTATTCACACTGAGAAGACACAGAGACATGTTGTTATATATGTTACTGTATTCACACTGAGAAGACACAGAGACATGTTGTTATATATGCTACTGTATTCACACTGAGAAGACACAGAGACAGACATGTTGTTATATATGAAGAGTTCATTTGCAAAAACAGATAACTCCGTTTTTATAAATGTTCACAAATCCAGTTTTTTTATTGTGCACTCAAAGTAATATCAATCAAACTGAAGTTGGGTGGATTTGACTAAGTAAAAATGACTTAACAAAATAGATGTATCATAAAAAAACTTTATTAGAAAATAGTTTTTCTTTTAATTTAAACTTATTTTTTTGGCAAAAACAGATAACTCCAACAGTCGTTTTTTATCAAAAACAGATAACTCCACAATTGATGTTTCACCATTGAATTTGGCCATATCGAGGACGCAAAAAGGATTTCCAGAATTTTACAGGAGAGCAAAAACAAAGTTTTGACAACATACTTAAGTAGTCTGTACTTTTATAGGGGCCACATGTAGCCACCAGGGGGCACAATAGGGGACAACTCAGGGGCCCCTGGGGTGCTAAAGGTGCACCGTTGCTCCAATCTGCACCAAACTTGGCACAACCACTGTTCAGGGGTCTACCATGACAATAGTCACACCAGGGGCCACCTCACAGGCCACACCAGGGGCCCCAGTGTACCATATCAAGGGCCCCCGGGGGCCCCAGGGTGCCAAAGGCACACCATTGCTCCAATCTGCATCAAACTTAGCATGAACACTGTTTAAGGGTCTGCCATGACAATAGTCACACAAAGGGCTAAACCAGGGGCCCCGGTGTGCCATATCAGTGGCCCCTGGGATCCCCAGGTGCCAAAGGCGCACTGCTGCTCTGATCTGCACCAAATATGGCACAAACACTGTCCATGGGTCTACCATGACAATAGTCACACCAGGGGCCACCTCACAGGCCTCATCAGGGGCCCCTGTATATCAGGGGCCACTGGGAGCCACAGGCCACATGGGGCCACATGGTAGACCCCTGAACATTGTTTGAGAAAATGTTGGTGCATAATGGGGCAACAGTGCATCTATGGCACCCAGAGGCCCCTGGGGGCCACACATGGCCCCTGGGAGCCACACATGGCCCCTGGCAAGACTGTCTTCATGGCAGACCCCTGGAACAGTGTTTGAGACAAGTTTGGTGCATAATGGGGCAACAGTGTGCCTATGGCACCCAGAGGCCCCTGGGGGCCACACATGGCCCCTGGTAGCCACACATGGCCCCTGGTGTGACTTTCCTCATGGCAGACCCCTGAACAGTGTTTGAGACACTTTTGGTGCATAATGGTCGCAACAGTGTGCACAATGGGGCAACAGTGCGCCTATGGCACCCAGAGGCCCCTGGGGGCCACACATGGCCCCTGGGAGCCACACATGGCCCCTGGTGTGACTATCTTCATGGCAGACCCCTGGAACAGTGTTTGAGACAAGTTTGGTGCATAATGGGGCAACAGTGTGCCTATGGCACCCAGAGGCCCCTGGGGGCCACACATGGCCCCTGGGAGCCACACATGGCCCCTGGTATGATTTTCCTCATGGCAGACCCCTGAACAGTGTTTGAGACACTTTTGGTGCATAATGGTGGCAACAGTGTGCATAATGGGGCAACAGTGCGCCTATGGCACCCAGAGGCCCCTGGGGGCCACACATGGCCCCTGGGAGCCACACATGGCCCCTGGTGTGACTATCTTCATGACAGACCCCTGGAACAGTGTTTGAGAGAAGTTTGGTGCATAATGGGGCACCATCTTGGATCACATGGTCTAAACACGCTGCCCAATGGATTTATCTGTTTCTGCAAACAAAGAGCTATGTCACTTGTCTGTTTTTGCTACAAAACCTGATCTTTGAGGGCGTTTAGAATGGGATATATCTGCCTTAACAACAAAATTGATTTTATATTCTAATAAAACTCTAACTTAACTGTTATTTACAATAGTCATCTCATTTTTTTCCAAAATGGCTTTTATCTGTTTTTGCAAATGAACTCTTCATATGCTACTGTATTCACACTGAGAAGACACAGAGACATGTTGTTATATATGCTACTGTATTCACACTGAGAAGACACAGAGACATGTTGTTATATATGCTACTGTATTCACACTGAGAAGACACAGAGACATGTTGTTATATATGCTACTGTATTCACACTGAGAAGACACAGAGACATGTTGTTATATATGCTACTGTATTCACACTGAGAAGACACAGAGACATGTTGTTATATATGCTACTGTATTCACACTGAGAAGACACAGAGACATGTTGTTATATATGCTACTGTATTCACACTGAGAAGACACAGAGACATGTTGTTATATATGTTACTGTATTCACACTGAGAAGACACAGAGACATGTTGTTATATATGTTACTGTATTCACACTGAGAAGACACAGAGACATGTTGTTATATATGCTACTGTATTCACACTGAGAAGACACAGAGACATGTTGTTATATATGCTACTGTATTCACACTGAGAAGACACAGAGACATGTTGTTATATATGCTACTGTATTCACACTGAGAAGACACAGAGACATGTTGTTATATATGCTACTGTATTCACACTGAGAAGACACAGAGACATGTTGTTATATATGCTACTGTATTCACACTGAGAAGACACAGAGACAGACATGTTGCCCTGCAAGCCCAGTGTTGCTTTTTGGCAACATATTTTAAATATTGTTTTTCTTCTTTTTTTTTCTTTTTTTTCTGTTCTTTTTTTCACATTAACATCACCATTAAATCATATTGTTTAGTATTACAATACCATTGGCCACCATATTTGCATATAAATACCCCCCGCACAGAGGCTGACATTCACACCCGCCACAGAGGCTGACATTCCAGGGTTTTGACGAACAACATCTCGCTTTTTCATCATTAGAATGTCTAGAACATGTACATGTGTTATTATTGTGAAAAATCTCCCCAAAATGCTAATTAGAGCATGATTTATGATTCATGGCTATAAAACCTTACAAAAATATTATTATTATTTAAACACTACATTTTCCTGTGATTAGGACTCCTAAAACACCATCTGATTTTTTAAAAAATTTGGGGGCAAGTAGAAATTATTTCGGGTCTTGCAGGGTTAAATAGGCTACTGTATTCACCCAAAGAGTTTTAAAGGACAGCTTTGTGTTTTTTACAACAAGGGTTCATATTTTAGATTGTATTCAGAGAAAAGAAAATATGAGTGTTAAAATGTTTTCATTTACTGCATTCTATTGTTTTAGCGATTTTTGTATTTTGATTTCAGTGGGTGGGGGCATGCGTGAATATCAAATATCTAAATATTGAATCAAGCAAATTAAATTCTGTCCAGGGTGTTCACAAAAGCCTTAGTAGACGATAAAATTACCAAAGGTTATGTTATTATTTTTAAATGGAATATCTCTATAAATAAATGTGCTTAGTTACTTTACACCACTGTCAGAAATGACTCACCTCTTCAAGTCCTCTCTTCTCAACAGAAACCATGCGGTCTTGTTCTTCCATCCCTTCTTCAGCCTAATAATGAAGAATTTATTTTAATGTTATCAGACCGTTTACCACATCATGTTATGTGAGCTTGTTGATCTGCTGTAATATTTGTTGTAAAGGTAGTGTTAAATAGCACTATATTGTGACAGTAATCATTGCTATAGAGTGTTTGTTCAGTAACAGTGTTAAATAGCTCTATATTGTGACAGTAATCATTGCTATAGAGTGTTGTTCAGTAACAGTGTTAACACATCTGTTGCCATGGCTTATTTCTGTCTGTACTGTGCTCTTGCCATGTTTTTGACCAACTTCGAAGACAGCCTCCGCATTCAGTTTTATCGTGACAAAATCACACAACACATCGAATGAAAGAGGAGATTCTCTAGTTTCACCCGGTCCAAGAACCATGTTTCTACGATGTTCGCTTCTGTATTTATAGGCCAGACAAAAAAAAAAAAAACGGCCAAAAATGACCCCTTTTTAGACCTTGTTTTGAGAAAAACAGCTTTTAGTGAATGATACTGTATCAGGCTGAAAACTCACTTGATCTTTTTAGCTTTGATTTCAATGACTTCAATATTGTATTTACAGTATTTTTCCTTCAAAGAAATACAAAAGAATAAGACAAATAAGTGTTTTTTATTTTGTTTCTTTACCGTTTTCAATCAAGTGTATTCTTGCTAGTTCAGTGTTTCTCTGGCTTGTTCACATTGTTTCTCACATTGTGTGTCTGCGCGCGTGCATGCGTGCGCCTGTACGTGTGCACGTTCACAGTTCAGAGTCTGCATGCATGCTCGTGTGCGTGTGCATGTGCATGTTCACAGTTCAGAGGCTGCGTGCGTGCACGTGTGAGTTGAGATGAGGCCGGTCAGAAACAGCAGGCAGGCCAAGGAAAGTTTTCAGTTCTCCAAAGGGAAGTCAGCAGGCTCCTCTGCACGAACCACTACCTATAAATATAGAAAAATAAAATCCATTTACAATACAATACAATGTGTCTCACACACACGCGCACGCACGCACGCACACACACACACACACACTATTTCTCTCTCCCCTCCCTCTCTCTCTCACACACACACACAACAATAAATACTTTTTCTCTCTCTCTCTTCCTCCTTCCTCTTTCTCTCACACACAATACATTCTCACTCTCTCACTCACTCACTCACTCACACACACACACACACACACACACACACACCACACACACACACACACACACACACACACACACACACACACACACACACACACACACACACAATACATTTCTCTCTAACCCTCTCTCACACAATCAATCACACAGTCAATTCAATGGAGCTTTATCCTCCCTCCCTTTCTTTCTTTCTCTCACACACACACACACACACACACACACACACACACACACACACACACACACACACACACACAATAAACACATTTATCTATCCCTCCAGCCCTCTCTCTCTCTCCCCCTCCCAGATGGGAGGAAAAAAAAACACAAATCAATTTACACCTTTAGCCTAAAAGTTTTAGCAGACACATTTATCCTACCCAGAGCGATTTAGATTATAAAAAATAAATTGATTCATCTGACGATTATATAGGCTATATATATATAAAATACAAACTCACTGGAAAGTTGTGGTCTGGGTCTCTGGGAATGGGATGTGTGCCTTCGATCTCGCTGTGGTTTCCACTCTTCACCGAGTCAGTCAGGGGACTACACAACGCCTCCCCATGCGAGGCGTTGTGTGCTTGTAGATCGGCTGGCGTTGTGTGCTTGTAGATCGGCTGTTTTAGACTGCGACTTCTGAGAGCTGAATGGACTCGCGTTAGCGACTGGTTCCGCGCACCACCGCGACCAGCTGCTGTTGTTAGCGCCACCGTCTTTGAAGGAGGTGACATTGTTGTAATGAAATAGAACACGTTTTTTTGTCACAGTGACCCACTAACAGGAGGCCGTGATAGACTAGAGTGTGTTGTGATGATGATGATGATGATGATGATGATGAAGAATATGTTGTTTGTCACCGCGACCGACTAATTCTTGTGGGGGTCCGCTCACTATCCCGACGGGCCGCTGTTCCGGCTAGCGTGGGCAGGTTTTTAGTTACTGAGGTAAGGTTACTGAGGTGATGATGAACCACAATCGTTTGGAGTGGACCAGGAGGAACCAGGACATCACGGCGTGCGGACAATCGGTCCGGCCGACGGCTAAGCAGCGTGAGGACCGGGACATCACGGTGCGTGATCGGGACATCGTGGTACGTTGACCAGGACGACTTGACGGCGACCCACGAAGGAGCCGTATCACGGCGTTTGGAACCGAACCGGCCCGGCTCCGCGTCACCGTTTGGAAGAGCCTGCCCGCTTGGAGTTGATCGGCGTCTAGAGAACCGAACCGGCCCGGCACCGCGACGCCGCTTGGAGAAGACTGCCCGTTTGGAGTTGATCGGGGACGGGGAGAACCGGCCCGGCGACGCGGCGGCGGCACCGCAGCCAGCACGTTTGAGCCACTTACCCAGCGAACTATCACCGTTTGCCGTTTGGAGCAGTCTGCACCGTTGGAGTTGATTGAGCAGCGCTCAAACGGTGATCATGATGATGATGAGTAAAATGGATAGTCCCGCTGCTGTTGTAGCGCAGCGTCGCCATCTTTGATGGTGAAGTAGAAATTACAGCGACCCACTCGTTTGTTTGATGTGATGATGAAGCTGCAGAATAATGTAACGATAGGCAGGCAGACTAGAGTTGTTGGTGGGTGATGATCACAACACAAGTAGATAGTGTGTCACAAACACACACCCTGGCTGGCTTGCTTCAGTCCATTGGTTTCACTTCAGCAGGGGGTACACTAATCTGACAATGGCGCCATCGTGTGTAATAAAGGTGAAATTGACTAGCCTGGACCTTTTATATATACTCTATGGCCTGGACGCACTGAAAAGCATTTCGTCATAGCGAGTTATTATGAATTTCATATTTGAGCCATTTGAGCCATGGTTTAGCAATATTGTGGTTCATGGGAAGCATTTGTCTTTGTTTTTGGTCACATTACTTGTTGAATATGTGATTTCTGACTTATTTTTTATCACAGAAGCAACAAACTTTGTAACAAGATGGGTGAGAGTGTAATTAACCTAATTAAGTAATTAAGGCCAAACTCGGGAAACTCGGGGTTGGCACAGCGGTCTATTTGAAAACAAACTCAGGAAACTCGGGGTTGGCACCATATGTGTTAAATAGCTCTATATTGTGACAGTAATCATTGCTATAGAGTGTTTGTTCAGTAACAGTGTTAAATAGCTCTATATTGTGACAGTAATCATTGCTATAGAGTGTTTGTTCAGTAACAGTGTTAAATAGCTCTATATTGTGACAGTAATCATTGCTATAGAGTGTTTGTTCAGTAACAGTGTTAAATAGCTCTATATTGTGACAGTAATCATTGCTATAGAGTGTTTGTTCAGTAACAGTGTTAAATAGCTCTATATTGTGAGAGTATTGTGTGCAAAACAGATGGATACAGAATCATGAAAAAAGCCTTAGTTTAACCCCTCATATGCTACTTAAAGCAGATTAATATTTTGCTTTTCCCCCCCCTGTATAGTAAAGTTAATGGGACACCAACTCTCTCTCTCTCAAACTGTGGAATAAACTCCCTGTCACACTTAGAACTACAGACTCACTCCCTAGCTTCCATTAGAACTACAGACTCACTCCCTAGCTTCCATTAGAACTACAGACTCACTCCCTAGCTTCCGCCGTGGACTGAAGACTCACCTCTTCAGACTCCACCTAAACCCATAGCACTACTGTAACACTCCCCTTCCCTCAATGACCATACATGAAGCTAGATAGCATTTTCTTTTTTTTCTTTTTTTTTACTGATTAGGTGCGTGGTCTACCTATGTTATTGTCTTTTCTAGATTGATATTCCTATGCATTGCTATATTGTTGTTGATGTACTGAGATATTATCTTGCTTATTATTTTTTATGTATTACCTGCTTATTCTAAGTCGC
Organism: Nannobrachium achirus; assembly: GCF_963921795.1. NCBI lineage: Eukaryota > Metazoa > Chordata > Actinopteri > Myctophiformes > Myctophidae > Nannobrachium > Nannobrachium achirus. The sequence goes on along the minus strand of NC_137820.1, from coordinate 3,437,544 downwards.
TTTGGATTAAAAGTGTCTGCTAAATGCCTAAACTGTAAATTGTAGAAGTAGTAGTAGTAGTAGTAGTAGTAGTAGTAGTAGCAGTAGTAATGTATGAAGCCTGCGGAATTGGTTCAGTTCAGCATATACTCCAGTGGTACATTGCGGTTGCATTCAGTTTCTGTTACAGCGCTATTACGCCAGTCTTACTTCACAGGTGACGTGGCAGTCAGCTGATCATTGCCAACCTACTTAAAGCCTGCTCAGTTGTCTCTTCCTCCTGCCTTGCTGATTGGCTGCTGGCACTTGCTTGCCCCCACCGCCTCCCCAGCACCACCAGTAGGCTCTGCTGCTAATTCTGTTCCCCATGGGGGGTGTTTACTGTATATATTTATATCTCCCTGCTCCTAATGGTTATTGATGTTCTTCTGTGCTGCACTGAGCAGGGAGAAGCAGAGCCTGACGCCAAAATAAATGTGACATATACACACTTGTATTACTCATTTATAATAATAATAATAAGCATTGTTTCAATCCTTATCGTGAGTTATGTGACTGAACTAGTAGTAGTAGCAGTAGTAGTAGTAGTAGTAGTAGTAGTAGTAGCAGTAGTAGTAGTAGTAGTAGTAGTAGTATCATTAGTATCAGTACCTTGCAGACAGTGAGCAGAGCCACACACAGAAGCAGGAGACTGAGAACTCTGATCTTCTCCATGATGCAGTAGAAACGCTGCTCCAAGTCTCACTATAGATGCACTATAGATCTATATATGCTCTATAGAGATAGATATGCTATAGATATATGATGTAGAAGAGCTGCTGGATGTGTGGAGATCTGCTGTTTGTCAGCGGTGATGTGGAGCTCCTCGGTGCGTTGTGTCCGACCCGCTCCGTGACTCCTCTGTTATAGTGCGTTCCATCAGACAAGGACGCCGTCGTTATCTCACATTTACGTGTTAAGAGCTGATACTTTTCACCCGACCCGTGTCTCTGCCGTTAGAGAGTCTTTATCTACATGTGTGGCCGGCGTAACCTGACCTGATGTAACCTATAGTCCAGGGTTCTCCAATTCGTTTTCCCCACGGGACGAATTATGTCTAGGGTACCAAGCCGACTAGCCGAGGGCCACAACATTGCAGGGGGCGACGGCGGCGTTCCCGCTACTCCAGCGACAGTTCAGATATCGTTGTTGTCGGGTGAAAATCTTGTATGTCCAAAACCGTTCGTTTAGCATTTATCATTTTAAAAATGATTTAAACTAGTGAAAACAGCCGATCTACAAGCACACAACGCCTCACGGTGCGAGGCGTTGTGTGCTTGTAGATCTGCTGTTGTCACTACTTTTGTGCGACGGCCTTGTACGATTTGGGAAAGAGCGTACAAATTTGGAGATACAAGGTTTCCACCCGACAACGGCGATATGCTAGTGTTGTTGCTGCTCTTATACCACCATTATTACTGGGGTTGGTGGGGGCCAGACAGCCCGCGGGCCGCCTATTGGGGAACCATGGAAACTGCTCTTCATTCAGATCTGCACTATGACTGACTGACACACACTAAAATAATTAATTTGAACACTCCAAAATAATAACTCTCTGAAGTGAAGTGGAGACCACTTGAAGAGCACTCTGTTTGAATGGGTCTCGTTGGGAAAAGGAGGGTTGGGACCCCTAGGGGGTCCTCAACGTCCTCCTACAGGGAGGCCGCCACATCTTTGTGCAGTAGGTAAATGGCAAATGGTGCATTCATACAGCATTTTTTTTATCCAAAGCGTTTTGCATAGATTGCGCATTCACCCTAAGCTGTAAGCTTAGCCGTAAGCTGATACCTTGTAAATGGTGCATTTGTATAGTGCCTTTATCCAAGGCGCTTTGGTACAAGGTCATCACCGGTACAAGGTCATCTAAAAGGATAAACAATTAGCCCTATTCACGATCGACGACCCACTCAGCATCCCCCGGTGCTGAAGTCCCGTTTTGAAGGGGAAAATCCTACTATAAGCCTATAGAGTTCAGAAATCGCAAATTTAATGCAATTTCCGAATAGTAAGTATAAAATACGGCTAGCATGATCAAGAACACAAGATAGTAAACGGCACAAAGCATTATAATTTACTTTACCGTTAGAAATAACGATTTGTTGGCTTTAAGTCCAGTATAGTTTCCCCTTCTAAATTGAAGTCAGCACCCGGGGGATACTGAGAAACGGAAGTAGGTGGGCGGGCCGTGAATAGGGCTAATAGGGCTCATTTTATTTTAACTCATTGACATGTCTTTTTATAATATTTGTTAACTGCTCAATCAATTACTTGACTTGTAGTAACTTTTATCGAATAGAAAGCAATGTTTATTTGCCATCATGCTGTTTTAGTTTGGCATTGGACCTGGACTTTCGATATCAATGTTGCTGTAGTCAGGGTAGACTTGACTTCGGACATCAGAGTGAAGGGTACTGCAGCCAAAAAGGATCGAGAACCACATTAAAACCACAAAAGCATCAGTGTAGTTTTTAGATTTTAGCTATGCATCGTCTCTTTTGGGTGAAAACCAAAAGAGACGGGTGTCAGATAGAGATAAGAGCTTTCTGCCCGACTGCCATGACACGTATAGCATCATACTGTAGGTTTATCAGAAAAGTGATTTAGGTAATGTGGGGTTAAGTACCGGCTCCAGTGGCCTTGTGGTCAGAGTGTCCGCCCTGAGACTGGGAGGTCGGGGTTTGATGCCCGGGCCAGGTCATACCAAAGTCTCTGCTAAATGGGACCCAGTGCCTCCGCGACCCAGCATGTGCCAACGAGTCTGTGCCCTTAAGCTAGATGCAGAATAGATATTCAAGACCCGAATCTTTGCTTCTGGGGGTCCCTGGAACAAAATATTTTGAGATGGGGGTCTGCGGCCAAATACATATCATTTGGGGGTCCTTGACATGACAAAGTTTGAGAACCACTGATATAGGCCGTTATAACCCTAACCCTAACCCACTGATATAACCCGATTCTACTAATGTCTTCTGAATCTTATCTTAAAAAAACATATGTTGCTTACTCAATTATTGAAAACAGCCAATCTACAAGCACAAATCGCGAGGCGTTGTGTACTTGTAGATCGGCTGTTTTCACTAGTTTTGTGCAACAGAGGTTTCTGCCTGACAGTAATGATATTTTAGTGATTATGTTGCGAGGAAAACGTTGAGATAATAGCCATTTTGGTTAGAACTGACTGAAAATAACTGTGTACTTCAAGTTTAAAATGATGTTTTTTCAAAGTGTCCAAATAAATTCCAAATATTATCAAATGATCTTGCGGCACCCCTGGACTGCCGTTGCGGCACCCCAGGGTGCCCCGTCACCCACTTTGAAAACCCCTGTGGGACAGTGTGTGACAGAGAGAGAGAGAGAGAGAGAGAGAGAGAGAGAGAGAGAGAGAGAGAGAGAGAGAGAGAGACAGACACGGTTGGACTTCATTTACATTTACGATGTCACAATGGAGCTACAGATCATCACAGCTCTTCTATCTGGTAGACATCATATTATATGAGCCTTCCAGCAGCACACTGTTGGATGACACCAGGGACGTGCAGAGAATGTTAGAGAGGCAGGGGCTGACATTTATAAAAGGATATTTTGGTGAAAATATCAAAAATAGCAGACTTCCAAGCTCACGACGCGACGCGTTGTGAGCTTGGAGGTCGGCTATTTTCGGTGCTTCATGGCACACTAAACTAAGCATACTCAAGTCAATACTGCAGATGTGGCGTAACAGCATGGATTTCTACACAGAGAGGGCAATTCTTTCAACATAAGATGCTGCATTCAAGTTCAGGAGAGTTTGGACAAGGCAATTCTCTTGAATGCTGCCTTCAGGTATGGCATGGAAAGAGGGGGCATTTGCATTTCTTTCACCATAGTGAAAACTGCATTCATGGTCTGGAAAGGGCAGTCTTTTACAGAAGGATAAAAGGGCAGGGGCTCAAGCCCCCTTGGCTGTAATTTGAACACTCCAAAATAATAACTCTCTGAAGTGAAGTGGAGACCACTTGAAGAGCACTCTGTTTGAATGGGTCTCGTTGTGAAAAGGGGGTTGGGACCCCAAGGGGGTCCTCAACGTCCTCCTACAGGGAGGCTGCCACATCTTTGTGCAGTAGGTAAATGGCAAATGGTGCATTCATAAAGCATTTTTTTGTATCCAAAGCGTTTTGCATAGATTGTGCATTCACCCTAGCCCCCCCCCCCCCCCCCCACGAGTGCGTTTTGTCACTGACTAAAAGGAAATAAAAACTAAGACTAAATATATTGACAATTGATAAAAATAAAAATAAACTAGACTAAAATTTTAGGGAGGACCAGTGGAGAAGAGAGTCATTTTATGTTTGTTTGTCAGGTGTTGCATGCTGAAAATAGCAGATCTACAAGCTCACAATGACGCGTTGTGAAAAAGCACGCGTTGTGAAAAGCACGCATTGTGAAAAAGCTTTCACCACGCAACCAAGTGTAAAACCAGTCATTACGATGCCAATCATGCCATCAGCTGACTAAATCAACTGTAGGTTTAGTCGCCTAAAACCTTATGATATTTAGTCGACTAAAATTAGACTAAAACTAAAACTTTTCAGGTGACTAAATTATGACTAAAACTAAATGACATTTTATTCAAAAGACTATGACTAAAACTAAATCAAAATGTGCTAGTCAAAAACAACACTGCTGTGTCTCTACGTTTAGTCAAAGTGTTCCTTATAGTTTTGGATGTCTATCACTGTAGGTCAACACAGGGTGCCATGGCATTGGTCCGAAGGTTCATTAGTCCGAATTTGTTAAGAATACTGTAACGACCCTGCAAGAGATCAGGCCGTAACTCGCTCCGCTAAGCGGGCTAGCCTTCTTGGGGTTGCGGGTTGCTTCCTCGTCTGCTGAGTGGGGGGCTGGGGTTCGCGTCCCGGTTGGAGCGAACTGCCTCACTCAGTCTGCTAAACGTTACAATACTATGCCTAACTCTATACCCTAACCC
>NC_137820.1:3367560-3430060 GCF_963921795.1 Nannobrachium achirus | reverse complement strand
TGTGTGTGTGTGTGTGTGTGTGTGTGTGTGTGTGTGTGTGTGTGTGTGTGTGTGTGTGTGTGTGTGTGTGTGTGTGTGTGCGTGTAATGTCAGATCCTGTTTGATCAAAGGGAACACACCCAGGTGGGCCACACACCCAGGTGGGCGTGGCCAGCTGTCAGTCACCTGACTGGGGTGGGCGGGGTCAAAGGGGGAAGTGTCAAAGTCCAACACACACACACACACACACACACACACACACACACACACACACACACACACACACACACACACACACACACACACACACACACACACACACACACACACACACACACACACACACACAGACAGACAGACAGACGAAGAGAACAGGTGGCAACTGGTCTGGTTCCTATTCCCTTTCAACGTCGCACATCCGGTTTGGAGCGGATACGGACACTAGTAACTAACTCCTCTTGTGTGTGCGGGGAAAACGCAACCGGATATGGCACCGGATGTCACCGTGGAGGGAGTGAATAGACACCAGAGGACTTTTCTCAAACGCAGAGCAGGTGAATGCGGAAGCGCGTGTTCCGATAATAACAACAGCCGATCTACAAGCTCACAACGCGTCGCGGGCGCGACGCGTTGTGAGCTTGTAGATCGGCTGTTGTGGTAAACCGCGCGACACCGGCGCGCAACTAAAGCCTTTTTCTTTTTTCCTCGTATACCTAGATGACGAGCAAAGCTGCCAGAAACCCCAGGATATTATTTATTATGATAATTATGATAATTATGAATGTAACACAGTTCCATTGAAGAGAAGGACAGTCTGAACACATAATGGCTGTGGTGGAGCTTTACACCCAGGTAAAGGTTTTTATTTTATATTGTTTGTTTTATTATGTCTTATCACATGACAAACAGAGCACATATTACTTGAGTGTGACATATGGAAACTCCACATTTGAAAATAGCAGATCAGCAAGCTCACAATGTGTCGCATCGTGACGCGTTGTGAGCTTGTAGATCTGCTGTTTTCAAACATGTTGTACTTTTACTTAACTTATACAGAGCATAGGCTATTACTTGTGTGTGACATATGGAAACTCCACAACATCAAGTTTATATAAACTACTCTTTAACTATTTAACTTTTAACTACTAAACATGTCATGACAAACAGAACATACTTGCATGTGACATATGGAAATGATCAGTGGTGCAAAGTAACCAATATACATTTACTCAAGTACTGTACTTAAGTAAAATCTTTAGGTATTTGTACTTAACTTGAGTATTTCCAATACTTTTACTTTTTACTCCACTACATGCCGGATCCAAATATTGTACTTTTACTCCACTACATTTATTTGAAAACTTTAGTTATTTTACAGATATCAATTATAATATTATTATAAAACATATACATGAACCACTTTAGCCTTTTAGCCTTTGGCTATTTGAAAACCGACGATCTACAAGCTCACAATGCGTTGCATACTTTAGTACTTTTTTACTTTTGGTGCTATAAGTACTTTTTAATGCCAAAACTTTCATACTTTTACTCAAGTAAATGTTGAATGTAACATAGTATTTCTATATTGCAGTATTGATACTTTTACTCCAGTATAACATAGGAGTACCTTTTCCAACATTGCTTATCACATGACAAACAGAACATGTGGATGTGACATAATATGGAAACTCCACAACATGATTTAGACTCTAGGCCTAGAATTATTAAATGCTTTAACTATTGAAAAAATAGCAGATATAGATCTGCTATTTTTGAAAAAGTTCTGTAAATGTGTGCAAATCTTTGAACATACAGTATGTATTTTTAAAGCGAACGTTTTTAACTCAAATTTTGCGTCTGGGTGGTCCCTGGAACTAGATATTTTGAGATGGGGGTCCGTGGCCAAATAAATATCATTTTGGGGGTCCCTTCACATGAAAAGGTTTGAGAACCACTGACAAAGTAGTCTCTCAAGAACAGAGTGAAAAGGACCTTTTCTTTGACGATGGCTGGCCAGATTGCTGACATAGAAACATAGAAGGATTCAAAAGACACTTATAGAATCGGGTCAAAATTCTAATTTTCACGATTTTTCTAAAATAGCAGATCTACAAGCTCGCAGCGTGGCACTCGGTGCCGCGCTGTGAGCTTGTAGATCTGCTATTTTTCAATATTTAAAGCATAAAATAATTATACACAATAATGTGTACCCGTTCTAAATGGGTTAACTCAGTGCTTTATCTTTTCAAATGGGGGTCAAGTGTCAATTTGGGGGTCCTTGACATGTACATAGGTATATTAATGACATAGTTCAATAATGAAAATGGGTGGTCTTCCCCTTTAATAGACCCTTATCAGTCCATTTGGTTCCATTTGGGGTCCTTGAAAATAAATCATTTGAGAACCACTGACCACTGTGGGGAAAAAAACGCGTCTGTGTGCAAAGCCCTTTAATCAGTGTCATACGTATTCTGAAGAAAACCTAGAGGTGGGTCTTATGATCAAAATAACATTATACTGGTGTTTAATATTATCGTCCTCTCATTGGTACAGTATGTCCAATTGTCCATGCAAAAAGAACATTGATTAAATTGGCAAAAATGTCCACCACAAGCCATGGAGATGATCACTGATACTAATTAATTGATGCAAGACAGTCTGTCACCTTTGAAATAGATCAGGGGTGGGCAACTTTAATGATGGAGAGGGTCATTATGTTCACACTCACTCCAGAGGGCCACAATGCATATGCAGTCAAACAATAGCAAAAATAGCCGATCTACAAGCTCAAAACGCGTCGCAATTTGACGTGTTTTGAGCTTGTAGATCTGCTATTTTTGCTATTTTTGATTTGGAATCCTGAATTATTTTTAGCTATTTTTTTATTGGAATCCTGAAAAGTTACATTTTTATTTAATTTCAAATGCATTTATATGTTATAAGAATATATATGATATTCTTATGTTAATTATATGAACTTAAATACAAATATATTGGACTATACTAGTCATTAAGCTACTAACTATAAGATAGCTACTAAAATAGACTCAAGTAATTAAAGCAGGTCATGTTTGCACATTTGGAATTATAACAGCTGAAATCAGATATTAACCTGCGGGCCGCATTAAGTGAAGGTGAGGGCTGCATGTGGCCCCCGGGCCGCCAGTTGCCCATGGATGGATGGATGGATGGATGGATGGATGGATGGATGCTGGATGGATGGATGGATGGATGACCATGTTCTCAGAGTGTGGATTCCAGATGTGTATAATAACCATATCGTCACTGTCGGGCAGAAACCTCGTATCTCCAAGTTTCAAATTTGTATGTTTTTTCGTAAAGTAAAGCCCTGCTTCATCATTCAAGGCTGTCGCACAAAAGTAGTGAAAACAGCCGATCTACAAGCACACAATGCCTCACGGTGCGAGGCGTTGTGTGCTTGTAGATCGGCGGTTTTCACTAGTTTAGTTCATTTTTTAAATGCTAAATACAAAGTGAACGGTTTTGGACATACAAGGTTTCCACCCGACAACGACGATATGTTCTCCATACACCAACACGGATCTAGAAAGGAACGACCATAAACGTCACATCCGCTTTGAGCGTGGGGGAAAACAAACCGCCTTTCCCCATTCTCTAAATGCACACCGCTAGAGTCCGCTAACGCGCTTTTGAACTCCCCCTGTGGGAGCTCTTCCGGTTCATGGTGCTGCTGTGTTGACAACACAACACACTCTGGGTTGACGCGTGGGTTGACGTCTTGAACAGCAGGCATTTTCTCCGTTAAAAAAAATAATCTTTTCACCTTTTATCACTTTAAAAGACGTTTTATGTCTATGTTTCATCTTTTTACCATTCCTTTTTTTTTGTTAGTGTTGTCATAACGTAAAAGTGAAACTTCAGCATCATATATGGCTCAGTCTTCACAGCAGAGCAGACAGACAGACAGAGAGAGGTAAGGTAATCCTATTATTATCATAAAATGCAGCAATCTATCTAATAAAACGTTTAAGTGTGCTTATCAGTAGGGTTTTGAGTCTTTATTTGATGTAAAGAAAGTTTAATACTAAAGCTAGCCTCATTAGCATCTTAGCACTACAGTACATTATCATGTGGGACATTAAATAACACATCTAGGTCAATTAATACCAACGTGGCTTCTGCTAGACTTTTGGTTCTCTAAGTGGGGTCTGGGGACCCCCAGGGGTTCCAGGGGGTCCCCAGCTAAATGATAGTTAGGAACCAAATGGACCCTAATGGGTATGTAACTCAAAGAGTGTGCATACCATTTAGTTCCTTTTGAGTTATGTTATAAATTATATACATTGGGGGTCACAGAGATAGAATGCTATAAATGGGGGGGTCCATAGCATATTGCATGTCAAACCGGGGGTCCTTGAAATTAAAATGGTGGGAATCACTGCTAGAGTTGTAAAAATCTTCTCTTATGGGGGTCCCAGGCATATCTTTTCAAATCGGGGTCCACGGGATAATAAGTGTCAATTTGGGGGTCCTTGCCATGAACAGGTTTGAGAACCACTGTGTTAGAACCTTGTTTGATATTTTAGAAAGTAAGGAACTTTTTCTGTTGATGTGTTAAGCTGTTTGTTGGCTTAGCCTCTTCTCATTTGTTTATGCACATACTGTGTATATTAAATATCAGATCATGATATCAATGTGTGTGTGTGTGTGTGTGTGTGTGTGTGTGTGTGTGTGTGTGTGTGTGTGTGTGTAATATTATATATATATATATATATATATATATATATATATATATATATATATATATATATATATAGACATATAGACTTGTTTGTTATACTAAAATATTAACAACCTCCTCTGTGTTTCTGTGTGTATATAGTAATATTATTGTATGTCTACACAGGACCACATAGCAGTTGGAGTGAATTTCAGGAGAAATTCAGCTTATCGTTTTAGACCCAGTGTATGACTGTTCTCCTGTTGTTTGCATTTCTATATTCAATCAATCATCAGATGAGCGGGTGCAGGTGCAATGGAAGTGCCTGACCATGACTACTCCACGATCCCTGAACCTGCTGCAGTTGACCTGGCCTTGAGTGACAAGGAGGAATTGCAAGATGAAAACCGTCAACTTAGGAAGCAACTGGAGGACCTGACAGTTAAATCTCGGTTTGGGCTGCATAGATTTGAAGGCTCTGACTCACAGATTAAAGTCTTCACAAGGTATAAAATTGTGTTTCCACGATAAGGTATGACAATATGGGAGGGAAGGAAAATTCTCAGAATAGCTGAGAATATAATTATCATAAATGTACTTAGTTACTTTACACTACTGCTCTCATAAAATACTGACCTGGACTGGTCCATTTGGACCACCTTCAACGGACTCAGCCACAGCACTAGTAGGCTACCATACATTTAGGGCTAGCAGATCTGTCTCTGACTCTGGTAATATTTGTATGTCCATGACAAAAATGTAGCTGGCATGGCGATGAACCCTGTTGTTTTCTGTGTGCGACAGAGAGACTATACAACGTGTTTCAACAGTCTTTTCTTTTCTCACGTTAGGCTGCATCACAGGAGTGGTCTTCAAGGGGTCGTCGTCTTCTTATCCTGTTTCATCATTATACTGTATTATACATAACAAATGCATGTGATTGAAAATCTGTGTGATGACTGTGATCCTTGTCATAATAGATAATAAAATAGATTCAAGACATTGGATTTTCCTTTTTTTTTTTTACTAAGAAATATAATGTACACAGTTTTAGTATAGAGTGGTGTGTGAATCTGCGATTTGCAACACAGTAAACCCAGTAAAAACAAATTGTTGATTGTGGCCTATAGTACAGTGATGTTAATAGGTTTTTAATGTAATGAGTCCCGGGACCCAAGGAGGGTCTTTCGGATGAGTCCCAGGGATATTTTATGGGTCCCACAAAAATTCAACGCGTCATGTCATTTTTGACAAAGTGCAGCATTTAACTTGAATTGGTTATTATATGGTTATTTACATTGTTTATCTTACAAAATACATACAAAAACGAATGAAACAATTAAACTATAATAGTACTTTGAGATGAAGAAGCACTAGGGATGGAGCTCGTAAATTTTTATTGATAATGAGCACCTTATCGATGTTGCTTATCGAGCCGGGCTTTTATCGAGCCCACTATTGAGCTTTTTTCTGTTTTGTGGAAAGACATGATGAGACACTAATATATATATATATATATATATATATATATATATATATATATATATATAATTACAGTACTATTCATGAATTAATAATAATACCCTACTGTAAAACTATACTATAAACTATAGGCTAACATTTCCATGTCTCTCCTTTTCTTTTTTTTTCTTTTTTTTACAGTAAATGCATATCTATTTTATCCATTAAATACATTTGACCAGGGCCTTCAAATACAGTACTTTAACAGACAGAAGGCAAGTCAACCTTTTTATTTTTGGAAAATATTTGAAGAAACTAAATGTGTACCGTCTCTTTAACAGTGTAATTTATAATGCATAGTACGACGGTGTCACGCAACAAAAAGATACCCAATCAACAAGCTCAAACGGTGTCTGCTCGCACCGCGTTGTGATCTTGTACATCTGCTATTTTCGGTAGACTCAGAAGTCGCGCTGGCAACGCTACGGATCACCCGCTTCTGATGCACGGAGCGATACATTATAACTCTATGGCAGTGATTTTGAGTGTCCCAAACGGATTATTATCGATGGAATCATTCATATTTTCAAGCACCACATACTGTGGGTGGAAGAGAACGGGTGTCGCGCTGCTTCAACAGCCCGCGTTGGAGTTGTTTCAACTCGTCTCAGACTAGCTCTGGTCCATAGCGTTAGTGGAGGAGAACTCAAACGCTATGGACCAGAGCTAGTCGCAGACGTGCAAAGTTATTGATTGCACTTGGGTCTTATGTGATGCATTATGGACAAGTGCCTGGCTCGGTCTGCATTGTCGAAGACAGTGTTCCCTCCCGAGCATGATGTAACAACCGTGCTGCATATAGCCCATTGTAAATTAGCTCTCCCCTTGTCTTTTCCAAAAGGTAACCAAACTTTTTAGTGTTTCACACGTTCCACCGTTGTTACGCGGCACGCATGCACTTCCAAAGCACACAACTATCGATGACACATTGTACCTCCCGGCCCCCGGCCGCTATAGCAGCCCATGACGTGACGCTTACCCGATAACAGGCTCGACAAGCCAAACCCACGTTCGGTGGGGGAACCCTTCTTGGTGTATCAACTAACACGCTGTGCCACTATGGTCAGAGAGCGGCCCGGTGCTACGCTAAAACTAAGGCACCCATTGAATTCTGTGACCATGCAGCGTCGGTGGATTCCAAACACACACTGTCGTTCTATCGTCTGTTTTAAGACTTTCTACGCGGATTTCATTTGTGTTAACGTAGGGTACAGTAGCATGCCTTCACCCATGAACAATGGTGGCGTCTGTGGACTTTTTAAAATATATATTTTTTCGCGACGTGGTAAATTATTTTCACGTGGACTCCAATGGAGGCGATGCGTCCGTGGGACCCCAGAACACTGACGCGAATGCGTCTCTAGGCAACGTGAATGCGTCAGAGACGCGGGATGCGCACGTAATGACGTCACTGATAGTATGTGCAGTTTAACAAACACAGCAAGTACTTTTCTCAGTTATTGTCTGTTTCAGAGAAAGTGGTTCTCAACCTTGGGGCCGGGACTCCCATGTGAGCTTGTAGATCGGCTAGTTTCACATTTTTAAGTCAAGTCAAGCTAAATGTAATCAACTCCAACAGTCCAAATAAGTGCTTATCAGGGTTGGGGTTCCCCAGTTCAAATATTTATGTTGCATAGGTCATGGCTTGAAAAGGTTGAGAACCACTACTGCTCTGCTCCAGCAAATAATGGGTGATTCAGGACAAAAAAAAATAAAAAAATTGACAGTGTTATATATTGTTTTTATTCACAACAAATGTTGTTCTAATACAATTTGTGCTGTCATATAGGGTAGAATGGATGTTTGGATCTTTACAGAAGGAAGGTAGCTTCATAGATACCTGTATGAACATAAATGTACACAACATACACTTCAAATAATACAGGTACGGATCATTCTAAATAGTATATATAAAACATCTTTACGACAGTTTCCCTGTGTTAGCTGATCTAATTTAGCAGAAACTTCATCTGCAGAAGAGCTGCATGCTTCTTGCTTATGATTTTGCTCCCTACAAATTGGAGCAATTACTCACACTATTCTGATCTTGTTTCCCAATTTGACTTATTTCAATAACAAGCTCACAATGCTCTCCTGTCATTGAATGACTCGACTGTTAACAGAGTGTTCAGAGCAGCCAAGAGAACACTATAGTTGCAAGAGGGGTTACTAGTAGTCTAATATTTTTAAACAAAATCACACTGATGTATGGATCAAGATTGTGTTTGGTGCAAGGTTGGAGTAAATATATATGTAAGTTCCTGTAAGCCACTTCTTCCACATCTCTTCTGAGGGCGATTCTTCTACGGGCATCTTGGACATCATGGTGGAGTATGGGCTGCCACCGGCATCTCGCTCCTGCATCAAGATGAGGAAAAAAGTTTGAGTGTTCTCAAAATGTTTCAATAGCTGTTTTATCTTATTTCCGGGCCTATAGTAACCATAAAGTGCAATAATAACTCTTAAACCATTCAATGCACTAACACAGACTTGAGCGAAGGTGTCACATGACAAAAATAACTATATAAGCTAACAAGTAACAATGTATCACATACAGTAGCTCTGAATTTTACCTTGTTACAGCTTCAACATAATGTTGGACAAAATAAATGGGACCGTACCTATGTTCCCCAGGTTCTATGTTCCCCACTTACCCCCACAACAAAGGTTCTATGTTCCCCGCTCATGCAAAAATGCAGGAAACATGTATTTCTAATTATTAACAACTCTAAACACACACAACTAAAATAATGGGGAGAAATTACGAATATTAGTGGGACAGGGAGGCACTAGGGGCAGTGGGCACCATATTTTTGTTATGACTGGGCATCTGGACGAGTGGGCACCTGGACATCTGGGCACTAGAGACATGTATAGGCATTTGGACGAGTGGCACCTGGACAAGTAGGCACTTAGGGGTGGAGTCGTGGAGACATCTGGGATTCTGGCAGACTGGGCACAACTGTACAAGTGGGCACCTAGATTACAATTTCCCACATGTTCCTAGTGCCCAGATGTCCCACCATTTGAGTATTGACAAAAACGACACATGGTTTTTACACCAAGGCAAGGACCCCCAAATTGACAATATTTGCCTGTGGACCTCCATTTGAAAAGATATGCCAGGGACCCCCATAAGAGAAGATCTTTACAACTCTAGCAGTGATTCCCACCATTTTAATTTCAAGGACCCCCGGTTTGACATAGCAATATGCTATGGACCCCCCATTTATAGCATTCCTATCTCTGTGACCCCAATGTATATAATTTATAACATAACTCAAATGGAACCAAATGGTTTGCACACTATCTGAGTTACATACCCATTAGGGTCCATTTGGTTCCTAACTATCATTTAGCTGGGGACCCCCTGGAACCCCTGGGGGTCCCCAGACCCCACTTAGAAAACCAAAAGTCTAGCAGAAGCCACGTTGGTATTAATTGACCTAGATGTGTCATTTAATGTCCCACATGATAATGTACTGTAGTGCTAAGATGCTAATGAGGCTAGCTTTAATATTAAACTTTCTTTACATCAAATAAAGACTCAAAACCCTACTGATAAGCACACTTAAACGTTTTATTAGATAGATTGCTGCATTTTATGATAATAATAGGATTACCTTACCTCTCTCTGTCTGTCTGTCTGCTCTGCTGTGAAGACTGAGCCATATATGATGCTGAAGTTTCACTTTTACGTTATGACAACACTAACAAAAAAAAGGAATGGTAAAAAGATGAAACATAGACATAAAACGTCTTTTAAAGTGATAAAAGGTGAAAAGATTATTTTTTTTAACGGAGAAAATGCCTGCTGTTCAAGACATCAACCCACGCGTCAACCCAGAGTGTGTTGTGTTGTCAACACAGCAGCACCATGAACCGGAAGAGCTCCCACAGGGGGAGTTCAAAAGCGCGTTAGCGGACTCTAGCGGTGTGCATTTAGAGAATTGAGTTAATACAGCGTAAACAGTACACTATCGTTTTAATCACGTTCAGAGCGATTTTTTTGGACGATAAAACACTCGACAGCCAAGAAAAATCCATCAGAAGGACTTCTGGAACGCAATCGTTCACTCGCCGTCGTAAAGTTCACTTATTATTAAGATAACAAGCCTATTATGGATGACTGATTGATTGATTGAACGCACCGCTGTGCAGCACGGAGCTACTGTACCTCGCCACCTCGTCTAAACTACTACTCCTGCCTCATCAAAACCTCTGGAATAAAACGGGACCCAATTTTACTCTTTATACGTTGACCACATATTCAGTCTACTACACCAAATCTATTTTTGCCAATCTATGCCGTGCCAAAAATCAACAAGCTCGCACATAGGTTGGACCCCGGTTATCAAGTCGGAGTTCAAGTGGTTTGTAATCAGAGTCAGATTAATATATTCCCCGCAAATTACACAAGCACTGACTGAGATGGAGATCTGTCGTTTCTGTAGGCTATCCAAGTTACACAACCATGAGATGAGATCGGAGATCTGTTTTTCTCTCCATCTACTCTACTCCCTGTGTTACAAAAAAAAACATGTTTGCACATGCAGTGTTCATTTCAATCCTGGTAGAGACACTAATATTAATATGAGATATGATCAATTAAACGTGCCACAATATAAATCCAACAGCCAGGCCCATTAGTCGTCAATAGATTTGAAACGTGAATATGGTCTAAATCCATTCCCATTGCCTAATACACTTACAATGGCATCCTCCTCCTGTGTCCTTCCCGTACGTGTTCCATGAACATCATTGCTGAATTAATGGCTTTTGTTTTTTGATATTGTGATTAGTGTAATTGATCATGTTCATGAAAATGTGAAAGTGTGTCTCTTACCAGGTGATTAAATCAGTCAGATAACCATGGCATTGATCCGACCAGTCCTATAAGGACAACAATTAATCCTGATGCTATTGCAGATAGTTTTTTGTCCAGGCATTTGCAGTAAGGAATCAATGTAATTAAGTGGTTTATAATCAGACTCAGATTATCCCCCGTGCATGTGTCAGAGTTGCACAATATAAGCACCCGTGGGTCCCCCTCTTCCCTCTATGCTACAAAACCTTATGAAACATTATGTCTTTAATCATACAAAACATTATGTCTTTAATCACCTGGTAGAGACACAATTACAATATATGATCAATTAAACGTACTCTAATATCAAAAAACAACAGTCGTTAAGTCGTCAATGTTGTTTATAGAACACATCGTAGTGAGTTCAAGTAGGATAGAGACCTGATCTTTGAATATATGGCAGGATCGACGCCAGTTTAAAAGTATTTTCTGCAGGTTTGAAACTATTTAGGATAGGATTGTGCTGTGTTGCGTTGTGTCAGTGTGTAAATCCTTGCATGATAACAAGCTGTTAATGGCTGTAGACAACTGGAATTCATTTAATGTGCTCTATAACCATCATTGATTAATTAATGCTTTTCGTTTTTTGATACGATAAGTTTAATTTATCATAAAAAAAATGTAACAGTGTCTAATACCAGACGGATAGTCTAGATAACCCATGGTCTTTGATGATGCGACCTGTCCTTAATAATATCAGACAATATTTAATCCCAAAGCTGTTTAATTTTAAATGCATAATTTTTTGTCCATTGGCAACCAAGGAATCAATGTAAGACATTGCAATTAATTAAAACATCGCTATACTATTAAAAAATCGGATTTGAAAACACGGAAAACCCCATTCTACGGGGGTTGTTAAATATTTCCCCCACGCTTGACTCCGCCCCCAGCTATGACGCGCTGATGACAAAGCTCCGTGTTGGTAGTTCAACAGGGTGTGGATTCCAGATGTTTAACCCATTTAGGCCTAAAATTATTGAATGCTTTAACTATTGAAAAATAGCAGATCTACAAGCTGAAAAAACCTATGTTTCTATGTCAGCAATCTGGCCAGCCATCGTCAAAGAAAAGGTCTTTTTCACTTAACTGGAGCTCAGTTAGTCTGTTCTTGAGAGACTACTATGTCAATGGTTCTCAAACCTTTTCATGCACGTGAAGGACCCCTGTAAAAAAATATTCATATCTCAAAATATTATAGTTCCAAGGACCAACCAGAAGCAAAATTATAGTTACAAACGTTTGCTCTAAAAATACATATATTCAAAGATTTGGACACATTTTCACAACTTTTTTTCAAAAATAGCAGATCTACAAGCTCGCAGCGCGGCACCGAGTGCCGCGCTGCGAGCTGTGAGCTTGTATATCTGCTATTTTTCCAACAGTTAAAGCAGTCAATAATTCTAGGCCTGAATATGTTCTACCATTCAGTTCAACAGGGTGTGGATTCCAGATGTTTATAATAACCACATGTTCTCCATTCAGTTCAACAGAGTGTGGATTCCAGATGTTTATAATAACCAGATGTTCTACCATTCAGTTCAACAGGGTGTGGATTCCAGATGTTTATAATAACCACATGTTCTCCATTCAGTTCAACAGAGTGTGGATTCCAGATGTTTATAATAACCAGATGTTCTACCATTCAGTTCAACAGGGTGTGGATTCCAGATGTTTATAATAACCAGATGGTCTCCATTCAGTTCAACAGAGTTTGGATTCCAGATGTTTATAATAACCAGATGGTCTCCATTCAGTTCAACAGGGTGTGGATTCCAGATGTTTATAATAACCACATGTTCTCCATTCAGTTCAACAGAGTTTGGATTCCAGATGTTTATAATAACCAGATGTTCTCCATTCAGTTCAACAGAGTTTGGATTCCAGATGTTTATAATAACCAGATGTTCTCCATTCAGTTCAACAGGGTGTGGATTCCAGATGTGGAGCATGTTTGGAGATCAGCTGAGATCAGGAGAGATTTCCATCCTGGAGACCAAGCTCTGCTCCTACGACTGGAGGACGGATCTGTAAGTACAATTACCAGGGTTCCCACGGTCATGAAATTCCTGGAAATATTCTGAAATTAGAAAAATATTTTTTCCAGTACTGGAAACGTTTTGGAATAGATCAAGTGTCCTGGAAGGTCCTGGACAAAAATAGCTATGCATTGTCTTTCGTTATTGATTTTGTTAATACAAATTAAACATTGGCCAAATTGTCAAATATTGGAGGCAGAAATTGTGAAAATAGCAGATCTACATGCTCACAACGCCTTGCGTTGCGAGGCGTTGTAGATCTGCTATTTTCACAATAAAACCGTGTTATACAAAATTCCTCAACTCTCTTCAAATATGATTATTTTGGGGGTCACGGCCTGAAAAGGTTGAGAACCACTGGCATACACTACCTGTCTTTGGGCATCGCGCATAGGAGTAAGCTACTCGTTATTGAGCTGAATTATTGTTCTATAGTCCTGGAAATCTGGTTAAATATTCTGGAAAGGTTTTGGAAAAGTTTTAGAAATGAATTGGTAAAGATGTGTGGGAACCCTGAATTACTTTTAAAACTACAAAACAAAGGGTATGTATTAAATGTAATTGATTCAATAATTTAAAAATATACTTTCTTTCCACAGAATCGGCTTAAAATAATTAGTTTAAATATGTTTGGAAATCTATATGGGGATAGAACAGTAACGGGGTCTGGAACGATGGGACCAGGCAGAAATTGGTGTTGTATTGTGTCCGTACACCAGAGTTTCTCAAAGTGGGTGCCGTGAATAGTTTGATAATATTTGGAATTCATCACCGGGAGCAACTAGGGGTTCAGAGTCTTGCTCAAGGACTCTTCCACACTAACTCTGGGGGAGCCCGGATTCGAACTGGGAACCCTTCGTGCTCTAATAACGGTTTCTCTACCCCTGAGCTATGCCGCCTCTCATAAAAACATGACCCCCCCCCCCCCCCGATTGTGCATGTTTCCATAGACCTTCCTACCTGGTTTGTTGGATTTCCCTCATTGATCTGTTGACCCCTCCTCACAGCTAAAACAGGCTCTTCATCATCTTCCAAAAGCACTTATTTTGGCCGCTCTAAAGTTTATTATTTATTTTTTAAATGAGTCGTCTATTTATGGTTCCGTCAGCAGCAGTAAAAGCATGAAAACCGGCCAGTAGAGTTTCGTTTCTTCAGCCCAGGCGAGAATCTGGTCTTCTCGCGAGACTTCCGGGCCGGCTGGGCTCCCCTATATTGTTGTGATTGATACTTTTTATTGCTTTCAGTTTTTAACATTTAACGCATTTTAAGAAATGCTGAACAGACCTAAAGAAACCTTTTACATTACTTTACTTGTACATAACAATATCACAAGCAATTTTACACAGAAAAATGTAAACAAAGAAACAAGAATGCACAAATACAGCTGTGCTGAAAACATGCACATTCAGGGGGGGGTCATGTTTTGGTCTGAACACCTCCTTTAAGGCAGGGGTTTTCAAAGTGGGTGACGGGGCACCCTGGGGTGCCGTGGCGGCAGTCGGGGGTGCCGTGAGATCATTTGATAATATTTGGAATTTATTTGGACACTTGAAAAAATATTTAGTATCATTTTAAACTTGAAGTACAAAGTCATTTTCAGTCAGTTCTAACCAAAATGGCTGTTATCTCAACGTTTTCCTCGCAACATAATCACTAAAATATCGTCACTGTCGGGCAGAAACTTTGTATCTCCAAGTTTCAAATGTGTACGTCTTTTGGTAAAGCAAAGCCCTGCTTCATCATACAAGACTGTCGCACAAAACTAGTAAAAACAGCCAATCTACAAGCACACAACGTGCGATTGTATATCTGCTGTTTTCACTAGTTTAGTACATTTTATAGATGATAAATACAAAACGAACGGTTTTGGACATACAAGGTTTCCACCCGACAACGACGATATGCTATAAATATAAGGTGCTGAGAGTGAAAATTATAATGGGGTGACTAAGATTAAAATCAGGCCCTATACAGAGAGACAGGCAGGTGAAAGTGACATCAGTCAGATACTTCACTGTGTGAATGTCACACCACACTATACTGACATACATGAATATAATACCTTTTCAGAAGCAAGTTGTGGGCCGTATAAAATCTGCCCTCGTGCCATGATTGGCCCCCGGGCCGGACTTTGGACTGATTTAAAACCCCACAGTGTAAACAGTTCTGTGATGATGACCGGCATCGCCAGGTAGTCCAGGATGTTAGCTCCAGAATATGAAGGAATCGTTCAGTTTGTGATAAAAGCATGAAATTTGGTACACTTGTAGCCAAAGGCATTCCGAAAAGATTTGGATATGGAGGCATCATGAATTTTCAACATGGCGCCCATGGCAGCCATTTTTCAAAATGGCTGCTAGCAACAACTGTTTTCTTAGGAGTAATGGGTATAATATGATAGTTTAGACATATTTACCATACATAGTACTTGGTAAATGCCTTTTGGATAATTTAAAAGTCATTGAATTGAATATTCAAGATGGCCGCCATTTTTCAAAATGGCAGCCGTCACTTGTATGACTGATATGGGTGATCTCTGTGTCAAATCAGTCATTTTTTATGGCGCAGAATTCAAATTTGAAACTTTGGAATTGGCCAAAAACTTCCTTCTATCTCACTGCACAGGCTACTGTATATACAGTACAGTATATTATCACTGTTTCTTTAAAGATGGCAGCCATATGGCCAACATCTAAATTATAATTGCAAGAAAATAGAGCTATTATCTATTGTATTGGAATTACATTTTGATCCAATAAACTTAACAATCCCTACATCAGCAACAAATGAACCATTTGATGAAAGGAAATGTAATAGAATAGTAATAGAAGTTTGTGGCCCTTCGTGCCGCTCACCTCTAGAGTTTGTGTCCGCTTCCTTACTGTACTGTAGTGTACTGTACTCTACTGTACTGTAGTATAGTGTACTGTACATTACTGTACTGTAGTATAGTGTACTGTAGTATAGTGTACTGTACCTTACTGTACTGTGCTGTACTGTACTGTCCTTACTGTCCTGTCCTGTCCTGTCCTGTCCTGTACTGTACTGTACTGTACTGTACTGTACTGTACTGTACTGTACTGTACTGTACTGTCCTTACTGTACTGTACTGTACCTTACTGTACTGTGCTGTACTGTCCTTACTGTAGTGTACTGTAGTGTAGTGTACTGTGCTCCTGTATAGTACTCTACTGTACCTTACTGTACTGTAGTGTACTGTACTGTATTGTAGTATAGTGTACTGTACCTTACTGTACTGTACTGTACCTTACTGTACTGTATGGTACTGTACTGTACTGTAGTGTACCTTACTGTGCTGTACTGTAATGTAAAAGCGCTATATACTGTACTGTTGTGTACCTTACTGTGCTGTATTGTAGTGTAAAAGCACTATACGGTACGGCTGTGTAAATTACTGTGCTATATTGTAGTGTAAAGCACTATATACAATCCAGATAGTATTATTGTTATTATTATGACTATTGTTATTGCTATTGCAACTGATATGGAGATCTCTACCTTTATCCATCCATCCATCCATCCATCCGTCTATCCGTCTGTCTGTCTGTCTGTCTGTCTGTCTGTCTGTCTGTCTGTCTGTCTGTCTGTCTGTCTGTCTGTCTGTCTGTCTGTCTCTTTCTCTCTATATTGGTAGATGTTTCTATCTATCTGATATGCAGAATTTCTTGTACATTTTCTCATCAAACAAAAAAACATGTTTGCTGTAGGCAGAGGGACTATCCTTTACCACCTTTTACTACAGGGAAACACATTCAAGTATGGGATATGGGAACTAGGTTCGGATAAGACACCTAGCCCTACACCTAGCAGGATCGTTCATCCAGTACCATTTAATTCCTGTGCGATCTGTACACCATCTGGGTAGCTATGTGGCTAAGTCATACAAAGCCCTGTTAACCGTGCTCAGCTCTTCCACACTGGCACACCCTGTCCATTCAGGTGCAGCTATCTAACTACATCTAATGTAAACTACATAGATGTGGGACTAAAATTATATAGCATTTAGGAAACTAAACTACACTACCACTCAGGGTGGCCATGGACTCCGTTGCCCCTCAGTTTGGCCTTGTGCCCCTCAAAACAAGGACATGACCTGAGGCCACAGAGGCCTAAATGCCCCAGCTGACTGTACCACTTTCTCCTCTGTCTCCTACTTGTCAATATGTAGACAGTAGACACTGGTGTCTCTTTCTTGTCATGTAGACACCAGTGTTTTTTCTGAAATCTTAACTCCCCCGAGTCTGCATCTTTAAACCAATCCAGTGACTTTGATTGGTGCATGGCTGAGCATGGATCAGAGTGTAAATACCATCATTAATCTATTTCATTGCATAGGTTATCATCCCTAACACTTAAATTCAATAATTTGGACTAAAATCGTGTTTTATTTGATGGCCTTCCTGCCCTGACATTTGTGCCCTCAAAAGGGGCCTTGCCCCTAAAATGATGAAATTCCAGGCCTGCTACCACTAAACTATCACCACAACCAGCACATTAATAACAGAAACTATGGCATTATTAAGCGAAGTGTATTTAGCTGGCACTGAACCCCATGCTGAGTTTCACAGCAGTGACGTCGCCAGTGTGCCCTGGCTGTTTTTCAACATCCACTATGTTACATTTCCATTCATCGAAGGGTTCAGTTTTGTGCTGATATAGGGATTGTTAAGTTTATTGGATCAAAATGTAATTCCAATGAAATAGTTAATAACTCTATTTTCTTGCAATTATAATTTTTATTTTGGCCATATGGCTGCCATCTTGAAAGATAGAAGGAAGCTTCTGGCCAATTCCAAAGTTCCAAATTTGAATTCTGCATCATAAAAAAATACTGATTTGACACCGAGATCATCCATATCAGACAGTCATACAAGTGACGGCTGCCATCTTGAAAAATAGCGGCCATCTTGAATATTCAATGACAACTTTTTAATTATTCAAAATACATTTACCAAGTACTATGTATGATACATATGTCTAAAATATCATATTATATCCATTACTCATAATAAAACAGTCGTTGCTGGTGGCCATTTTGAAAAATGGCTGCCATGGGCGCCATGTTGAAAATTCATGAAGCCTCCATATCCAAATCTTTTCGGAATGCCTTTGGCTATAAGTGTACCGAATTTTATGCTTTTATCACAAACTGAACGATTGTTTTGGTTACTTGCTGCACTAAGGTGTCTGTATTTGGCCTCTCCATTTATACAAAAACGAATCGCTGAAAATTGCTGATCTACATTGGCTATCTTTTAATGTGTGTGTGCGCGCACACGCACACGTGCCATGACCCTGATCTTTGAAGATGTTGCAAGTGTTAAATTAGCTCTATCTTCCCATACAGTCATTGCTATATAGAGTGTTACTTAGTTCAGTACAGTGGTCTCCCCGTATACAAATCAACAAAAGACTGTTGCCTCCCAAAATGTTCAAAAAGCAGGTGTGAAGCCTTCTCCATACTTCGTTGTTTACAGTCGTGCACATTTACCCTGACATAAATCAAATCATACAGTTTGATGCTTATCAGTAATGACATTTTAAAATATATATTATGGAGACGCCAGCTTCCGATGTTGGGAGGTGTAGTTCCAGAGATTAGTGGAATAGTTGTCTGGTCGCTACGCAAGACTAAATAATATGTAACTATATCATGTCAAATCCACTTGGTACATTATGTACAGGAAGTCAGACATGAGCTCCATCAACACAGCAGCAGGTACTGTACTGTACTGTACTGTACTGTACTGTACTGTACTGTACTGTACTGTACATGGTATTACGATGTTATTAGTTGCAAAAAGAATAACAGCGCGTTGTACAAAAGATTAAGACCAGAACCACCGGTGCCAAAATGATGAACGCTAAACTGGTACAATCGATTAGTTTCTTTTGGTACAACGGTCGTTTGGTATGTTCATCTTTTATTCTAACTCATAGTGTGACTAGAGAGAACTGAGTGAGTGATGAACTAATTGCGGGAACAAAAACAACGTTTTTTGTTTTGTTTTCTGTTCTAAACTGGATCACACTGCTCGGTTTAGAACCAATACCAGGCTTTCCTCCGTGGTGGAAAGTCTGGTGATGCCAGCTTACTTCACTGGTTCAACCCACATCTCACATACAGTATAGAGCTCATTATGTAGGCTATGGTGGAGTGTGACTGACTCATGTTGACTTAGAAGGAGTTGTGCTGCAGTGTGGTTGCTGTTGACCTGCTGGCCTTGTGGTTGGATTGTACGGTACGCCCTGACACTGGGAGGTTGGGGTTTGATTCCCCCGCCAGGACAATACTAGCACAGTGTTTCTGCGTACCCCTAGTTGTTGTTGTCTTTTGTCAATAGTGTAAAGTAAATATTAGAGACTTTAGTTATCCCTGTACAATACTTTAAAATTGTTGTCCTGTTGTATATTTACCTAAAAATTCAGATATTAGCGATGCTTCTATTGAAACCAATGTTCTTTAAATCTCCCCGCTTGTCACTTTAGAGCTGAAACGTGGGTCACGTGACGCAGTTCATTTTCTGACCCCTCGGTGGCACCACTCTCGCACACGCAGTCAAAAATAGCCCTCCCTTTTTTAACAGACATTTCTATGTCTATGCTCCACATGGCTGTATCCACCTGTTTCCGCGGGAGTTTACTGGAGATTATTTGGACCTGTTTGGACCACACTTCCGGTTTAACAGCAGACATACAAGCTCACGTCGCGTCGCAGATGCAACCCATTGTGAGCTTGTAAATCACACTCGGCCGCGGCGCCGGAAGCTCGGTACAACGTCTGCGCAATGCACTATGGGGCGTTGGAAAGCCGTGGATACGGGCCACATGGCTGTATACGGGCCACATGGCTGTATACGGGCCACATGGCCCAGGAGCCGATGGTTTGGATGAGATATTATTAACACATTTTTCATTCTTTCCAGGAGTTGCAGTACCCTGTGGACACCACCAGGCTGCCTCCGCTACGGAACCCAGACATCCTGGTAGGAGAGGAGAGGGGACCATAAATAATTGGGTCAGGGGCTCCCCAAATTATTTTGAGGGGGTCCCCAGATGATTAACTTAATGTGCAACATTGTTTTCTCACTCAACAGTAAACAAACCAACATAATGTTTAAGTGTGTAGAGGGTATCTGCACATTTCTAAAGTGACAATTACTAAAATGACAAATTAAACATTGGCCAAATTTTCGAATGATAGAGGAAGACATTGTGAAAATAGCAGATCTACATGCTCACAACGCCTCGCAACGCAAGGCGTTGTGAGCATGTAGATCTGCTATTTTCACAATAGAACCATGTTATACAAGATGTAATGCCTCAACTCTTAGTGCTCGTCAGGGTGGGGCGGTGGGGGTGGGGGTGGGGGGAGTCCCCAGTTAAAATATGATTATTTTGAGGGTCGCAGCCTGAAAAGGTTGAGAACCACTGGTTTATCTGGTAGGAGAGGAGAGGGCAGGGGACCACAGTCCTAAACATTGTTTATTGCTGAGATTTTAATTTAATTTAATTTAATTTAATTTAATTTAATTTAATTTAATTTATTTTAATTTAATTTAACTTAATTTAATTTAATTTAATTTAATTTAATTTAATTTATATAATTTAATTTTGGACTGAAGACTCACCTTTTCAGACTCCACCTAAACCCTTAGCACTACAGAAAAAAATCAATGACCATACATGAAGCTAGTTAGCATTTGTTTTTGTTTTTAGGTTTTTAGAACTGTGATTATATTGTGTTTTTTCTAGATATACATTTGCATTTGTTATATTGTTGATGATGTACTGACATATTATCTTGTTTATTATTGTGATGTTATCTGCTTATTGTAAGTCGCTTTGGATTAAAAGCGTCTGCTAAATGCCTAAACTGTAAACTGTAAACTGTAGTCGTGAAATCGTCTGAATTAGCGGATGAATTAGCTTTTGCTGAGCTGTAAATTCAGCAGCACTTGAACCCCTCTATACTTGATGAAAACAGACCTGTACAGAGCCTGGCCAGCCGGGGCGCCTGATGGAGGGGAAAGGAGGAACTGGTTGGAATAACGTGTTTCAACCGGGGAAATCCCCCCTGTCAGGTGAAAAGAAGAGGTTTGGACTCCTCATGCATAGAAGGAAGCATGAGGTCAGTCCGTTGCTCTCCCCAGGTTGGCAGAGGGAGAGCAGAGCCCAGGATTACATTAGACAATTGGGTTACAAAAATCGTGTGAGAAAAAAAACAGAAAACGCAATTATTTTTGCCGCTTACATCTAACATATAATTTAGCGAATGTCTGAGTGTCTGTCTGTCTGTCCCAGCGTTTCTCCTCGGTGGCTGGAGCAATTGATCTGAAATCGCATCACCATCAGCATATGAACACACCTGACAGAACTGTGAAGGCCGATTGTCACTTTCACAAATCGTATGCTGTATATTTGCATTTTTATGGTGTATCTATATCTATTTAGCCTACAGTACCTTTTGTGACCACACATGTTAAGGGAGGGGCGCTGTTGTTCAGGCCATGCACAATCACACACAAACCCACACACACACACGGGGGGGGGGGGGGAGTGTGTGTGTGTGTGCAGGCGGTGGGGGGGGGGGGTTCTGGCCCTGTTACAGATGTTGTCCAAAAATCATGCAGATCGGTACACAGTATAAAAGAAAAAGAATATGGTCCCGCGCCTTCGGGACGTTTTTTGTCGCGTACATTTGCACATACGTGAGATTTATCTCTGCATTTTACCCATCCTATAACAACTAGGAGCAGTGAGCAGCCATATTCGGCGCTCGGGGAGCAATTTTGGTTTAAGGTCTTGCTCAGGGACACATTGACACATTGCTGCCTGACCGGGAATCGAACCAGGGACAACCAGGGGAACTGGTTCCCCAGGCAGGCTCCCTAACCACTCAGCTATGGTCACCCTAGTATCTCTGTAGCCGTTAAATGGAACGGGTATTTCTTACATTGATGCTCCTACATATTAGCATGCAAGCACCAGTTAAAGTTACTTTCCATCCCCCCATAACCCACACACTGCACATCATTTCGGAGCTCATATCTTTGAACGGGTAAGGGCTAGTATAAATATAACGCTGACATGTACTGTACTTTACCTTTTGTTCCTGTAGGTGGGAGAGAACGACCTGACAGCTCTGAGCTACCTCCACGAACCTGCAGTCCTGCACAACATCAAGGTCCGCTTCATGGACGCCAAGGCCATCTACACATACTGTGGTAAAAATATACCTTATGAGTCCATCTACACATACTGTGGTAAAAAATATACCTTATGAGTCCATCTACACATACTGTGGTAAAAAAATACCTTATGAGACCATCTACACATACTGTGGTAAAATATACCTTATGAGACCATCTATACATACTGTGGTAAAAATATACCTTATGACTCCATCTACACATACTGTGGTAAAAAATATACCTTATGACTCCATCTACACATACTGTGGTAAAAAAATACCTTATGAGACCATCTACACATACTGTGGTAAAAAATACCTTATGACTCCATCTACACATACTGTGGTAAAAAATATACCTTATGACTCCATCTACACATACTGTGGTAAAAAATATACCTTATGACTCCATCTACACATACTGTGGTAAAAAATACCTTATGAGACCATCTACTCATACTGTGGTAAAAAATACCTTATGAGACCATCTACTCATACTGTGGTAAAAAATACCTTATGAGACCATCTACACATACTGTGGTAAAATATACCTTATGAGACCATCTACACATACTGTGGTAAAAATATACCTTATGACTCCATCTACACATACTGTGGTAAAATATACCTTATGAGTCCATCTACACATACTGTGGTAAAAAATATACCTTATGAGACCATCTACACATACTGTGGTAAAAATACCTTATGAGGACATCTATACATACTGTGGTAAAAAATACCTTATGAGATCATCTACACATACTGTGGTAAAAAATACCTTATGAGTCCATCTACACATACTGTGGTAAAAAATACCTTATGAGATCATCTATACATACTGTAGTAAAAAATACCTTATGAGATCATCTACACATACTGTAGTAAAAAATACCTTATGAGATCATCTACACATACTGTGGTAAAATATACCTTATGAGTCCATCTATACATACTGTGGTAAAAGAATACCTTATGAGACCATCATCTACACATACTGTGGTAAGAAATACCTTATGAATCCATCTACACATACTGTGGTAAAAAATACCTTATGAGACCATCTACTCATACTGTGGTAAAAAATACCTTATGAGACCATCATCTACACATACTGTGGTAAGAAATACCTTATGAGTCCATCTACACATACTGTGGTAAAAAATATACCTTATGAGACCATCTATACATACTGTGGTAAAACATACCTTATGAGTCCATCTACACATACTGTGGTAAAAAATATACCTTATGAGACCATCTATACATACTGTGGTAAAAAATACCTTATGAGTCCATCTACACATACTGTGGTAAAAAATACCTTATGAGATCATCTACTCATACTGTGGTAAAAAATACCTTATGAGACCATCTATACAAAAAATACCTTACGAGATCATGTACACATACTGTGGCAAAGAAAATACCTTATGACTCCATCTATACATACTGTGGTAAACATTTCAATGTCTTCATTTATCACGTGAACACACTAGGGATCACGATACAATACGCATCACGATACTCGGGTGGCAATACGATTGTATCACGAAATATGTTGAGATGCGATACATATTTGTGATACATATTGCGATATATATAGCAGATAGCAATATGAATTGTGATATATTGCAATGTAGGCCCATGTTGAGATGAATCACTATTAGTACAGTGATATCTAGCGGGGTGTAGAGTCAGGACCAGACTTCTACCATCGGTTTCTGTACCGCGTGAATCCCCAACCCACCAAGGTTCAGTGAGGTTCTTGTAAAGGAGCGCTTGTTTTCGGTGGATATGACGGAGGCGCGCCGTCTCAGGCGATCATGAGCCACGTGAGACACCGCCGAGCGAGCGACACAGTGATCGAGTCACGGTGTTGAGCCGCCGTTACCGACTTATGTGCCGTTATGGACAGAATAGTGACTCTTCTTTTACAAGGTGACTTTCGGCACCTCCGCGCGCTCCAAGTGGATACAACGGAGCGCTCCCTACCTCCGGTTCAGCCAATCAGAAGCTTCTGAGGGGCCGATCTTAACTGAAGCCTGGAGGGTATTAGATACTAACCCTCAGGTATCATCCTGGTGTCTGTAAGGTTGTGATGTCATATCCTGTCTCATAGGTATCATCCTGGTGTCTGTAAACCCGTACAAACAGCTCCATATCTACGGAGACGCAGTCATCCAGGCCTATGCTGGACAGAACATGGGGGACATGGACCCTCACATATTCGCCGTGGCAGAGGAGGCTTACAAGCAGATGGCCCGGTAATGTACTGGATCTTTATTACAGTTCATTATTAACCCATTCAGGCTTAGAATTATTGAATGCTTTAACCAGTGAAAAATAGCAGATCTACAAGCTCACAGTGCCGCGCTGCGTGCGTGCGTGCGTGCATGCGTGCGTGCGTGCGTGCGTGCGTGCGTGTCTGCCAAGGGGGAAAAAATAACTAAGTTAGTTCATTTTGGGGAACCATGAACTTTAGTTCACAATGTGGAATTATGAACTATGATATTTTAAAAGTTGTGAACTTGAATTTGAACTCGTTCATGTAGATTCTACATGAACGAGTTCAAATTCAAGTTCACAACTTTTAAAATATCATAGTTCACATTGTAGAAAGTGAACTTTACCAGCAATGTTGTTGTGTTTAATGTCTTCCGTAGGGACCATAAGAATGTTGTGTGTTTAATGTCTTCCATAGGGACCATAAGAATGTTGTGTGTTTAATGTCTTCCATAGGGACCATAAGAATGTTGTGTGTTTAATGTCTTAGGGACCATAAGAATGTTGTGTGTTTAATGTCTTAGGGACCATAAGAATGTTGTGTGTTTAATGTCTTAGGGACCATAAGAATGTTGTGTGTTTAATGTGTTCCATAGGGACCATAAGAACCAGTCCATCATAGTGTTTAATGTGTTCCATAGGGACCATAAGAACCAGTCTATCATAGTGTTTAATGTGTTCCACAGGGACCATAAGAACCAGTCTATCATAGTGTTTAATGTGTTCCATAGGGACCATAAGAACCAGTCTATCATAGTGTTTAATGTGTTCCATAGGGACCATAAGAACCAGTCTATCATAGTGTTTAATGTGTTCCATAGGGACCATAAGAACCAGTCTATCATAGTGTTTAATGTGTTCCATAGGGACCATAAGAACCAGTCTATCATAGTGTTTAATGTGTTCCATAGGGACCATAAGAACCAGTCTATCATAGTGTTTAATGTGTTCCGTAGGGACCATAAGAACCAGTCCATCATAGTGTTTAATGTGTTCCATAGGGACCATAAGAACCAGTCCATCATAGTGTTTAATGTGTTCCACAGGGACCATAAGAACCAGTCCATCATAGTGTTTAATGTGTTCCACAGGGACCATAAGAACCAGTCCATCATAGTGTTTAATGTGTTCCACAGGGACCATAAGAACCAGTCTATCATAGTGTTTAATGTGTTCCACAGGGACCATAAGAACCAGTCTATCATAGTGTTTAATGTGTTCCATAGGGACCATAAGAACCAGTCTATCATAGTGTTTAATGTGTTCCATAGGGACCATAAGAACCAGTCTATCATAGTGTTTAATGTGTTCCATAGGGACCATAAGAACCAGTCTATCATAGTGTTTAATGTGTTCCACAGGGACCATAAGAACCAGTCTATCATAGTGTTTAATGTGTTCCACAGGGACCATAAGAACCAGTCTATCATAGTGTTTAATGTGTTCCATAGGGACCATAAGAACCAGTCTATCATAGTGTTTAATGTGTTCCATAGGGACCATAAGAACCAGTCTATCATAGTGTTTAATGTGTTCCATAGGGACCATAAGAACCAGTCCATCATAGTGTTTAATGTGTTCCATAGGGACCATAAGAACCAGTCTATCATAGTGTTTAATGTGTTCCATAGGGACCATAAGAACCAGTCTATCATAGTGTTTAATGTGTTCCGTAGGGACCATAAGAACCAGTCTATCATAGTGTTTAATGTGTTCCGTAGGGACCATAAGAACCAGTCTATCATAGTGTTTAATGTGTTCCATAGGGACCATAAGAACCAGTCTATCATAGTGTTTAATGTGTTCCATAGGGACCATAAGAACCAGTCTATCATAGTGTTTAATGTGTTCCATAGGGACCATAAGAACCAGTCTATCATAGTGTTTAATGTGTTCCACAGGGACCATAAGAACCAGTCTATCATAGTGTTTAATGTGTTCCACAGGGACCATAAGAACCAGTCTATCATAGTGTTTAATGTGTTCCATAGGGACCATAAGAACCAGTCTATCATAGTGTTTAATGTGTTCCACAGGGACCATAAGAACCAGTCTATCATAGTGTTTAATGTGTTCCATAGGGACCATAAGAACCAGTCCATCATAGTGTTTAATGTGTTCCACAGGGACCATAAGAACCAGTCCATCATAGTGTTTAATGTGTTCCACAGGGACCATAAGAACCAGTCTATCATAGTGTTTAATGTGTTCCACAGGGACCATAAGAACCAGTCCATCATAGTGTTTAATGTGTTCCATAGGGACCATAAGAACCAGTCTATCATAGTGTTTAATGTGTTCCATAGGGACCATAAGAACCAGTCTATCATAGTGTTTAATGTGTTCCATAGGGACCATAAGAACCAGTCCATCATAGTGTTTAATGTGTTCCACAGGGACCATAAGAACCAGTCCATCATAGTGTTTAATGTGTTCCACAGGGACCATAAGAACCAGTCCATCATAGTGTTTAATGTGTTCCACAGGGACCATAAGAACCAGTCTATCATAGTGTTTAATGTGTTCCACAGGGACCATAAGAACCAGTCTATCATAGTGTTTAATGTGTTCCACAGGGACCATAAGAACCAGTCTATCATAGTGTTTAATGTGTTCCATAGGGACCATAAGAACCAGTCTATCATAGTGTTTAATGTGTTCCATAGGGACCATAAGAACCAGTCTATCATAGTGTTTAATGTGTTCCATAGGGACCATAAGAACCAGTCCATCATAGTGTTTAATGTGTTCCATAGGGACCATAAGAACCAGTCCATCATAGTGTTTAATGTGTTCCATAGGGACCATAAGAACCAGTCTATCATAGTGTTTAATGTGTTCCATAGGGACCATAAGAACCAGTCTATCATAGTGTTTAATGTGTTCCATAGGGACCATAAGAACCAGTCTATCATAGTGTTTAATGTGTTCCATAGGGACCATAAGAACCAGTCTATCATAGTGTTTAATGTGTTCCATAGGGACCATAAGAACCAGTCTATCATAGTGTTTAATGTGTTCCATAGGGACCATAAGAACCAGTCTATCATAGTTTTTAATGTGTTCCGTAGGGACCATAAGAACCAGTCTATCATAGTGTTTAATGTGTTCCGTAGGGACCATAAGAACCAGTCTATCATAGTGTTTAATGTGTTCCGTAGGGACCATAAGAACCAGTCCATCATAGTGTTTAATGTGTTCCACAGGGTCCATAAGAACCAGTCCATCATAGTGTTTAATGTGTTCCATAGGGACCATAAGAGTCTATCATAGTGTTTAATGTGTTCCATAGGGACCATAAGAACCAGTCTATCATAGTGTTTAATGTGTTCCATAGGGACCATAAGAACCAGTCTATCATAGTGTTTAATGTGTTCCATAGGGACCATAAGAACCAGTCTATCATAGTGTTTAATGTGTTCCATAGGGACCATAAGAACCAGTCCATCATAGTGTTTAATGTGTTCCACAGGGACCATAAGAACCAGTCTATCATAGTGTTTAATGTGTTCCGTAGGGACCATAAGAACCAGTCTATCATAGTGTTTAATGTGTTCCATAGGGACCATAAGAACCAGTCTATCATAGTGTTTAATGTGTTCCGTAGGGACCATAAGAACCAGTCTATCATAGTGTTTAATGTGTTCCATAGGGACCATAAGAACCAGTCTATCATAGTGTTTAATGTGTTCCACAGGGACCATAAGAACCAGTCTATCATAGTGTTTAATGTGTTCCACAGGGACCATAAGAACCAGTCTATCATAGTGTTTAATGTGTTCCATAGGGACCATAAGAACCAGTCCATCATAGTGTTTAATGTGTTCCGTAGGGACCATAAGAACCAGTCTATCATAGTGTTTAATGTGTTCCATAGGGACCATAAGAACCAGTCTATCATAGTGTTTAATGTGTTCCACAGGGACCATAAGAACCAGTCTATCATAGTGTTTAATGTGTTCCACAGGGACCATAAGAACCAGTCTATCATAGTGTTTAATGTGTTCCATAGGGACCATAAGAACCAGTCTATCATAGTGTTTAATGTGTTCCATAGGGACCATAAGAACCAGTCTATCATAGTGTTTAATGTGTTCCATAGGGACCATAAGAACCAGTCTATCATAGTGTTTAATGTGTTCCATAGGGACCATAAGAACCAGTCTATCATAGTGTTTAATGTGTTCCATAGGGACCATAAGAACCAGTCCATCATAGTGTTTAATGTGTTCCATAGGGACCATAAGAACCAGTCTATCATAGTGTTTAATGTGTTCCACAGGGACCATAAGAACCAGTCTATCATAGTGTTTAATGTGTTCCATAGGGACCATAAGAACCAGTCTATCATAGTGTTTAATGTGTTCCACAGGGACCATAAGAACCAGTCTATCATAGTGTTTAATGTGTTCCATAGGGACCATAAGAACCAGTCTATCATAGTGTTTAATGTGTTCCATAGGGACCATAAGAACCAGTCTATCATAGTGTTTAATGTGTTCCACAGGGACCATAAGAACCAGTCCATCATAGTGTTTAATGTGTTCCATAGGGACCATAAGAACCAGTCTATCATAGTGTTTAATGTGTTCCATAGGGACCATAAGAACCAGTCTATCATAGTGTTTAATGTGTTCCACAGGGACCATAAGAACCAGTCTATCATAGTGTTTAATGTGTTCCACAGGGACCATAAGAACCAGTCTATCATAGTGTTTAATGTGTTCCATAGGGACCATAAGAACCAGTCTATCATAGTGTTTAATGTGTTCCATAGGGACCATAAGAACCAGTCTATCATAGTGTTTAATGTGTTCCGTAGGGACCATAAGAACCAGTCTATCATAGTGTTTAATGTGTTCCATAGGGACCATAAGAACCAGTCTATCATAGTGTTTAATGTGTTCCATAGGGACCATAAGAACCAGTCCATCATAGTGAGCGGGGAGTCTGGTGCTGGGAAGACGGTTTCTGCTCGCTATGCCATGAGGTACTTCGCTGTGGTCAGCAAGTCCAGCAGCAAGACCCGAGTGGAGGAGAAGGTTCTGGCCTCCAATCCAATTACTGAGGTACTGGCATGTCAATGCACCGTCCAATCAGATAGCAGAGGTACTGGCATGTCAATGCACCGTCCAATCAGATAGCAGAGGTACTGGCATGTCAATGCACCGTCCAATCAGATAGCAGAGGTACTGGCATGTCAATGCACCGTCCAATCAGATAGCAGAGGTACTGGCATGTCAATGCACCGTCCAATCAGATAGCAGAGGTACTGGCATGTCAATGCACCATCCAATCAAATAACAGAGGTACTGGCATGTCAATGCACCGTCCAATCCAATAACAGAGGTACTGGCATGTCAATGCACCATCCAATCAAATAACAGAGGTACTGGCATGTCAATGCACCGTCCAATCAAATAACAGAGGTACTGGCATGTCAATGCACCGTCCAATCAGATAGCAGAGGTACTGGCATGTCAATGTACTGTCCAATCCAATAGCAGAGGTACTGGCATGTCAATGAACCGTCCAATCCAATAGCAGAGGTACTGGCATGTCAATGTACTGTCCAATCCAATAGCAGAGGTACTGGCATGTCAATGAACCGTCCAATCCAATAGCAGAGGTACTGGTGAGGGAAAGTTGGCTGAGTGTTAGACCAGGGGCATCAATTGGGTATGGCAGGGGTATGCAGCTGCCATAGCCTGGGTCCAGGGGGGAGAATACAAGTTACTTTAAAATATAAATCCATGAATGTCTCTTTGTCTATCTGTGCTGGTTATGTTGTTAAATTACATTAAAATAACTAGAAAAAGCAAAATTTAACAAGATATTATAATTATATTCTCCACACTTGTATTCTCCCCATCTTGACAGAATAGTATATTCCCAGGTTCTGCAGGTCAGCTGCACAGGTGCAATTCATCATTGTTAATTGTGGCACGTTTACTATATTTTTTTGCCAAGTTTAGCCGCACTTGAACAACTGTTCCAGACCGCCATATCCAGCCCAAGAAACCATAGACATTTTTGGGGAAAAAAATAGAACTTCTTAAAATAAATGTATCATTCCTGTTGCTAAGGTATGGCATGACTGGTGTCTTGCACGCGCGTGACCTTTTTCTGAACTGACACCACTGTGTTAGACCAATCTGGGAACTACATCTAAATCAATAACTTTATTCACAAATGTGTTCATAAAGGTGTCTACTATCACCTCTGAACTTTGTCAAACCCAACTCCCTTGACATACTTTGTGGGAGCCAATCAAAGTTGGGGGTATCCCGAGGGCCTGGGATTAAAGGGAGAAAAATAAAATAAAAATTGCCAATATGAGCGTATGAGGTGTGTAATTAGGGTATGTTTGGGCTGCTGAATCCATTCCAACCATTAGTTATCAGTGGATAAATCACCATAAAATAGGCCTATGGGGAATGATTTAAATCATACATGTTTCTATGGAGTGATTTAAATCATTCATGTTTCCAGGCCATAGGGAATGCAAAGACCACGCGTAACGACAACAGCAGTCGCTTTGGGAAGTACACTGAGATCAGCTTCGACAGGAAGTACCGCATCATCGGAGCCAACATGAGGACCTACCTGCTGGAGAAGTCTAGGGTGGTGTTCCAGGTATGTATTAAACCCATTTAGGCCTAGAATTATTGAATGCTTTAACTATTGAAAAATAGCAGATATAAAAAAAATTGCAGATATAGCGCGGCACCGAGTGCCGCGCTGCGAGCTTGTAGATCTGCTATTTTAGAAAAATCGTGAAAATTAGAATTTTGACCCGTTTCTATAAGTGTCTTTTCAATCCTTCTAAGACTTTTTGAAAAACCTATGTTTCTATGTCAGCAATCTGGCCAGCCATCGTCAAAGAAAAGGTCCTTTTCACTTAACTGGAGCTCAGTTAGTCTGTTCTTGAGAGACTACTATGTCAGTGGTTCTCAAACCTTTTCACGTGAAGGACCCCCAAAATGATATGTATTTGGCCACAGACCCCCATCTCAAAATATTTAGTTCCAGGGACCACCCAGAAGCAAAATTTGAGTTACAAACGTTTGCTTTCAAAACGACTATTTCAAAAATAGCAGATCTACAAGCTCGCAGCGCGGCACTCGGTGCCGCGCTGTGAGCTTGTATATCTGCTATTTTTCACTGGTTAAAGCATTCAATAATTCTAGGCCTGAATGGGTGAATAGAAGTCTAGGGTGGTCTTCCAGGTATGTATTTAATAGAAGTCTAGGACAGTGTTTCTCAACCACTGTGCCTGGGGACCTTTGGTGTGCCCCTGAGAAGGGTCAAGTGTGCCCCTTGAAACTGCTTGATAGCCAGTATTGTATTTATCATTTTAAAAAGGATTTAAAGTTATACCATGTAACTTTTTTTATAAAACAAATCTTAAAATTGTCCTAACTCTTAAATCGCTAAAGTTTTAGAACACCCACTCCGTTATTTTCAGCTTCTGAAGCCTTCTCTTTATATGTTTTCTATGATCCTGACCGGGGTCCGGTTTTCGCGGAAAAATTACGTCATCATACACTACCGGCCAATCACAGCGAGGGTTATACACTGCCGGCCAATCACAGCGCATCTTGAAGTGGGGTCGCTAGCTATCACAATAGGGAGGCCATATTTGTAGGCGCCCGTGTGTCTCTATCTATACTCGGGTGAAACACTCCGTTTCTCCGGAATGCCTGAACGCACAGGAACCAGGGACCCATCTAAAGATAGATCTCGGCGAGGTGGAGGCAGACGCGGGGGTGACGCGGGGGTGTGAGGCCCGGTCCGCGGCGAAAAACGGCCGAAAGACGCGGACGCTACTGACCACTAGTTGAGCAACTTACACAGTATAGCTTTAAACTAGTGAAAACAGACGATCTATAAGCACACAACGCCTCGCGGTGCGAGGCGTTGTGTGCTTGTAGATCTGCTGTTTTCACTACTGTTGTGCGACAGCCTTGTATGATGAAGCAGGGCTTTACTTTGCAAAGAAACGTACACATTTGAAACTTGCAGATACAAGGTTTCTTCCCGACAGTGACGATATTTACACCCCTGTATTATGTTGGTGTGCTCATGGATTCTTGGGACATTTAGTGTGTAGTGTGCTCATGCAGAAAAAGGTTGAGAAACGCTGGTCTAGGGTGGTCTTCCAGTATGTATTTAATAGAAAAAACATAATCAATTCC
The DNA here is from genome assembly GCF_963921795.1 of Nannobrachium achirus. Taxonomy (NCBI): domain Eukaryota; kingdom Metazoa; phylum Chordata; class Actinopteri; order Myctophiformes; family Myctophidae; genus Nannobrachium; species Nannobrachium achirus. The sequence goes on along the minus strand of NC_137820.1, from coordinate 3,397,254 downwards.
TCCCCACACACATTTCTGTGTTGGCACTGCTGTTGTAGCTTACTTAGCTCTCACGCTCTGACAGACCCGTCGCTAAAAGACTAGAGCAGGATTTCTCAGCCCCTACGAGTGCTCAACTTGAGTCAAAATAAACTAAACTACTTCACTACACTACTCACCAAACCAAAGGTAGTTTTGCGTTGTTGAAAAAGTCTATTCTCCGCAGTAGGAAACCTCTCAGCACCCCACCTACTCTGTAAAATACACTATTTTTGTCATGAAATAAAACGCATCCACCTCGAGCCACCCAGCGGCCACCGCAGACACAACGGTTCACAACCCCGGAAATAAGAGGCGGTCGAGTTGGATGCGTTTTATTTCATGCCAAAAATAGTGTCTTTTGCAGAGTGGGGTGAGGTGCTGAGGGGTTCACCACCACGGAGAATAGACTTTCAACAACGCGAAACAACCTTTGGTTTGGTGAGTAGTGAAGTAGTTTAGTTTATTTTGACTCAAGTTGAGCGCTCATAGGGGCTGAGAAAATCCGGTCTAGTCTTTTAGCGAGGGGTCTGTCAGAGCGTGGACCAGAGCTATAGCTTACTAACTCACCTGCCAGTGAGGAGCCCCCACTGGGAGGACGAAGAAGAGAGACTTTTTACTTACAGGGTTTTTCTCTCTGGTCTCCAGGCGGAGAATGAGAGGAACTACCACATCTTCTACCAGATGTGCTCCTGTGCAGACAGACCAGAGTTCAAGAACCTCCGACTGCGTGAGTTTCTCTTCCTCAAACCATTCTGGTGTCTGCCACAGACATGACATTAAACCAGGGGTCTTCAATGTTTTCAGGCCAAGGACCCCTTAGTTGAGACAGAGATGAAGCAGGGACCCCCCACAACCTGTTCATAGATTGCCATAGTTTCAGCACAAATGAATCAAATGTTTTATGGTCAGGACTCAGCAGGAGCCTGGCTGTCTCGGTTCCAGACTTAAATCATTTATAGACATATTTTGGGAAATGTCTTACCGTTGTTTTGGGTTGAGATTGGCACATTTCCTGGGGCAGTCTGCCCAGATCACGCATGTCACATGTGTCTTCTTATTTTTTAGACATCTGCAATGTAGTGCATTTGAAACTACATTGCAGTGCACATCATGGGGTGATCACTGCTTGCCTCCTGTGAATTGTTTTATTTTTATTTTGTTTATTTTATTTTTATTTTGTTGCTGAGTGAAGGTCAGCAGACAAAGTGACATGAGTGAGAAGAAAAAACCTGATCGAGTGAAATGTGCCAATGTCAACCAGAAACATCGGTATGTGTTAATTGTGCAGTGGCAGCGGGGCAGTTCCAGTACATCTCACCATGTCTGTGTGTTGTGCAGTGGCAGCGGGGCAGTTCCAGTACATCTCATCTCTCTGTGTGTTGTGCAGTGAGAGCGGGGCAGTTCCAGTACATCTCAGTATGTCTATGTGTTGTGCAGTGGGCGCGGGGCAGTTCCAGTACATCTCATCTCTCTGTGTGTTGTGCAGTGAGAGCGGGGCAGTTCCAGTACATCTCACCATGTCTGTGTGTTGTGCAGTGGGCGCGGGGCAGTTCCAGTACATCTCACCATGTCTGTGTGTTGTGCAGTGAGTGCGGGGCAGTTCCAGTACATCTCATCTCTCTGTGTGTTGTGCAGTGGGCGTGGGGCAGTTCCAGTACATCTCAGTGTGTCTGTGTGTTGTGCAGTGAGAGCGGGGCAGTTCCAGTACATCTCAGTGTGTCTGTGTGTTGTGCAGTGAGAGCGGGGCAGTTCCAGTACATCTCATCTCTCTGTGTGTTGTGCAGTGAGAGCGGGGCAGTTCCAGTACATCTCAGTGTGTCTATGTGTTGTGCAGTGGGCGCGGGGCAGTTCCAGTACATCTCAGTGTGTCTGTGTGTTGTGCAGTGGGCGCGGGGCAGTTCCAGTACACCTCATCTCTCTATGTGTTGTGCAGTGAGAGCGGGGCAGTTCCAGTACATCTCATCTCTCTGTGTGTTGTGCAGTGGCAGCGGGGCAGTTCCAGTACATCTCAGTGTGTCTATGTGTTGTGCAGTGGGCGCGGGGCAGTTCCAGTACATCTCAGTGTGTCTATGTGTTGTGCAGTGGCAGCGGGGCAGTTCCAGTACATCTCAGTGTGTCTGTGTGTTGTGCAGTGGGCGCGGGGCAGTTCCAGTACACCTCATCTCTCTATGTGTTGTGCAGTGAGAGCGGGGCAGTTCCAGTACATCTCATCTCTCTGTGTGTTGTGCAGTGGCAGCGGGGCAGTTCCAGTACATCTCAGTGTGTCTATGTGTTGTGCAGTGGGCGCGGGGCAGTTCCAGTACATCTCATCTCTCTATGTGTTGTGCAGTAGGAGCGGGGCAGTTCCAGTACACCTGCATGGGAGGAGAGGTCTCCGTGGAAGGAGTGGACGACCGCTCTGCCATGGAGGAGACCCTGAGGACCTTTGACCTGCTGGGTGAGATGACCTTTGATCCCTGTCCTGACCTCTACTGGATCTCCATGTGGCTTTCATGATGATTAACCTAATGTGCAACATTGTTTTCTCACCAACTGTAAACAAACCAACATAAAGTTTAAGTGTATAAGGGTGTCTCAGTGACAATTTAAGGACTTTTTTAATACCTCTAAAATGATAAATTAAACATTGGTCAACTTGTCAAATATTGGAGGCAGAAATTGTGAAAATAGCAGATCTGTATGCTCACAACGCCTCGCAACTATTTTCATGTATAGCCTCAACTCTTAGTGCTCGTCAGGGGGGGGGAGTCCCCAGTTAAAATATGATTATTTGAGGGATCGCAGCCTGAAAAGGTTGAGAACCACTGCTTTAATCACTTCAAAGAACTGGTTCGCTCAACTCAATTGTAGAATTGTCACGTTTCAGGGTATCTTGGGTGCGGAATTCGAGGTAAAGTATGAAGAGAAGCAACCCACACTCACGTTATAAGAGTCTTTTTTAATAACTAAACAGCAGCAGCAGTAGTCAGGACATGCAGACGCGTTTCGGCCGTCAGGCCATCATCAGTGTAACTGTTACACTGATGATGGCCTGGGGTTGGCAACTTTGATGATGGAGAGGGCCATCATATTTCCACACTCACTCCACTATCCATCTCTGCTCTCTCTCTATTGGTCAGGTCTGAAGGAGGAGGAGTTTAATCTGTGCTCTCTCTCTATTGGTCAGGTCTGGAGGCGGAGTTTCGGGGGGACATCTTCAAGGTGTTAGCCAGCATTCTGCATCTGGGAAACGTCTCCATCCGCCAGGCGGGAGGAGACAAGTGCTCTGTGAATGTAAGACACAAACTAACACTGTAGGAGGAGACAAGTGCTCTGTGAATGTAAGACACAAACTAACCCTGTAGGAGCAGACAAGTGCTCTGTGAATGTAAGACACAAACTAACCCTGTAGGAGCAGACAAGTGCTCTGTGAATGTAAGACACAAACTAACCCTGTAGGAGCAGACAAGTGCTCTGTGAATGTAAGACACAAACTAACAGTGTAGGAGAAGACAAGTGCTCTGTGAATGTAAGACACAAACTAACACTGTAGGAGCAGACATGAGACACAAACTAACCCTGTAGGAGGAGCAGACAAGTGCTCTGTGAATGTAAGACACAAACTATGACTACCTTTTTTCACTAGCCAAAACAAAAGACAAAAGAAATCACGATTTACGATAGTAGCACGATAATCAAAATCCGGAACATTTGGCAAAAAATAGCCGATCTACAAGCTTACAATGGTAGTGGTTGTTATTTTGTGCTTCAATGACATTCGAGCCACTTCGTGTACTGTTTTATTTCGCCAGCGTTTTCTTCCATTCCGTCGGTCTCCGTCCCCAGCCCGCTGATTGTCGGATAGTAAAAGTAGAGAGAGGTGTCTGGGTTCGTGGCGATTTCTGACTACTCCGTGGTGATAGCTTATCACCCCAGACTGTACTATGATAGGGCCTTAACAAAGTCTTCAATCAATCAATCAATCAATCGGTCCATGTACAGCCCAATGACCCTGGGGGTGTTGTGTGACTAACTGTGTCCCTGTGCAGCCCAGTGACCCTCACCTGGCGGTGTTCTGCCAGCTGCTGGCGGTGCCCGCGGAGGCTCTGTGCCGCTGGCTGTGCCACCGCCGCATGGTGCTGGTGCAGGAGACCCTGGTTCGACCGGTGAGCCGGGCGCAGGCGGTGAGCGGGCGCGACGCGCTGGCCAAGCACCTCTACGCCCACCTGTTCCAGGGCGTGGTCGCCCGCATCAACGCTGCTCTGAGGGTGCCCGCCAAGCAGCACGCGTTTATAGGGGTCCTGGACATATACGGGTGAGCACGCTTACAGAACACACATCCATCTAAAAAATATATCTGTATGAATACTTCATAGGGGTCCTGGACATATACGGGTGAGCACGCTTACAGAACACACATCCATCTAAAAAAACGAAATACGAATATTTTGTAAAAGTACATTTTCTTGAAACTTTAATACTGTATATTTCTTGAAACTTTCATATATTATTCTAGATACATTGCACATTCAGTGAATTATTCCAAACCCATTTTTGTTAAAGTGATCCTGGCTAATACATACATAATACATTATAATTGTCCTCTATAACTACAATGTAAAATTAAAAACACTGTAAATATTTTATTTCTTCTATAAATAGCTAATCTTTAACTCAACAGGGGAAATGCCTGTCGCACGTTGATGATGTCATAAAACCATGTGTGGTCTATCCCTATGCAATTCTTCGCATGCATGTGCAAATAAAAACAAACATAATACTTCCTATGGTTAATATGAGCATCAAATCAATATTTAAAATGTGTGTTCATGCCAGAAATTGCATAGGGATAGACCACACATTGTTTTATGACATCATCAACTTGCGACGGGCATTTCCCCTATTGAGTGAAAGATTAGCTATTTCTTGAAGAAATTAAATATTTAAGGTGTTTTTAATTTTACATTGTAGTTATATAGGACAATTATAATGTATTAAGGCATATTTGTCGTATTAGGCTAGCCAGGGATCCTTTTAAAATATAGATTTTTTTTATGGCATACAGCTCATGAATATCAAAAGTCCATATTTCAAAATATTACAATATTACAGGAGACTCAAAACAATGATTTATAATAGAGAAATGTCAACCTTCTGAAGTCAGAGTAGATTGAAGTCCAGTGGGAAGGTTCTGCATTCAGTTATGATTTGGGCTGCTATGGCATCTGGAATGCTTTTTCACACAATATTATTATGTTTTTAGATGGATCTGTATAAAGAGAACATTTAGACCTGGTACGCATCCGTGTCGCTTTGGATTTTAACCACTATTTTAAAACATTCTCACGCTTTTGTCTGCAGCTTTGAGACTTTTGACATCAACAGTTTTGAACAGTTTTGCATCAACTATGCCAACGAGAAACTACAGCAGCAGTTCAACCTGGTACAGTACACACGCACACACATGCACGCACGCACACATGCACTAGGGCATTAACGACTCAAGTTTTTTTTTCAATATTTAGATATTTGATGTAAATGTTACCAGTCCTCCTCCTCCAGGAGGAGGGCCCCACACACACCCATTGTAACTTCAAACTCCATTTGAACCATGATAGATTCATTAAAAACACCCATTATTCTTTCTGGTGAACAGGCCGTGTTCTTTTGATAACCTTTTTCATTTATTTTTAATACTTTTTTACTGTATTTTTTTTTTCTTTTTTTTCCTTCATTTTCCCAAATAATTATTAAAAAAAAAAATTGAAAAAGGTTATAAAAAAAAACACCATGCACTGGTTAAAGTAATTATGCGTTCCTGGACTACATAGTTTAATGTTTTCTCCTCCCCACCAGCATGTGTTTAACAGGATGTTTTCTCCTCCCCACCAGCATGTGTTTAACAGGATGTTTTCTCCTCCCCACCAGCATGTGTTTAACAGGATGTTTTCTCCTCCCCACCAGCATGTGTTTAACAGGATGTTTTCTCCTCCCCACCAGCATGTGTTTAACAGGATGTTTTCTCCTCCCCACCAGCATGTGTTCAAGCTGGAGCAGCAGGAGTACATGAGAGAAGACATTCTTAATGTTTTCTCCTCCCCACCAGCATGTGTTTAACAGGATGTTTTCTCCTCCCCACCAGCATGTGTTCAAGCTGGAGCAGCAGGAGTACATGAGAGAAGACATTCCCTGGACGCTGATAGACTTCTATGACAACCAGCCAGTCATCGACCTCATCGAAGCCAAGATGGGAATCCTGGACCTTCTGGACGAAGAGTGTGTGGTAAAACAATACACACACATCTGGATGATGTTCATATTGTCCCAACCCTGAGATGGATAGATAGATAGATAGATAGATAGATAGATAGATAGATAGTGGGGCGGCATAGCTCAGGGGTAGAGAAACCGTTATTAGAGCACGAAGGGTATAAATCCCGAAGGGTTCCCAGTTCGAATCCGGGCACCCCCTGAGTTAATGTCGAAGGGTCCTTGGGCAAGACTCTGAACCCCACATTGCTCCCGGTGAGCAGGTTGGTGCCTTGCATGGTTTCCTCCGCCACCGGTGTATGAATGTGTGCGTGAATGGGTGAATGTAATGCACAATCTATGTAAAGCGCTTTGGATAAAAGCACTATATAAATGCACCATTTACCCTTTATAGATAGATAGATAGATAGATAGGTCTAGGAGTCATACATGCATTTTCAGGGTCGCAATCATGCCTATAGTAGTATAAAAACGGAAATAACTTGGGGAAACTCTGGATAGGGCAGTCTATGAGTTAATAAAGCAATAAGTCACAAGAGGCGAGTGGTTACCGGGGTATAATACACCGGCTGAAAGGCGTTGGGAAACACGAGGCGTCAGCCAAGTGTTTCCGACCCTCTCAGCCGGTGTAAAATACCCCGGTAACCACAAGCCTCGCGTGGCTTATTGCTGTTCTAAAACGGTCACAAAATTATGGCAACATGAAAATCATAGACATGTACCAATTAAAACTGTTCTATTTCACTAATAATACACAATAAGGTCTGCTCTGCAAGAATGTCGTTCCCGGCCAGGCAGCAGAAAAGACACAGGTGCAGATAATTGGTGCACTGTGGAACACTGTGGAAAGAAATAACGCACCTGGGTTTGATATAAACTGATTCAAGGTGTGGGTTATAGTCTCATATACCACAGACCATCAGAATCAAGGAATGGAACTAACCGTTTTAGAATGTGTTATTGATGTGTGTGTGTGTGTGTGTGTGTGTGTGTGTGTGTGTGTGTGTGTGTGTGTGTGTGTGTGTGTGTGTGTGTGTGTGTGTGTGTGTGAACTTGTGGTTTCCTCAGTTTCCTCAGGGAACGGATCACAACTGGCTGCAGAAACTCTACAACTTCCTGGAGACCAACCCTCTGTTTGAGAAACCTCGTCTGTCCAGCCAGGCCTTCCTCATCCAGCACTTTGCAGACAAGGTGCAGTGAGCTCTGAGGTCTCTTAAACATAGAAAGCCTTCCTTCTCCTGGGAAATAGAACAGTTTAAAATGATGTTAACCCCTTCTTTGGGGTAGAGAGATAGAGCAGGTTAAAACCATGTTTCTTGTGACAGGTTGAATACCAGTGCCGTGGTTTCCTGGAGAAAAACCGAGACGCTCTCTACGAAGAACTGGTGGACATCATGAGAGCCAGCAGTGTATGTTCACACCACCTTCATTTATTCACCACATTCGTTCGTTCGTTCGTTCGTTCGTTCGTTCGTTCCTTTGTTTGTTCATTCATTCATTTGTTTGTTTGTTTGCTCGTTCATCAATTAATATGTTTGTTTGTTCATTCATTCATTGATCCACTTGTTTGTTTGTTTGTTCTTTCATAGTGAATTCATTCATAAATTCATTCATGTCATGGTGTTTAATTTTGTGGTGAAAGCTCCTAACATGTCATGTTCATGGTGTTTCATGTTGTGGTGAAAGCTCCTAACATGTCATGTTATCATGGTGTTTCATGTTGTGGTGAAAGCTCCTAACATGTCATGTTCATGGTGTTTCATGTTGTGGTGGAAGCTCCTAACATGTCATGTTCATGGTGTTTCATGTTGTGGTGAAAGCTCCTAACATGTCATGTTCATGGTGTTTCATTTTGTGGTGGAAGCTCCTAACATGTCATGTTCATGGTGTTTCATGTTGTGGTGGAAGCTCCTAACATGTCATGTTCATGGTGTTTCATGTTGTGGTGAAAGCTCCTAACATGTCATGTTCATGGTGTTTCATGTTGTGGTGAAAGCTCCTAACATGTCATGTTCATGGTGTTTCATGTTGTGGTGAAAGCTCCTAACATGTCATGTTCATGGTGTTTCATTTTGTGGTGAAAGCTCCTAACATGTCATGTTCATGGTGTTTCATGTTGTGGTGGAAGCTCCTAACATGTCATGTTCATGGTGTTTCATGTTGTGGTGAAAGCTCCTAACATGTCATGTTCATGGTGTTTCATGTTGTGGTGGAAGCTCCTAACATGTCATGTTCATGGTGTTTCATGTTGTGGTGAAAGCTCCTAACATGTCATGTTCATGGTGTTTCATGTTGTGGTGGAAGCTCCTAACATGTCATGTTCATGGTGTTTCATGTTGTGGTGGAAGCTCCTAACATGTCATGTTCATGGTGTTTCATGTTGTGGTGAAAGCTCCTAACATGTCATGTTCATGGTGTTTCATGTTGTGGTGAAAGCTCCTAACATGTCAAGTTCATGGTGTTTCATGTTGTGGTGAAAGCTCCTAACATGTCATGTTCATGGTGTTTCATGTTGTGGTGAAAGCTCCTAACATGTCATGTTCATGGTGTTTCATGTTGTGGTGGAAGCTCCTAACATGTCATGTTCATGGTGTTTCATGTTGTGGTGGAAGCTCCTAACATGTCATGTTCATGGTGTTTCATGTTGTGGTGAAAGCTCCTAACATGTCATGTTCATGGTGTTTCATGTTGTGGTGAAAGCTCCTAACATGTCATGTTCATGGTGTTTCATGTTGTGGTGGAAGCTCCTAACATGTCATGTTCATGGTGTTTCATGTTGTGGTGAAAGCTCCTAACATGTCATGTTCATGGTGTTTCATGTTGTGGTGAAAGCTCCTAACATGTCATGTTCATGGTGTTTCATGTTGTGGTGGAAGCTCCTAACATGTCATGTTCATGTTGTGGTGGAAGCTCCTAACATGTCATGTTCATGGTGTTTCATGTTGTGGTGAAAGCTCCTAACATGTCATGTCATCTTGGTGTTTCATGTTGTGGTGAAAGCTCCTAACATGTCATGTCATCTTGGTGTTTCAGTTCCCCCTCCTGGCCAACTTCTTCCAGGAGTCAGAAGAACAGCCGGTGAACAAGCAGGCGTTCAGAGTGAAGGCAGCCAGGCCAGCACTAAGAGCCTCCAACAAGCAGCTCAGAGCCACGGTGGGAGACAAGGTGTGCAAAAATGCTTTAACATTAAATATAACATAAATTGGACCATATTTTCACAAAACGCATAATATCATGGTGATTGAAACGAGGCTTTAAACTAGCGACAGGAACCATAAAGTATTTATGACAATGTTTATTAAGGTAAGAAAATCAAATGTAAAAGGAGACAAGAATGGAATCCTATGGAGAACATGTTGCTTCTGGTACCAGAACAGCACAACTAGCGGCCAATCATAGGAACTTTTAGTTCCATCTTTGCTCCATTTTAAAACCGGACAACTGGACCCCTGTTCCTAACACTACAAACTAAAGGCTTGTCCATACTGTCTCCAACCACCAAACCTTTCATCGGAAAGGTCCGACTTTCCGACATGCAGCTTTCTCAACTCAAATTCGGGGTAATGCTTTTCAGAAGTTGCGAGGGATGTCATTTTCTTTTTTGTTGAACCGGACCTTGCCAACGAAAGTTTGGTGGTTGGAGACAGTATGGACGGGCCTTAAACAGGCTGGTAGCAAACTGTTTCTGACATTGAAAACCACACACACGCACCCGCACACATCTTAAAGTAGTGCAAATCCAACCCTGCTCATACAGACAGATACAGATAAAGAGTATAGATCTATAAAAAACCATTAATAAAACACTGTTTAAATGTTTGTTCTTTTTTGTTCTTTTTGTTTGTTTGTTTGTTTTGTGGGGTGTTCCCAGTTCCGTGGTTCTCTGTCGCTGCTCATGGAAACCCTGAATGCCACCACACCTCACTACGTACGATGCATCAAACCCAACGACCACAAACTGCCCTTTGAGTGAGTAAAACATGACGCTTTATTTCAGATCATGGTGTTATTGGTACTGTTATTCAGATTCAGATTCAGATTACTTTATTAACCATTGTGTAATACACATAGGCATTTGATTGGGCATACTACATTTTTACGTAGTCACCACAGCAGCCATGGGCGGCGCTATCTTGGAGAACCTGCGGAGCAAGTTCAGAAGGGTAGTCGCAGTTACTATCAAAACCTCCACCGGCTGTCTGTCTGTCAGTCATGTCACACTTATGCCCTACTCATATCTCCGCCACCGTTGCAAAACTTTGCACACACACTGGCATTGGCTGCCAAACCACAACCTCAAATCCACCCCTCATTTCTCACGTGGCCCTCTTCTAGCGCCACCATGAGGCCGATTCTTGCAAAACACATTTTTGAACACTGCTCCAACAGATTTTGCCCTAAAATCACGCAAAGCGGTACACCGTATCTCTACACAGTCATGTCATGCCTTCTAAAGTTTGTGAATGCGACCTGACGGTCGCTTATCTCCCAATTTAGGGAGTCTTACTGGTTGTTATTCTTTTTTTAAGGTATGACAGCAGGAGGGTGGTGCAACAGTTACGGGCCTGTGGCGTGCTGGAGACCATTCATATCAGCGCTCAGAGCTATCCTTCCAGGTGTGTATAGATCTGTTGTATCCTTCCAGGTGTGTATAGATCTGTTCTACCCTTCCAGGTGTGTATAGATCTGTTCTACCCTTCCAGGTGTGTAGAGATCTGTTCTATCCTTCCAGGTGTGTATAGATCTGTTCTACCCTTCCAGGTGTGTATAGATCTGTTCTACCCTTCCGGGTGTGTAGAGATCTGTTCTACCCTTCCAGGTGTGTATAGATCTGTTCTACCCCTCCGGGTGTGTAGAGATCTGTTCTATCCTTCCAGGTGTGTATAGATCTGTTCTACCCTTCCAGGTGTGTATAGATCTGTTCTACCCTTCCGGGTGTGTAGAGATCTGTTCTACCCTTCCAGGTGTGTATAGATCTGTTCTACCCCTCCGGGTGTGTAGAGATCTGTTCTATCCTTCCAGGTGTGTATAGATCTGTTCTACCCTTCCAGGTGTGTATAGATCTGTTCTACCCTTCCAGGTGTGTATAGATCTGTTCTATCCTTCCAGGTGTGTAGAGATCTGTTCTATCCTTCCAGGTGTGTATAGATCTGTTCTATCCTTCCAGGTGTGTATAGATCTGTTCTATCCTTCCAGGTGTGTATAGATCTGTTCTATCCTTCCAGGTGTGTATAGATCTGTTCTACCCTTCCAGGTGTGTATAGATCTGTTCTATCCTTCCAGGTGTGTATAGATCTGTTCTACCCTTCCAGGTGTGTATAGATCTGTTCTACCCTTCCAGGTGTGTATAGATCTGTTCTATCCTTCCAGGTGTGTATAGATCTGTTCTATCCTTCCAGGTGTGTATAGATCTGTTGTATCCTTCCAGGTGTGTATAGATCTGTTCTATCCTTCCAGGTGTGTATAGATCTGTTGTATCCTTCCAGGTGTGTATAGATCTGTTCTATCCTTCCAGGTGTGTATAGATCTGTTGTATCCTTCCAGGTGTGTAGAGATCTGTTCTATCCTTCCAGGTGTGTATAGATCTGTTCTACCCTTCCAGGTGTGTATAGATCTGTTCTACCCTTCCAGGTGTGTATAGATCTGTTCTATCCTTCCAGGTGTGTATAGATCTGTTCTATCCTTCCAGGTGTGTATAGATCTGTTGTATACTGTATGTCTGTTCAGAACTACCATCCAGGTGAGGATATGTCTGTACAGGTCTGTTCAGAGCTACTAGGGGTGTAACAATATAGTAACTGAATCGAAGAATTTTTATATGCAATGATCTACTGTATCAATATGCAAAAGCATTTATCGTACCGTTTCGGTTTTGTATCATATCGGTAACGTTTAAAATGTAGATAATTGGTATCGAATTGTTTTGCAGTGCAAATAACTGATTGTATGGAATTTTAATTTTTTACAAAAGTATTTGTGCCTTGTATTTAGCAATTTTAAGAAGGAAATTGAAAAAGAGGGGTCTAATTACTTTTCCATATAGCTACTCTTGGTCTATCGATAAATGTGTGTAATCTCTGTGTTCATGTCAAGGTGCGGGTTTTCCATATGTGTTGAAATATAATGTCCATGTATTTGCTAGATAATCACAGTGTTTACTTATTTATATCCATAATAATAGATTTTTCCTTTAAAAACATGCACTATTGACATGTTTCACACACATATGTAATGTCTTTGCTAAATAGTCACTATATCGATTTTAAATAATTGAATCGAATCGTATCGCCATGAATGAACCAATATCGTCCATGTATCGTATCGTCAACCATGTATCGTGATACGTATTGTATCGCTGTTAAAATGCATCGTTACACCCCTAAGAGCGACCCCTCCAGGTGAGTATATGTCTGTTCCGTTATGTCCCTATGTATCTTGGACATGGCATTATCAGTGTTGGGACTGAGCCTCTACAAAGTAATGTGTCACAGTAACACAACTAGTTACTTTGTTGTTGTGTAATGGGTTTACACTCCGCTCACCACAGTTGTACAGTGTGTGCGCTTTTGCTTGCGTCCATGCGTGTGTTTGTGTGTGTGTGTGTGTGTGTGTGTGTGTGTGTGTGTGTGTGTGTGTGCGTGTGCGTGTGTGCGTGCGCGTGTGCACTGTGCAAGTGGACCTACATAGAGTTTATAATGTGTGTGTGTGCGTGCACTGTGCAGGTGGACCTACATAGAGTTCTATAATGTGTGTGTGTGCGTGCATGCAGGTGGACCTACATAGAGTTCTATAATGTGTGTGTGTGTGTGCGTGCACTGTGCAGGTGGACCTACATAGAGTTCTATAATGTGTGTGTGTGTGTGTGCATGCACTGTGCAGGTGGACCTACACAGAGTTCTACAGCAGGTACAGAGTACTGATGATCCAGCAGGAGATCAGCCTGGGGGACAGGAAACTGGCCTGCAGGGCGGCGCTAGAGAGGATCATTCAGGTTGGTGCATCTCAACTTCCTGTTCAGATGCATTCCTAACTTCCTGTTCAGGTTGGTTCATTCAGTTTGTTCCCAAACGTAGTGTCAGGAACCATTTCTCAGGTCTGAGATCCTTCTTCAAGTAAATATTCTCTTTTGTCTTTTGTATTGTATTGTTTTGTTTTGTTAAAAACAATATTGGGTACAAGGATTCACTGTGGGCCCCCCATGAATGTTCTTCATAGGGGCAGGCAGGGGGTTTAAATTGGGAACATTTGTGGGAGTCTTTGAATATTTCAAATCCTTCTATAGTTTTTTGAAAAACCTACGTTTCTATGTCAGTGGTGCTCAAACCTTTTCATGTGAACGACACCCAAAATATTAATTTTATCCAGGGACCCCCCAGAAGCAAAATTTGAGTTTGAGTATGTTAGCTTAAAAAATAGATATATTCAAAGATTTGCACACATTTTCACGTCTTTTCAAAAATAGCAGATCTACAACCTCGCAGCGCGGCAATCGTTGCCGCGCTGTGAGCTTGTATATCTGCTATTTTTCATTAGCTAAAGTATAAAATAATTAAGGCCCCTCCTCCACCTTGGGCCCTAGTAACTCAGTCCTACTCCCCCCTCCTTGTGACGCCCCTGCCCCTAGGACTCTAACCAGTACAAGTTTGGTCGTACCAAGATGTTCTTCCGGGCGGGGCAGGTGGCCTACCTGGAGAAGTTCCGCGTGGACCTGCTGCGCGCCGCGGCCGTCTGCGTCCAGAGGCGCGTGAGGGGGTGGAGCCAGCGCCGCCGCTACCGCCGCATGAGGGAGGCGGCCATCGTCCTGCAGCAGTATGTTAGAGGACAGAGGAGCATCCGGTGAGGAGAACACCTTTTATACACTGTCTTACACCTACCGTGATTGCTGGACTATAAGCCACACCTGAATATAGGTGCACCAGCTAAATTTAGAACAAAAAACAAATGTTTACATATATAAGCCGCACCTGACTTTAAGCCGCAGGTGTCCTTCCTGCATCCCTCTAGAGCGCCCTTGGTGGCCGTTAGCTGTAAAAATCTATATATAAATCCTTGTTAAAGACCATTGTAAAACTACTAACTGGCCGTTAGCTGTAAAAAATCTCTATATAAGCCACACCGTTGTATAAGCCATAGGGTTCACACCATGGGAAAAAAGCCGCGGCTTATAGTCCGGCAATTACGGGTATCTACTGTTTCACACCCGTACAGATTAGTTTATATCTACTACCACCTCTGAATTTGTTCCAACCCGGCTCCCTTGGGAAACTGTGTGGGAGCCAATCAAAGTTGGGGTCTCATTGACTTTACTATAAAGGAGGAAAAATACAAAATAAAACCTGCTTTGAGTAGTATGTGAGGGTTTTTTCGAAGACGGTTTGAAATGAGGTATTGGTGTATGTGTCAAATTAATCAACAGACACACTATGCATGCACGTAGTACATGCAACAAAGCAGTCCATTTAGGTGTGGTTATTTTCAATAAAACCATTGTTGGAAAATGGAAATAAGCCGAATTATGTCTAGGGTACCAAGCCGAGGGCCACAACATTGTAGGGGGCGACGGCAGCGTTCCCACTACTCCAGCGACAGTTTTCGTCGTTGTCGGGTGAAAATCTTGTACGTCCAAAACCGTTCGTTTTGAATGTATCATTTTAAACATGATTTAAACTAGTGAAAACAGCCGATCTACAAGCACACAACGCCTCGCACCGCGAGGCGTTGTGTGCTTGTAGATCTGCTGTTTTCACTACTTTTGTGAGACGGCCTTGTATGATTTGCGAAATAACGTACAAATTTGGAGATACGAGATTTCCACCGGACAACGACGATATACTGGTGTTGTTGCTGCTCTTATACCACCATTATTACTGGGGTTGGTGGGGGCCAGACAGTAGCCCCCCGCGGGCCGCAAATGGCCCACGGGCCGCCTATTGGGGAACCCTGCTCTACACATTACCTCGGTAGTCATGTGATCCAGACGGCATCTGAAGTTTGCCGGAGTGACTCGTTTTGAACAAAAATTATGAACGCAGCGATCCCACTCACCTCTATAATGACTGAATTCTGTGCATGTGTGTGCGTGCGTGTGTGTGTGCGCTCGCGTGTGTGTGCGTGTGTGTGTGTGCGCGCGTTCCATCCAGTAAAACAGTGACTCCTTTGGCACTGAAGCGCGGCTGGGCGGCGCTGGTCATCCAGACCACATGGCGGCGCTACAGGGTGCAGCACATCTACCGGCTGGTGCGCCTGGCAGCCGTCACCATACAGGCCTTCACCAGAGGATGGAGAGACCGGAAGAGATACAAGAAGGTCTGTCTGTCTGTCTGTCTGTCTGTCTGTCTATGTACTGTATGCTAGTATTGTATTTGCCTGGTTAATAAACCAGACCGAACACAACACCACCCCCTGGTGGTAGTGGTGTTGTAGTACTGTCTGGCACCGATCCATTGAGATTCTATTTCCTCAACCAGCTTCAAGGGTTGGCCAATCAGGGTTGTATGCTTGGAGCACGTGGTTTCTGTAGGCTTGGGGCACGTGGTTTGGGGCAATGACGTAGAAATGAAAGCTCTTCCTGAAATCCCAGACTCTCTTCCCAAAACGAAGTGTGTGATAGAGGCTGGCAACGCCACGCAAGTATTGTATCTGTAGGAGATGCCTTGTAAAGCAGTGGTTTTCAACCTGTAGGTCGGGACCCCCAAGGGGGTCCCCAAATTATTTTGGTCGGGTCCCCAGATGATTAGCTTAATGTGCAACATTGTTTTCTCACTCAACAGTAAACAAACCAACATACAGTTTAAGTATATCAGTATCTGCACATTTCTAACGTGACAATTTAATACCTCCATTATATTATTATAATTAAACCTTGGCCAATATTTGTCTAATATTTGAAAAAAAAAAAAAAAAATAGCCGATCTACATTCTCACAACGCCTGGCATGTAGATCTGCTGAGCGACATGCTCACAACGTGTAGACACCGCCGAGCGAGCTAAAGCGAGCGAGTCGCCATGTCGAGCGTTGCGAAGTCAGATTGAGCCGACTCAGCGTCGTCTGAGTTACGTAATGATAGGGAAAGATTAATCGCGTACTGTATCTGTCTGTCTGCCTTTACTATTGTAAAGCACTTTGAGCTCTTGGAAAAGCGCTATCAAAAATGCAATCCATTCACATTGTCAGAGTCTGGGAGGCAGGGCAGGAGGGAGAAGAGTCTGTTGGCCCTGCAGGCCTTTCTTCAAAACCAACAGAAAATGTATTGAAATGTAAACACAGTTCATGTTCTCACCTCACATGTCTGACCTGTTCTCTCCTCTTACCTCTGCTCCTCTTGCCCTCCAAAGACCTGCAAAGACCTGTAAGACCAATGATTTAACCTTACTTACTTACTTACTTACTTACTTACTTACTTACTTACTTACTTAGTTACTTACTTACTTACTTACTTACTTACTTACTTACTTACTTACTTACTTACTTACTTAATTACTTAATTAATTACTTCCTTACTTACATACAGTGTTAATTATAACGGAAAGGTTTGATCTAGTTTTAGTCATAGTCGTTTGAGTAAAATTCCATTTAGTTTTAGTCATAGTCGTTTCATCTGAAATGTTTTAGTCTAGTTTTAGTCAACTAAATCTACAGTAGATTTAGTCGACTAAAACGTATTCCCGGCAGGCCTGGCTGGAGTCTTAATGCCTGGTTTATAAATTATACTTGGCTGCGTGACAAAAATAGTCTGATCTACAAGCTATCTAGTTTTGGTGCATGTGTGGAACATGTGTGTAACATGTGTGCAACCAAGCATGAAATGACTTGTCTAACTGGATCTCTTCTCCACTAGTCCCTCCCTGACGTGTTGGTGTCTTTTTTTATTATTTGTTGAAAAAACTGTCAATATGTTTAGTATAGTTGTAGTGAGAATAGCTTAGTTTGTATTTAGTTTGTATTAGTTTGGACTATTAGGTAGTTGACGTTCCCAACATTAACACTGCTTACTAACTCACCAACATACTTTGACTTACTTACTATTCCTTCTCTTTACATATGTTTATGATTATGGCTGGGTGCAATAACCGCAATACCTCCATACTACGGTTGTGTAATGCATACCGCGTGTCGAGTTCATAGCCGCAATTATACTTATAAACTTACTTATAAATTGTATTTGTATTTATTTAAATGTATTTAAAATGTATTTATTTTTTTCCATACAAAACAACTTTTTGGGGGAGATAGCGTGATACCCTGAAGAAGGCAGTTTGCTGCCGAAAAGTTGGTTTCCCTGGCCTATACTATACTCTGCGTTGTAAAATAAATATTAGCACTTTGGCTACAGTGTGTGCGGCCGCTTCTTTGTCTTTTAAAAGACTATTATTGAGAAACCGCCATACCGTCGGTAAACAGTGCCTTATTACTGCAATAACTAAAAATCCATACCACCCAGCTCTGTTTGTTCATTCAGATGATACTGCTCTTACAGATGTTGTGTGTGATATAGGAAGGCCTAGGCCTAGTGTGCTAGGAAGGCCAAGCACACTAGGCCTGGGTGGAATCAATTTGTAGCTGGCCACCATGAAGAGGCCAATAAAGCCCATAAGGCCTGGGTAACAGCTGGGAGGCCCAGACAGGGACCTGCCCTTGAACACAAGAAAAAAACAAATGCCAAGTATAAATATGCATTAAGATATATAAACAAACAAGAGCAGGCCCTAAGTGCTCACTCTATGGCTGAAAATCTTCTTAACAATGACAACACTAACTTCTGGAAAGAGGTCAAATCTATAAATAGGGCCCAAGCACCACTCCCATGTAATGTAGAGGGGCTGACAAATCCAGTAGACATCGCTGACCTCTGGAGGCAGCATTATGCAACGCTGTTTAATTGTGTTAAAGGACAGCCTTATGAAGTAGGCATAATAGAAGAAGAAACCAATGTTTGTTTTAACGCCCATGAGGTTTTTAATGCCATAGGGCAACTTCCTGATAGAAAAGCCAGTGGCTTGGACACTATAACGGCAGAGCATTTAAAGCTAGCAGGGCCCAGATTGGCAGTAATGCTGTCTATCTGCTTCTCTGGGCTGCTGATTCATGGTACCCTACCAGACTCCCTGCTGTCTGTTGTGTTGGTCCCGGTAATAAAAGACAAAGCAGGTAAAGTGGGAAGCATTGATAACTATAGACCCATAGCTCTCGCAAGTATATTGTCCAAAGTCTTAGAAAGACTTTTTCTTGACCGTTTAAGTGTATATATAACCACTACAGATAATCAGTTTGGCTTTAAGCCTAAACACAGTACCGACCAATGTATCTATGCTCTGAAAGAGGCGGTGGAGACGTACAGAAGTCAAGGTTCCAGTATGATTGTGGGTTTCATTGATGCTTCTCGAGCCTTTGATCTCATCCACCATTATAAGCTTTTTAATAAGCTCAAACTTAGGGGTGTACCTAACTGTCTGATTCGCATCCTAGTCTACTGGTATGCAAACCAGCAAATGCAAGTTAGATGGGGGAGCACATTATCCACCCCCTTTCGCGTGGGTAATGGCGTCCGTCAGGGGGGGATTTTAAGCCCCGCCCTCTTTAATTTATATATGGATGGTTTATCCAAGCAGCTGGGAGAATGTAGGACAGGATGCATGATGGGTGATACGCTAATTAATCACTTCATGTATGCAGATGACCTTAGCATCATCTCCCCCTGTAGCAGTGGATTCCAACAGCTTCTGAATATCTGCTCTAACTATGGGTTAGACTTTAACATCAAGTATAATGCTAAAAAGAGCATGGTCTTAATCTGTAGAGCTAAGGAAGATGGGGAGCTCAGATTTCCTAATTTTCACCTGTCTGGGCAAACAATATGTGAGGCTAAAAGCACAAAATATCTTGGTCACATTATCACAGATACCCTTGAGGATGATGAAGATATGTCCAGACAGAGGAGAATGCTTTATGTACAAGCGAATATGTTGGTCAGAAAAT
The DNA here is from genome assembly GCF_963921795.1 of Nannobrachium achirus. Classification (NCBI taxonomy): domain Eukaryota; kingdom Metazoa; phylum Chordata; class Actinopteri; order Myctophiformes; family Myctophidae; genus Nannobrachium; species Nannobrachium achirus. The sequence goes on along the minus strand of NC_137820.1, from coordinate 3,378,008 downwards.
TTCATCACTGTACTACTGAGGTTAAGGTAAATCTGTTTAGAACATACTGCACCCCCCTATATACAGCACCTTTGTGGGTGAACTATAAAAGGGGGAGCCTACAAAAGCTACAAGTAGCCTACAATGATTGTTTAAGAATCCTGTTAAATAAACCCAGGAGCACCAGAGCTAGTGAGCTCTTCTGCTCCTTAGGTCTCACCACATTCATGGCTCTCTTAAGACACCTGACATATAAGTTCATGTGCCGACTGGACTGTTCATTAAATGGATTAATTGTGCTGATGACGGACCCCAGCCGTAGCTCTGTCAGGTACACTTCTACCATCAGAGGACGGTGGCATGAGTGCCTCTCTTGATCTGTAACCTGTGGGGCTGGGTTATTGGACTGAACTGTATTTATTTATATTTATCTTTTTTTACATATGTATTTTTATATTTTTATTCTCTTATGTGTTGTATTGTCCTTACCATGTGGGCCATGAGCCTGTAATAAAGTTTATATATATTTCTTCAGATGGTGGAGGATTAGAAGATGCTGGTCTTTACAGATGTTGTGTTGTTCCTTCAGATGGTGGAGGAGCAGAAGGTCCTGGTCTTTACAGATGTTGTGTTGTTCCTTCAGATGGTGGAGGAGCAGAAGGTTCTGGTCTTTACAGGTGTTTTATTGTTCCTCAGATGGTGGAGGAGCAGAAGGTCGTGGTCCTACAGAAACACGCCAGAGCCTGGCTGGCTCGCCGTCGCTTCCAGACCACACGTCGCCTGGTGCTCAACGTGCAGCTGGCCTTCAGGGTGCAGCAGCTGCGGAAGAAGATGGAAGAGCAGGTAGGGAGGGAGACACATGAAACACAGTGTGTTTCTCTGTAAGTAAAGTACCAGTAAGACGCCCTAAGGGTGAGAAGCGACGGCCAGGGCGCGCGGAAACAACAGACTAACTTATTGCCCTATTTCACTATTACACTATTACACTTATTACACTTATCACACTATTACACATATTACACTATTACTCTTATTGGCTTATTAAAGTCGCAAGTCGTGTGACAGCAAAGTGTGACAGCCGCTGCACGTTTAGTAGACAGAGGGGGTGGGGCTTCAACAATTTACAGCTCGTCCCTATTGGCCGGAAAAAAGGCCCAAGTCGTGTGAGCGTTTTAAAGTTGAAATCACGTTGCTCGGCAAAAGTATGGCAGAGTAAGAGTGACCGCGAAGTGTGACAGCAAAGTGTGACGCAGGTTTTCATAGTAACTGCTCCCTGACGGTGGCAAAAAGTAAGCCTTGCGGAGCCATGAGGCCTGTACTGTACACCTCCTGGTCATGACGCTAGTATGTCACAGGGACTGGTGAAATCTCGCTATTTCAACGTCCCGTCATTTCAACTAAGGGTTAGGTTTTAGGGTTATGTTTGATTGATTGATTGATTATTTTATTTGACAAAAATTTAGAACAGTACAAGTATAGTCAATACAATAGAAATGTAGTACAGTACAAGTACAGTTAAACACCCTGCCTAAAAGGAACATACCAAATAAGTACTTTTACAGTATTTTTTTATGTTGGAAGTCCTTGGTATTCAATTCATGGACATAACAATTAGCAAGCAAAGAAAACATTCAATAATATTGCATTTATAAAAAATAAAAAATATATGTACAGGCATAGGCATATTGGTTAACATTCAGCAGGTTAGCATTCACCAGTGTCAGCAGGTCAGTGTTTCACCAGGTTAACATTCACCAGTGTCGAAAAGATGGGACGTTGAACAAATGTAGAAATGATGACAGGGTCTTACCATCCAATCAACCCTTGATGCTGAGTGATGACAGGGTCTTACCATCCAATCAACCCTTGATGCTGAGTGATGACAGGGTCTTACCATCCAATCAACCCTTGATGCTGAGTGATGACAGGGTCTTACCATCCAATCAACCCTTGATGCTGAGTGATGACAGGGTCTTACCATCCAATCAACCCTTGATGCTGAGTGATGACAGGGTCTTACCATCCAATCAACCCTTGATGCTGAGTGCCAAGCAGGCATTCTTCAGAGTCTTTGCTATGACCCTGCATGGGGATCGAACCTCGACCTCCCAGTCTCAGGGCGGACACTCTAACCACAAGGCCACTGAGCTGTTTTTTTGGGGAGGTTGTTTGTTTGAGAGAGCATGTTTTCTATCCCAATTAACAATGCTTGGCTAGAGCCCTGGGAGATCATGATGCATTATAAGCACATTACAAGTACCATAACTTAGTCAGTAATAAAGCAGTCTGGCGTGGCCAGACTGTTAACTCCATAATTTGCAAATGCACTCGTCATACAGTCTGGGGCGACGGAAGTCTGATCACAAGTGTGAAATAAAGTGGATGTGACGCACCCCGCTCCCTTGGTGCAGTAGCGATAACAAGTCCTACTGGAAGCGTTATGCCTTCTTTCAATATTTTTGGGGCCGTCATTTTGTCTTTCTCTGGTGTTGTTGGTGTTACTTCCATGATGTTTTCAAATGTTTCCTTAAACTATACATGCATAACAAGAATATGCTGCTCGAATGACTCTGTGCTGGTGTGTTTCTGTTATGTTTCCAATGTGACTACAGTTCATTATAATGACTGTCTGTGCTAGTGTGTTTCTGTTATGTTTCCAATGGGACTACAGTTCATTATAATGACTGTCTGTGCTAGTGTGCTTCTGTTGTGTTTCCAATGGGACTACAGTTCATTAGAATGTGCTAGTGTGTTTCTGTTATGTTTCCAATGGGACTACAGTTCATTAGAATGTGCTAGTGTGTTTCTGTTATGTTTCCAATGGGACTACAGTTCATTATAATGACTGTCTGTGCTAGTGTGCTTCTGTTGTGTTTCCAATGGGACTACAGTTCATTAGAATGTGCTAGTGTGTTTCTGTTATGTTTCCAATGGGACTACAGTTCTGTGCAGCAGTGACTACTTCCGTTGCTCACCTTTCGACAGCTGTAGTTCCAGAATTTATATTGCATTCTGAGGTTGTGGAATAGTTGTCTGGCTACACGAGACTAGTAATAAAGTGTCTTTGTTATGAGTTGTTATGAATAACTATAAGCCTTTACTGTGAGTGCTGTGAAGCCTTATAACTGCTTTATAATGTCTTTAATGTGTGCTAACCTTCCAGAACAAGGAGAACAGGGGTCTGGTGGAGAGGCTGACCAGCCTGGCCAGCAGCCACTCTCACAGCACTGAGCGACTGCACCACCTAGAGGCCGTGCTGGAGAAGGCAGCCTGCGAGAAGACAGCACTGGCAGCGCTGCAAAACAAGAGCAACCAAGACAGCAGCAAGGTGGTGTTACTATCACACTGTTGACACTTTAGATTCCTGCATGAACTTTGAAGGTTAAAATCCTACTATTGTGTCACATTATGTCACATTTAACTCACTAAGGATTGTTTCCTCAGGTCATTGCTCAGCTTCAACAGGAGAAGGAACAACTGATCAGAGAGAAACAGAGTCTGGAGCAAACGTTTGAGGCTTCCATCCAAGAGAACAAAGGTACACTTCACTGCCTGGGCATTTTGATCATGTGTACTGGTAATACATTATGGATGATTAGGTTATTGATCATGTGTACTGGTGATACATTATGGATGCTTAGGTTATGGATCATGTGTACCGGTAATAGATATGGATGATTTGGTGATGGATATTGATCATGTGGTTATGGATGTTGTTTATCTAGTGATGCCTGGTGTCACATTTATGTTTTATGTACAGATCACTTTGAGAAAATAAAGAGAAATCTCCAGGAAGAGAAAGAAAAGGAAGAAAGACTAAGGAAGTGAGTATTAAAGGGGAGATGCAGACCAAAACATATCCCCCCTTAATTTGCCTTTTTTTTTTATAAATGTTCCTACCTGGTCTGGTGGATTTCTGTTATTGCTCTTTCAAAGTTACCTTTTCTTCATGAATCGTCTATTTATAGTTCCAAGAGACGCAGCAACGTGCTGTTAGATCCACCACTTGCAGTACTCGATGAGAAGACAGCTCTGTTTACTTCCCAGAGAGCTTAGGCGAGATTCTAGCGTATTTGCGAGATTTCCAGTTCCTACGCTTTTAGCGTAACTTCTGTAGCGCAAAGAAGGCTTTGTTCTGGAGTTATTACAGCCAGTATATATATCACAGTTTTTTTTTTTTTTTTTTTTTTTTTTTTTAAGATTGAGACCAGGAGCACTCGTTTTTTAGCACAAGGTGGAGCAAGCGGTGCCTCCTTCGGGAACTACCCATAATTAGTCCTACAGGGTTATAGATTTAGGAATAGTTTTACTGAGGCTAGGGTTATCATTCACCAGGTTAACATTCACCTGGTTAGCATTCACCAGGTTAGGTTTAGGCATACTTTTACTGAGGTTAGGGTTAGGATTAGGGTTAGGTTTAGGCATAGTTTTACTGCGCTTCTAGCATAGTAAGCTTCTATAATGGCCTTAGGATACGTTACGTCACTTCATCAGTGTAAAAATACACTGATGATCGTGCAGATTTGTGCAGCCACACAATGAAACTATATAATATGGTATATCAGGGTAGCAGAGAACATTAAGATGGTTGTTTGTGTCTCCAGGGTAGAGACAGTAGAGTTAAGATGTTTTTATCTCCAGGGTAGCAGAGAACAACATGGACCTCCAGAGGAGACATTAAGGTGGTTGTGTTGTCCTCAGAGTAACAGAGAACATTAAGATGTGTTGTCCTCAGAGTAGCAGAGAACATTAAGATGTGTGCCGCGCTGCGAGCTTGTAGATCTGCTATTTTTGAAAAAGTAACTCAAATTTTGCTTCTGGGTGGTCCCTGGAACTAAATATTTTGAGATGGGGGTCCGTGGCCAAATAAATATCATTTTGGGGGTCCTTCACATGAAAAGGTTTGAGAACCATTGACATAGTAGTCTCTCAAGAACAGACTAACTGAGCTCCAGTTAAGTGAAAATTACCTTTTCTTTGACGATGGAAGGCCAGATTGCTGACATAGAAACATAGGGTTTTCAAAAAATCTTAGAAGAATTCAAAAGACACTTATAGAATCGGGTCAAAATTCAATTTTCCACGATTTTTCAAAAATAGCAGATCTACAAGCTCTGTGAGCTTGTATATCTGCTATTTTTCAATAGTTAAGATGGTTGTGTTATCTCTAGGGTAGCAGAGAACAACATGGAGCTCCAGAGGAGCGATGCTGACCAGCAGGAGGAGCTCCTCAGAGAGGAGCTGAGGAGGAGCAAGGAGGAGCGGCTGCGTCTGCAGCGCCTCCTGGAGGAGGCAGGCAGAATGACCTCTGACCTGCAGGAGCAGCTGCTGCAGCTCAGCAAACACGTCAAGGTAGGAACGACAATATGGACCGCTTTTACTGTTAACCCTGATGTTAAACCTCACAATCAATTAATCGTATTATCGTGATAAAAAACCTCGGTTCGAAGTGGAGCAGTGAATCTGGGCAGCTATACCCTGTGTGTGTGTGTGTGTGTGTGTGTGTGTGTGTGTGTGTGTGTGTGTGTGTGGTGTGTGTGTGTGTGTGTGTGTGTGTGTGTGTGTGTGTGTGTGTGTGTGTGTGTGTGTGTGTGTGTGTGTGTGTGTGTGTGTGTGTGTGTCTAGTCTGCACAACAGTGCCCTTCTCAATCTGTTCCTGTCTGTCAGTAGTTTACAGTACAGTACTGGTGTGGCTTGTCATTGCAGCTATTTCTGCTGGACGGGACAGGGCATGAGACATACAAAGATATCCATTGGGAGCGCTGTTCCACTGCTCCAAAAATAAAAATCTGTCCTAAAGAGATGTAGAGCTGAAAATATTATTTTGTAATACAGTTGAAGCTGGTCCACAATCACAACGTCCAACCCAGATTTGTCTCTAACAAAGGGTTGAATTTGTTCTCCTGCTATGCCGCAGGCCCGCAAAGAATGTGGAACGCCCAAAAGCACTCTGAAAAAGACACTTACAGATGTCTGCAACTTGAAACTGTTAAACAGACAAAGCTGTGCTTATTTCTCCCCACAGAGCTGTAATAATGAATGTGTTATGGTGTAATGGTTAAACAGTGCTTACTGTATGTATTCTAAATGAAGGTGATTCCAGAGCTGCGCAGAGACCTTCACAACATGCAGAACCTCTGCAACGACACAGAGAGGAAGAGGAGACAGCAGTCTGAACACACCAGAGGTAGCATGTCTTTCATTATTAGTTTGATGCCTCCATCTTTCACTGCCAATTTCCTAAGCTGTAATCCTGGGCTCTGCTCTCCCTCTGCCAGCCTGGGGAGAGCCCCGAACAGAGCTCATCCTTCAGTGCATGAGGAGGAGTGAGCAGGCCCCTTCTTATCACCTGACAGGGGGGAGTTTCCCTGGTTGGACGTAGCTCGTGGAAGGAACACGTTATTCCAACCAGTTCCTTTCCCCTCCATCAGGCTGGCCAGGGGGAGGCAGTATTGAGACCATGATTACTGCATGTTTTTGTGAGGGTATCTATCCTAGGGAACACGGGGAGAACACGTAAACTCCACACAGAAAGGCCCTTTCGCCAACCCCTCTTAGGGTGTGAGCACTGATGACGCGGAGGAGAGAACCGTTTCTCAATGTCCGGTCCACAGATGTACACAAACCTTATTTAGATATCACATTGTTTAGACAGATGCTATGTTTACCTAGCCTGGCGGGACAGCCTCTATCACACACTGCGTTTTGGGATGTGAGTCTGGTCCCGCAGCTGTGCCCCCGGCCACCACGTGCCGCCAAGCCTACAGCCCTGATTGGCTAACCCTTTCTGGTGGCTGGTGGAAATGGATTCTCAATCGTGCAGGGCCAGACCGTACTACACCACCACTACCGCCAGGGGGTGGTGTTGTGCGGTCTGGTTTATTAACCAGGCGAATGTTTACCATGGTAACAAAACAGTGGCTCAAAAAACATTGGTAATCCGGGCACTAAAACTCACTAAAATGGGGCGGCATAGCTCAGGGGTAGAGAAACCGTTATTAGAGCACAAAGGGTTCCCGAAGGGTCCCCAGTTCGAATCCGGGCTCCCCCTGAGTTAATGTCGAAGGGTCCTTGGGCAAGACTCTGAACCCCACATTGCTCCCGGTGAGCAGGTTGGTGCCTTGCATGGTTTCCTCCGCCACCGGTGTATGAATGTGTGCGTGAATGGGTGAGTGCAATGCACAATCTCTGTAAAGCGCTTTGGATAAAAAGCGCTATATAAATGCACCATTTACCATTTACTAAAATCATCATCATTGGCAATCGGACCCCCAAAATCTACTGTAGATTTTTGTTGTATTTTACTTTTCTTTTTCTCAACACAAGAAAAAAATCACACCCAATGTGAAGTGAGCAGTGGTCGTGCTTGCATAACGTCTTCGGACTAGGATTTGAGTCTAGGATGTACAGGCTATGCTACACACACACGTTTTACTATGGCAAAACGCTGAGGAAAAAGGCTACAGACACACGCACAGCCACTCTATGGAGCGGTTTACCACCGCTCAAAAATAAGAAGAAACAACAAAAGATCTATTATTATGCATTTAATAGAAGGAACCCTAATGATGTGTGTTGTATTAAATGTACATGTAATTAAAGGAACCCTCCTCTGTGTTGTTGCAGCCAAAATGAACGAGATCACCAGGATGATGCTGGGTGGAGTGGTGCAGGAGGAGGAGCTTTCACGGTGAGACTTTTATTATTGAAAACCTGCAGCTCATGTCAGTCAGTCAGTCAGTCACACTCAGTATATGGCCAAGACTGAATTCATTTGCAAGTGTGACCTGCGTCACGGCAACCACACTTGCAAATGAATTCCATCCTTGTCCGTTTTATGCCCATATATGGAGATCCCATGATGTCATCAATATTAAGCCCTGCATGTCTGGGAATGCCCATGTATGGACATATTGTGTCAGTCTCTATTGTTTCAGCGCAACCTCGCCCTTTAGGGCTTCTTATGCATATGTTTGGTCATCATCTTTAAATTATCAGATCATTAAATCATCGTGTGTGTGTGTGTGTGTGTGTGTGTGTGTGTGTGTGTGTGTGTGTGTGTGCGTGTGCGCGTGCGCGTGCGCATGTATGTGTGCGTGTGTGCATGCGTGTGTGTGTGTGGGCGTGTGTATGCATGCGTGTGTGCGTGTGCGTGCTCGTGCATGTGTGTGTGCATGTGCATGCGCTCTCATGCATGTGTGTGTGTGTGTGTGTGTGTGTGTGTGTGTGTGTGTGTGTGTGTGTGTGTGCGTGCACGCAGGTTGACAGCAGATGATCCTGATAAGATCTATGATGTAGAAGATCTGCTCACTGCTTGTGACAACATGCAACATGCTACCAGGTAATATATTACATGTAATCTATTATTGATTGAAGAGTTTATTAGAAGTTTGCATAGAAAAAGGTACAGTTTTATGACGGTACAAATCACTGGTACAAGGTCAACTAAAAGGAGATCCTAGTAAGCTGTTCGACTTTACACATTTACACAGGAACCACTTCATGTAGGTTCATATAACATTGAATGACAGATGGATAGAACACAGTACTTTATGTATCTCATGTAACATTGAATGACAGACGGATAGAACACAATACTTTGCATAGGATATCATCAATAACAAAAGCAGAAAGCAGTCATAAAGAAGGAAAAAATAATAATAATAAAATAAATAGGTATTTACAGTGGAAAAGGGGAGGTGAGTATGGGCTTCGAGTAGCAGCCACCTGAAGGTGACTTTTCAGACCAATTTTGAAGGAGGTTAGGGATTTGCACTCCTTTAAGGCCTGTAGAAGGGCGTTCCACATGTTGGTGGTATAGCAGGAGAATTAGAGCCTTTTTAGAGTCAAATCTGGATTGAACGTGATTAGTGGAGCTGCCTCTGGTGTTGTGATTGTGGACATCCTTGATGTTTAGGAAGTAGTTTGTCAGGTACATGTATCTTGGAGGTGTAGTGTATCTTGTACACCAGGCCCATTGCAAGATGCTGTACTCTGTCAGCTACTGTGAGCCACCTCACGCTTATGTGGTGATAAGCGGTGAGGTGAGCCTGAGAAGAAAGGCCAAGCAGGACCCTAATCAGTTTGTTCTGGGCTGTTTGGAGCTTTGACTTTAAGGCATTTGGGGCATCGCGATACCATATGAGCAGAATAAGTGCACCTCCTACAGTCTTTCATGTATTGCTATTGACCAGCGACTCTGCAAGAAACAAATTTGTTGGTTGACTTTTTTGAATACCTTACTAGTACTCTATCATTAGTACAGTACTTAAAGGGGTACTGTCACCTAAAGGGGTTGAGTGGCAGATTAGACTGTGACATGAGCTTCTCTGAAAACGGTCTGAAACAGTCTGAAGCTCATGTCACAGTGTAATCTGCCCCTCGCCCCCCAACAACAGCTGACCAGTACAGTAAGTAGTCAACAGTCTAGGCTATACAGACAAATAATAATTTGATTGGCTTATAATTGCGCATCCCCACAATGACATCATAAAAATATTAACTTGTTTTTTTAAGATTATTCTTAAAGTGACAGTAACCCTTTAGGTGACAGGCCCCCTTTAAGTAAATGTACTTAGTTACTTTAGACCACTGCATAACAGTGGCGTCAGTTCAGAAAAAGCTAAGGTATGGCAACATGACTGGTGTCTTGCACGCGCACGAAGGTGCGCGTGCAAGACACCAGTCATGTTGCCATACGTAAGAAGTACATTCTATTTCCCCCCGTTTCTATGGTTTCTTGGGCTGTATATGGCAGCCTGGATTTGGAATGGTTGTTCAAGTGCAGCTAAACTTGGCATGTTAAACGTGCCACAATACCTTGTTAAAGTGACCATTAAATGTAAAATAACTACAAAATGTAACAACATTTTTGTTACATTTTGTAGTTATTTTACTGTAATTTAACAACATAATACAGATAGACAAAGAGACATTCATGGATTTATATTTAAAAGTAACTATTATTCTCCCCCCTGGACCCAGGGTATGGCAGCTGCATACGCCTGCCATACCCAATTGACGCCCCTGCTGCATAATGGTTCATATCAGCGTGACGCTGTGTGGAAATGCATCCATAGCCTTCCTTTGTGTCGTGGTCTTGTTGCCCGCAGTGTGCTGTCCAGCCACCAGAGGGAGCAGGTTTCCGGCTACGAGCGTCAGGTGGAGGCTCTGACACGGAGGGTGGAGCACCTGGACCGAGAGAAGCTCCACCTGCAGAGGCTGTTTGAGGAGAAGAGCGACCTCCACCACACCATCCACCTGGAGATAGGCAGGCTGACGGAGGAGAACGCTGTGAGACACACACACACACACACACACACACACACACACACACACACACACACACACACACACACACACACACACACACACACACACACACACACACACCACACCTTCCACCTGGAGATAGGCAGACTGACGGAGGAGAACGCTGTGAGTGGAGGCACACACACACACACACACAC
>NC_137820.1:3360060-3365060 GCF_963921795.1 Nannobrachium achirus | reverse complement strand
GAAGGAGGCCATGCAGCGGCTGCAGGAGGAGACAGAGGAGCTGCGGGATTCGAACCGGCAGCTCAGCAGACAGAAGGAGTCGCTCACACAGGAACACAGCAGGCTGAGTGAGGAGGCCGCAAGACTCACCGCTCACAACATGGTGCGTGTGTGTGTGTGTGTGTGTGTGTGTGTGTGTGTGTGTGTGTGTGTGTGTGTGTGTGTGTGTGTGTGTGTGTGTGTGTGTGTGTGTGTGTGTGTGTGTGTGTGTGTGTGTGAGGGAAACATTTACAATTAGGAAAAGATTTCAGCTTTGGGTTATGGTTAGACGCTCAGACGTTAGGTTTAGGGATTAAATAAATAAATGGTAAATGGTGCATTTATATAGTACCTTTATCCAAGAGTTTTACATATATGTGCATTACATTCACCTATTCACACACACACACACACACACACACACACACACACACACACACACACACACACACACACACACACACACACACACACACACACACACACACACACACACACACACATTCATTACATTCACCCATTCATTACATTCACCCATTCACACACACATTCATTACATTCACCCATTGACACACACACATTCATACAGTGATGTCAGAGGAAACCATGCTTGGCACCAACCTGCTCATCAGGAGCAGTTAGGGGTTCAGAGTCTTGCTCAAGGACTCTTCAACACTAACTCTGGGGGAGCCTACAAAGCCAGAGTGAAGTAACTATGAACAGAAAATTGACTGAAAAATGTGTTTACCCTCTAGAGCCCACTGTTGTAATATTACACTGTTTGTATTTTATCCAAAAAAAGGTTTAAATCATTTTATTTTAGCTCCCCTTACCACCTAAACATCACCATTGGATTCTATTGTTTAGTATTACAATGCCATTGGCCACAATATTTGCATATAAATACCCCCCACAGGGGCTGACATTCACACCCGCCACACCCGCTGACATTCCAGAGTTTTGACGGACAACATCTCACTTTTTCATGGAAGCTATTCCTCACAAAAACATAAGTAAAATGCCTGTACTATTTTTTAGGGTTATTATTAGAATGTCTAGAACATGTACATATGTTAATATTGTGAACAATATCCCCCATATGTAAATTAGAGCATTATTTATGATTTATGGCTATAAAACCTTACAAAAAACATTTTTTTTTAAACATTACATTTTCCTCTGATTAAGACTCCTACAACACCATCTGATTTTTTTCAATTTTTTGGGCCTTAGAGGGTTAAAAGTGTTTCAGGTGGTCAGAAATAAGAAACAAGTTGGTGTGCCCAAAGACTAGTTACTGTGCTTTGGCTTTGTAGGGCACTATGGTAATACAAATGTGCATGCGTGCGTGCACGCATGTGCGTGTGTGTGTGTGTGTGTGTGTGTGTGTGTGTGTGTGTGTGTGTGTGTGTGTGTGTGTGTGTGTGTGTGTGTGTGTGTGTGTGTGTGTGTGTGTGTGTGTGTGTGTGTGTGTGTGTGTGTGTGTGTGTGTGTGTGTGTGTGTCCCTCCAGGACTGTGAGGAGCAGCTGGACATGAAGGATCGTCTGATAAAGAAACTCAACCATCAGATCAGGAGCCTGGAGACCTCAGAGAGAGGTCAGAATTTATCATACAAGAATGCCACGCCAAAGTAGCTAAAATCTATGATTTGTAGATTGTAAATCTACAATGTGTCTCATTGTGACTAATCTGGGGTAGAGGAGATAAGGTCGCAAGTTACTATGAAAACCTCCCCCGGTTGTCCCTACGTCAGTATGTCTGTCACATCACACTTTTGGCCCTACTCTTATCTCCGGCACCGTTGCCCCGATCCATGCCAAACTTTGCACACACACTCCTTGGCTGGCAAACCACAACCTCCACCCCTGATTTCTCACATGGCCCTCTTCTTTTTGCCGACAACATACATGCGACCTGACGGTTGCTTATCTCATAATAATAAAACTTTATTTGTATAGCACCTTTCATGACATGAAATGCAGCTCAGAGCTCTTTTAGGGACACACACACATACACGCGATTAGGGAGTTTTACTGGTGTTTCATAATAAATTCAATCTCTCCACACCACAGTGTTTGTGTCCCAAAAGTAGCAACGGGAAAAACAAATAAGGGGTGAAATCTCGTTTTGACACAAACAGAGATTTTTTTTTAGCCAAAAAAAATAGATTTACTGCAAAACCCCACCGCTCCCGCTCAGAGCTGGGGCGGCCATAGCTGAGTGGTTAGTGAGCCTGCCTGCGGAACCAGAGCCCCTGGTTGTCCCAGGTACGATTCCAGACCAGGCCAGCAATGTGTCCATGTGTGTCCCTGAGCGAGACACCTAACCCCTTACTTGCTCCCCCTCCAAGGTTTCCTCCAGAAAGCAACAATATGATTATGTGTCTTCTCTCTCTCTCTCTCTCTCTCTCTCTCTCTCTATGTCTCTCTACCAGACAAACAGGCAGCAGCCTCCCTGGTGGCTCCTAAAGAATACCTGGGGATGTTGGAGTTCAAGAGGGAGGACGAGTCCAGGATCATCCAGAACGTCATCCTGGGTACGACCAGAGGCATCGGACACTTTATACATTTATTAATGCATTCGTTTTATTGTCTGTCTGACTGTGTGTCCACGGCGGGTCCGTGTGGCGGTGCCTGCCGCGGCTGGTGTCGGCAGACACCATTGACGCCGCGTCTGACGCCGTTGCCGGAGAATGCACTCTCTCCTTCTGACCAGGAATGATATGTATATAGAGAGAAGTGTGGTGTCAACATGCTATACTGTATAATATATAATGCTCATAATTTTCATTCCCACCACCTTATATTTATGGCATATACCTTCAGCATAACAGTAACTTTAGCGTAACAATTATTTAATCGGCCCCCACAAAACTGAAAAGTGAGTACTCATCAACCATGGTTTTGTGGGACGTTTTTAGGAATGTTCTTTGTGCCAAAAACCCTAGTTTGACATCTAATATGCTACTTAAAGTAGCATATTCATTTTTTTTGCATATTTTTCCTGTATAGTAAAGTTAATGGGACACCAACTCTAGCGGCTGATAACACCAGTTTAGCTGTGTCTCAGAAAGGGTTATCATACCAAAATATAATCTACAGACAGAGCTTCTCAGAAATGCTAAGTAACCTTTGCCAACCTTTCCGATAGCGACATCTTGTATGGCCCATGGACTATGTGTGTGTGTATATATATGTATATTAGAGTTGAAACCCAGAGGTGTGGTGGTCAACATGCTACCAGGACTTCATGTGTTGTGTGTGTGTGTGTGTATATATATCTATATTAGAGCTGAAACCCAGAGGTGTGGTGGTCAACATGCTACCAGGACTCCCAGCTCACATCCTGTTCATGTGCGTCCGTCACGCTGACTACCTGAACGACGGAGCCAAGCTCAAGTCCTTGATGAACGCAGTCATCAGCGGCGTGAAGAAGGTGGTGCTGGTGAGTTGTTACTCTGCATCGTCAGTAGGTGGTGCTGGTGAGACCAGACCAAACACAAGACACTTTCCCCCCTGTCTGAGTTTATAACAACTAGTAAGACGCCTCAGGGCGGCATGTGACCTCGAGGTCGCGCCAATTCTTGGCCATCTGGCCAGTGATGTATATCAGACCAGTTACCCATATATGGAGACCCCTTCATGATAGTTATGTTATGTCAAAACTAGGCCTGTCACGATTTACGAAAAAATCGATTTAAATCGATTTTATTGGGGGACGGTGAAAATCGATTTTTTTAAAAACGAATCGCGATTCGACCACCAGAGGTCGCCCTCGACTTAATCTCCATTCTGTCTTCAACGTCTCTGCGTGTTCAACGTCTAACGTCAGGCAGACGCAGGCAGCGGCAGCTACAGTAGGAAGGCTCACCCACTCGCAGCTGCCAGCGCCTCCATTGGGTTGCAGAGCAGAGCTCCGCGATTTCGATTGACAAAGAGAGCAGTTAGTTGAGTGCTGTGTCATTACTTTGCTGCTACAGAGCATAGCACTTATCAGTGCTAAGGGCTAACAACAACAATGCTACGTACAGATGCATGTCTCTGCCACTGGTTACAATGTGGAAACAACGTTTCTAGTGAAAACAAGAATTGACACAGTCAATATATAAGCCGGTGGAATGGTAAACAAGAATTGACACATTCAATATATAAGCTGGTGGAATGGTGTGTTAGAAAGTCAGGGACTTTGAACAGTCTATCCACAATGAGACACTAGGTCTTGACTTTGATGAATTATTGATTTTGAAAAGAGGGTAAGAGTTGTTATTATGCCTTAGTTTGTGCCTGGCTTACAGTACAGTTGGCTTGCTATGTACATACAGGATTCCTTGTAAGAGAAGACAAGTGAACTGAAATTTAATTGTTTTTTTTTGTCATTTGATAGTTCTACTGTATTGAAAAGAGCATAAGAGAACAGTATTGTTAAAAGAAAAGAAAATACTGGAATTGTAAGAATTGTGGATTTATCGGGGGTAATTTTTCTGGAAAATAATTTTGTGTTGAAAAAACCGTGACATCGTGAATCGTGAACCTTAAATCGTGATTCGAATCGTATCGTGAGTTGAGTGAATCGTGACAGGCCTAGTCAAAACATGCCCATATATGGGCATTACCAAATGTGAGGCATTCCCAGATATGTCCTTAATATTGATGACATTGGGACAGGGATCTCCATATATGGGCATAAAACGTTTGTTAATTAGTAAAGCCAAGCAGGGCCTTGGCGAGTTAGGGCCTTCATATATGTGCATAAAGGGATTTTGTTTCTGGGAATGCCCATATATGGACTTTTTATTTTATTTTATCCTCTATTAATAGTAATATGTATCCCATATATGGGCATTTTCTGACATCACATGGGCATAAAATATATGGGCATAAAAGGGACATCAAGTCAGAGCGTGATGTCAGAGCGAACCCATTCTGTTAAGAGTGGTTCTCCTGACATCATAGTGACGTCAGAGCATGATGTCAGAGCGACA